>NC_061811.1:38649230-38961975 GCF_021462225.1 Girardinichthys multiradiatus
ATTTGGTACCACACTGAAACATGCCCAGGTAACTGACTAGTGGTCTTCCTTCTAATTAACTTATTGTTAGTGTTAATATAATAATTGTACTGCTATATCCTCCTTTGGAAGTCCCTTTGGACAGAATCGTCTGCCAAACATACTTTGTTACAGGAGGTTTTCTGGGAAGTTCACAACCTGTGAGGTTGGAATGTACATTTTAGAAAATATAAGACTATATATTTGAAAACCAGAAAATAAAGAGAACATTTTACTGGAAAATCCTGTTTGAATTCACTTGACTTAAATCTTTTTTCAGTCCATCCAGACTGATTTCACAGTTGTATTTCTTATTGTCCAATTGTAAACAGGCCTACAAGGAGACATGTTAGCTCCACATCTAAGCAAGACCAGAGATGAGAAGATGTGAGGATTACTTACTCTGGTTTTCTCAAACAGCTCTGATACCTTCAAGAAAAACCTTAAAGAAACAGAAAACAGAGGGATATTAGGATGCTTACATTTTGATTCCCACAGAATATAAATATGAAGGTAAGTTAGGATAAGATTTCATGTGGAATGAAGAAAATTAATATTCAATTTTTTATCTAAATGTCCCTATCTTTCTCTAGTCACAGGATATGTTGACGAATCAACTGGTTTTTTCTCAGTGATTTCATTAAACCAACTTAAGGAATAAAATATAGCTTTACGTTCAGTGGTGACATCAAGCTGAAGGATGAAAACTGTAGCCTAAAACTGAACACACTGCAAGTGGGCATGTCATTAAAAACATTTATCTTGAGGCACAATAAAAAGCATCTTTAAACTATTATATTTATTTTGTATTATTGTTAAATATTGTAAACTGAATAAAAAACCGAATTTGTTTGTTATTTTTTTACTAAATAATTTTGTCCATACTTGCAGAGATCTGTGGAGTCCTGTGTTCCCAACGTGTACAGAGATGAGGCAATTCTGTTCATGTCATCAGCAGCATCTAAACAGGCAGAAATACTAATCAGACAGCATTCGTAGTACAAATATAGTAAAAACGAAGAAAAAAAATTACCGCATTTAATAATGTCTTCTCTTTGCCTGAAAAAAAAAATCAATAAAGCACAAATTGGGGGCTTTTTAACATGGAGCTTCCAGTTTCTTAACTATAGCTGGGACAAGAGCCAAGTCATAAATGTCTTGTTCATTTATTGTTTTACCCTCCCTCTGTTTTATTCTGTGTTTTTGTGAAGGGCTGTAGTGAATGGAGACAATTTAGCCACACAGATATTATTTATGCAGTATGCTTTTAAATAAATGCTATAATATAACCATATTGGGTTTAGCTTAGGTTAGGCAAGTTTATTTGTCTGGCACATCTAATGTACAAGACAATTCAAATGCTTTATATAAAACAGATAAAGGAAGCATTAAATAAGTTTGAAAACAGAACCTGAAAAAAATCCATACAAAAAACAAGGCACAGTGCCAAGTGGTAGATTGCTGAAATGCATTCACACCAGGAAAGTCCTTTGGTCCGCTTGTTTGGTACGGACCAAAAGTGAACTTTATTTTTTTCATTTGGTGCGGTTTGTTTTCACATTGTACTTTTTGCAAGTGAACTATTACTTGTAAACAAAGCCACGCGGATGACGATCATTGTTCCCATTGGACAGAAATGATGGGGGCGGGACAGAGCACAGACCCAGACATTTAGGAAAACAGCTGTAGACTGCTGTGTGCAGCACCTCTGTTCTGCATATTTGTGCCGTTATTACAGCTGCAATATTATTGTGAGGGTGAAGAGCAGCTCATTCAACACAGACTGAGATATTCCATTTATAATTTTGGACCCACTGCTTTCATAGTTGCATGAAAATGGACCAGGAGATCAGAGATGTATTTTGGCTCCAGACTATTCAGAGATGTATAAACCAACCGAAGGATCTTAAAATCTATTCTGTGACAGACAGGACACCAGTGTAAAGATCTAAGAACTGGAGTTATATGGTCTTAGTGAGGACTCAGGCAGCAGTGTTCTGAACCAACCGCAGCTATTTGGTAGAATTTTCTTTTTTTTAAGGAGACCAATGAAAACAGCATTATACCAGTCAAGTCTACTGAAAACAAAAGCATGGAGAAGTTTTTCTAAGTCTTTCTGAGACATAATTCCTTTAATCCTCAGTATGTTCTTTAGGTGATAATTGACTGACCTCACTACTGTCCTAATGTCAGTGTTAAAATTCAGGTCTGAGTCCAGAACCCTGTCCCTAGACTAGGTTTTTAGTTTTACTGCTTGAAGCTGGGTGATGGCTTTTAATCTTTCTTCCTTGGCTCCAAACACTATTATTTCAGTTTTAACGGAAGAAAATTCTGACATATCGACAACATAATTTAATTAATGCATTTAATCAATGTTTGAATTTGCTTATAGTATCCTGACGAGATGGTTAAATAGATTTGTGTGTCATCTGTGTAGTTATGGTAACACTTTTATAATTTGAGTGGGAACATATAGGTGAAATAACAGAGGCCCAGAATTGAACCTTGATGAATTCCACATTATTTAGATATTAGTTATGATTTGTAGTTACCTAAAGACACCAAATACTCCCTATCTCTTAGACAGGACTCCAACCAGATAGGTGCTGTGCCAGAAACACCCAAACAGATCTTCAACCAGTAGCAAGTTGTTATAGTCGACCGAGGTAAATGCAGCACTGAGATCCAGTGAGACCAAGACTGAAATGTTGCCACTATCCGTATTGAAGCAGATTTCCTTAAGGACCTTTACAAGAGCTGTGTCGGTGCTGTGATGTGGCCAGAAACCTGACTGGAAGACATCTAAGCAGTCATTAATGCCCCTTTTCCACTGGCTCGTTTTAGCTGGTGTGCCTCCGTTCTGCTCGGTTTCGCTCTACTCGGTACGGTATCAGTTGTGTTTCCACTGACCTGCCGACGGCTGAAGCTATGCTGGCTGAAGCTCCGCCTCCAGCCATGAATGTGGAGGCTGTGCTGCAATTAACGTTACTGTGTTACATTGTCACATTAAAGTAATCTGCGTGAAATGATAAAAAAAATAGGAATAAATAGAAAACAAAAACATAAACTACATAGTAATAAAGTTTGTATTAATATATACACAAGAATGTCTTATTTATATTTTTTAATGTCTAAAATGATCCACCAGGATAATTATCTGAATCACAGCCCAGCCAGAACTTATAAAATAAGGTTCAGGAGTTCTGAGTGAGGTGGGGTGGTAGGAGGAGCAGAGAGGAGAGACGCTGCTGTCTGGATGGTGAAGCTCCAAAGTTTGCCTGAAGAAGTTACAATGTTGGGCTTTAATGAGGACGTTTTTGTCTTATCCATGGCAATAATGAGGACAAGGACTTAAAAGACTAAAACCGCAGACTTTTGACCTTTGAACTTAGTTTTAGGTTGGATATTGCATATTCCTGCTCCACAGATTTAGGGGCTCGTCCTCCTGTTGGGTCCGATGAAGGCAGTCTGATTACGGTCAGCTGCTCTCTGCCTGCTCCCTCCTCCTGCAGACGCTGCTTCGCTAAAGGACCGTCAATAAATGTCTGAACCAAACACGTTGTTTCATGGTGGTTGTGTTTGGTGTGTTTTGGGGGAAATATTTGTGCCTCTGAACAGCTGATTTTATGTGTGATCAGCTGGTTTAGGATGTTATTACATACAGCGTTCTGCCTGCATGTAATTCAGAAAGGTGATTTGTCCTTTTTCTTTTCTGTCAGCCTTCAGGCTGGTTTATGACCCGTAAATGGTAAAATGACTTGTATGACCTGCTCCGGCCACTGTGGTCCTTAATATTATTGTAGTTGCTCCTGTGTTTTTTTTTTACTTTCCCCTGCACTGTCTCAACGAAGACCTTCTTATTCCTCCTCCTCCCACGGCCAATCAGTGAACAGCAGACTTTTCATGTCACATGTAGTCCCGACTCAGCCCCGGTCAGACCTGCTCAGGAGCAGGGACCAAAAAAGTAGGTACCAGTACAGAAAAAACAGTAATGGAAACGCACGCAAAGAGAGCCCAGTGGAGTCGAGTAGGGCCAAGTCGAACCAGTGGAAAAGGGGCATTAGTGTCAGGAAGTTATACAGCTGTTGAAAAACAGTTTTTTCTGTGATTTCATTTATGAACAACATATAGCTGTTCATAAGTGACCTGTCTAGAATAATCTTTTATAGATGTGGCTAAATGGCAGCTGTTTTTAGGCACCGAGGAAAGAAACCTGAAAGCAGAGATATTTACAGTATCTAAAAGCTCTGAGGCCATTCAATGTGCAACACAAAACCCTGTTGGCAGAGTGTCAAGGCGAGCAAATGGTGGAATCCAGGTTCTTATGAGTGATTGGACAAAGCTGGGTCATTGTTTCTCTCCGTAGGCACAGAGGAAGCACATATCCTGCAGCTAGAGCAGGAGCACTGACGGACTGTCTATTTTTCAAAATTTCGGCAGTAAAGAAAGAGGCAAACTTTTACTGGTACGGTTGGACAGCTCTGGTTTTCAGGGCCAGGGCCAGAGCTCGTCTCCAAAGCACTGACATCAGCTAAGCACTGGAATGGGTTTGGGTGGAAAAGGTCCAAAAAAGAGCACTGCATCAGTGTGTAAATTAGTGAAAGAGAAACACATTTCAAAGAAACAGAAGAACTCTGATGATGTCAAAATGATGATATGTAATTGCAATTTATATATTTATTATTATCTTTAAAATTTTGCGTGATTCAACCTTACTTTTGTGTGAGCGGATCATTCTGTCACATTTGGCCGAAGCATCTTTGACTCTGTTGTGATATTCTAATAGAAATGTCTTTTCATGCTCAAAGAAATCATCCACATCCTGAAAGACAAACAGATAACAAGCTTAAATACAATCACAAATAAGAGACCATAAATGCAGCCAAGAAGTGCGAGCTGTTTTGTGTGCTTTTACCTTGACTCCAGCCACTAGAACACCATCAGCCGACTTCACAACATTCTTAAAGAAATCCTCTAATTTCTCCTTCTTGTTCTTTCCTCGTACACTCAACTGTCAGAGACGATAGATTGATGATCACACTCAGCACCACAGACTGTACAGGCAGTGATTTCTTCAGTAATTCCTGATTTGTCCCATTATAGATAAAAAATAAAGGAATTAATATTTATTCAGATTCAGACTATTCACTGTACAAATGGTTCCTCCTTATATCAGTGCACATGCTGAAGCCAATCTTTTTTGTCAATGTACGAAGGAGGACCAAATAAGAACAATGGGGAGTACCACTTTGGAGGAGAGTCTTTATTAACCATGTGCTTTCTCTGCTTCACATCTATTAATAAGATGTTCTGGAGGAAAATGAATCTCCCATCTTAATCTCTTGATGACTGTGAGGTGAGTATAAACTTCCTTACATGAAGCTTATTGATGAGTAATTGTGGTTAACTTATCATTAAGTTTATCTGTGTCCGACACTCACATCCTGGTTGTACTCCAAGAAGACGTGAAAGTTCAGGTCCTTCCTGAGGATGGGATGAGCAGCCACACGGCAAAGGAAGACCTCATGCATGGCAACAGTCTTCTTGAAGATGGCCAGGTACTCTCTGAATGAAAACACACCACAATCAAGTGTGCACTTTTGTTTAACATGTGAGATTATGCCCTGCAGAGAAGGTGTTTGACTTACGCCTCGAGCTCCTGTTTCATTTTGGTAAACTCCTCCTTGGTCATAGATCCTTCTCCTTCCCCCAGTTTCTGCAGCTTCTCTCTAGATGCATCAAAGTCAGGTCTGGGAGGGGCTGGGGGGATCTAGACAAACACAAGAAACAGAGACTGAGAAATTGTTACTTTTACACCACAACTGTAAAAGTAACAAGGTTGACAATTATTTCAATAATTGATTAATTGTATTAGCCTTGTTCACAATTGCTTTTATTTCTACTGTTGTGGTGATCTAGTATTCTTACATGATAAAAGAAATGGTTGTGCTCAGAGTGTACACCATCATGTAAGAAAGATAATGGACTGCCATGGCAGCAGGAACACACAGATGACTCCAACATTCTAACTATAATTGTTATATGTTTGTTACCAAAATAACTCTTTCACCAATAAAACATTTTCTATAAAAGGAAACTGGATATGTTGATCTGATCATGTCCTAATTTTTGTTTTGTCATAAAATGCACAAACATAAAGCATAACTATCTTTATTTACCGCAATAACTCTGACCCATTAAACACGAGTTAATTGCATTCTGTATGTGTGTGTGTGTGTGTGTGTGTTCAGCCAGGTATTCCTGCTGCACCAAACACAAAAAAAGCCCAACATATTGTAAATGTAGCCCAGCCAATCACTGGTCTGGAACAACCATCAGTCCAACACCAATATAGGAATTACTGAAAGGCAAATAAAATATTATCACCAAGGGCACAACTTGTTCCCATTTTATCCAGTCAGTTTTTTCTTCTGCCATAAATCTATTCCATGCAGTTTTGCTTCCCACTGAGCATTTACATCCATACCTAGAACTGGAGTAATGTCTCTGGCATATAATATAATCTTTACACTCAAGACGTTCAAGTGCAATAAAAGCAGTTAAAGTCATTAATTACTGTTTTTTTCCTCATTGTTTACTTGTGTTCTGATGATTTTAACATTTCTTTAAACCACTTTGTGTTCATGTTTTGTATTGATTTATTACTATTTATAGAATTGTTGCTTGTGAACAACACAATCTGTGCTCCAACACAACAGTGTCAATATAAGCTATAAGTGTCTATATAAGCAAAAATTAGAAATATAAAATGATACACATGCACAGAATTCTATGATATCACAAAGGAAAGTAGAAATCAGACTTCAGCTGAAAAATTTTCCCGTTAGTTTTAAGCTTTTTAGGTAGCAACAATTGTTGAAATCTGTTATTTTGTGCCATGTAAGCTATGAAGGTCATGATGCAGACAATGATACGTGACTAGATGTACGCCCATACTTTCTTTTGGGTTATTTATGAGCAGCTGATGGCTTGAAGTTATTCCTGAAAATAAATTGTCAATCAAAGTAGTGTAATGGCCTTCTTGCACTGTGCGACTTTAATAATAGAAGTCTATTCCATGACACACTATGCGACATGGATCTAATAAACTTTGAGACGACGTCAAGTTTGACGTATGCACATTGTTTTGACTTTTTACTACTAAATCAGTTACGACGTACAGCAATAAGAAACATCATCAGTGTGTGCCATCCATCTGATGCTGCCAGAGACAACCACAACAACACAATCAAGAATGCAGCCTTTGTTGTTGCGGCATTTATGTGCCTCGAAATAAATATGAAGAAACGGAGGAGGAGGAGAATGTGGACGCAGTTATGGCTGAGAAAAAGAGGTCAGCTTGGGATGCCGGTTTCATGCTGCAATTCTATTGGCGGATTAGTAGACGTAGTTTGGAGCAGCTGTCACACTGCGAGATTGTCATTCTGAATATCTGACACCGTCTGCTATTTATCGCAGGATGTCTTTGGTTGCAAACGCTAACAATGGACATCCTTCAACCTGTCTCAGTGTGACATAAGACCGCAGATTTAGAGCCACAACCAAAGATTTCTCCAAGATTTTCCTACAATACTCCTCTTTCATTTGCATCGGACATCTGTGGTTGACATGTAACAGACTAAAGGCTGGCATAGAAAGGGATTAAAAACAATAAACCACTCATATACACTTTAAATCGTAAATGGCCTGCACTTGTAAAGCACTTTATCAAGTCCCCAGAGACCCCAAAGAGCTTTACACTAAATTCAGTCATCCAGCCATTAATACACACATTCACACTGACAGTGGTGAGCGACACTGTAGCCACAGCTGCCCTGGGGCAGACTGACAGAAGTGAGGCTACCATACAATCAGTGCCACCATCAGCAGGCAAGGCAGGTGAAGTGTGTTGCCCAAGGACACAACAACTGAGACAGAGAGCGAACTGGCAACCCACCATAAAAATAACTTCTGAAAATATAGAAATTGTTCTTGTGAATTAAATTAAATGAAGAAGGAATATAAAAAAAAAAAAAAAATCAGGCAAGCCACAGAACTAAACAACCATCATGTCGTAGTAACACATCCATTCCCCATAAAGACCAGACTCCACTGGGTTCCATTCTTAATGGCAGATTTTTTTTTAATGCTTGAACACATTTAGTTAAACAGGACAGTACTGCCAAATGTTAGAAAGATAGTTCTCAAACGACTGCTTAAAAACAAAAAATTGTTACATTCGAAATATTAGTTAAATGTCTCATATTTTTTAGCATAACCTATTTGAAAGTAAAATAGTTCACAACCCTGCACAATGTTTTTTTCAGTGTTTATGTATCCAATAGAAAATCTTTATGAAATGTGCCAAACTGACAAGAACCTTTTGGAACACAAGAACATTCTCCAGAAGCAGAATATAAGCAACATTTCAGAAGCTGTAAAACAAATGAATAATTTATGCGTGAATGCTAAAACTGCCCTATCCTCATTAGATGGTGATTGCAACCAAATGTATTCAACTGGCTCTTTCACTCAGGATAAAAGACAATAAATTCACTTCTTGAACAAAGCCAGCAGCTCAGTTTGAATGTGTGTGCTTCTTACGATGTATCCTGCATATTCTTCATTTTCCACAAATGAGTCATGGAGCCAAATGAACTCTTCATGTTGTCGGACCACAGAGAACTCATTTTGTTTAAAGTTGGGGAGCGTACTCTGTGGAAAAAGGAAGTATATGACTTCAACATTCAGACTGTAGAGAAGTAATGATAAGTTGGAATAAATTGAAGTGTGTCTCACCTTAGTGTGGACAGTAAACTTCACCTTGTCCCTCTCACTCAGAGCATCAGAAATGTCCACCTGTAGTGTAGCATCCATCTCCAGATCCACATTTACCACTCGCGGCTGCAGAATAGAACAAAGCATATATCCCATAATCCACCACTTTCAGAGATCAACAAAGAGGCATTGCTGATCCAGACTTGGTCTGAGGGCAGACAAACAACTTGTTAATAGATACTACCTGTCAAATAACTAATATTAATATATATTATTCAGTATATTGCTCCTGTATGTTTAGTTTTACATAGGATACCCATTTTGACCATAGGGTTGTGAACTTGCACATCCATAAGCAAAGTTAACTTTTCTATCTGATAAATTTCATTAACATATTCAGTCCGTTTTTCCAGAGTCGGGGAGTCCGGCTTCAGGGCTCATCATAGCACGGAAACAGCTCTGCTGAAAGTCACTAATGATATTCTTATGGCCTCAGATAATGGACTTGTGTCTGTACTTGTTCTGTTAGATCTCAGTGCTGCATTTGATACAGTCAATCACAATATTCTCTTAGAAAGGCTGGAACATGCTGTAGGGATCAGGGGAACAGCGATAGGCTGGTTTAAATCTTATTTGACGAACCCAGGCCCCGCCGGCAGCCGTCCACGCCCGAGCAGATCCAGCCATGGACCCAGAGGCCCAAGACCCCGGGACACACCACCCCCCAAGCTGAGGCCCGACATAGCCCAGGGGGCCAGGCCCCAGCAAGCAGCCACTGGGAGTGAACCAGCACACACCAAAGCACCCGCCCCTGGACACCGAGAACCACAAGTACCCCAGCGGGCAGAGACTCCAACCACCGGCAGGTAGTGTGGCGGGGAGGAAATAGGCCCCCTCTAATATGGGGGGCCTAAGCTGATTTATAGTGTTGACATTTGGGTTATGTTATGATCTATGGGTTGGGAGGTAGCTATATTTTGTATCCACTGCCTTTGTAAACTAACCTGAAGTTTCCCATTGTGACAGAATTGGTTCGTTTTTTTCAAGACTTGCATCTAAATTCTATAAAACTGTTAGCATTTTATTGATGTCCTGGATGGGAAAGAGGCTAGCATGCCAAATTCAGTATTCCAGTTAAGTGTCTGTATTCAGCAACATCCACTGGTTTGAGGTTTCATTTTCCTAGTTAGATCTCATTGCAGGCACACCTGTCTTCATCTATTCTAAACTTCTAAAAAAGTCAAAAGTAAAGTTGATATCCAGGAACACGTCAATAAGAGTCTGTCCTACAAGATGGAACAGGGCTAAAATGTACTCCCACAATCTCCACACAAGCAGATATTTCCTGCTGAAGTGTGAGTTACCTACTGCAAGCATAGGTACAGTTAAGCCCAATATTAATCATACCCCTGACAGATTTAGATTTAAAGTAGTTCAAGTAGTTCATGATCACCATGAGTCTTCTGACCGGAAACAACAGCATCACTGAAATTTCGTATCTCATCAGCGGGTCTGCGACTGTAATTTGGCATCCAATCACTTGATTGGTGATTATGCAACTGGCTGCACCATCCCATCAAAAGCTGCTTTTTGTTAGCGGTTTACAGTTTTGAGAATTCTTGTTGATAACAAAGTTGACCTACCCAAAATATTTGATGATTTTTTTCTATCCCTATTGATGACATGGCCGTGGTGTATTTATTAAGTTATGTTTTGGAGTTCAATTTATGAAAAGATGATAGTTTCAAACAAATAGGAATGTTTTCATCCATCTATGAGGGTTGTCAAAATAATCAATATTTAGATATAATCTGATGCTACAAAAAAATAAATTACTCAAAAATACTCAAATTTGCATCAAAATCGATACATTTTCTTCTTCCCAAGTTGTTTCCCTTCTTCAGACAGAAAGGTAGCCCAGGCAAGTTTCAAAAACATTTAGGAGTTTTTTTCTCCATTTCAGTGGATTGCTGAAATTGAAAAAAGAAATCTAAGCAGAATTGGTCCCCAGGCAAAAAATTATCTGTTGCTACTTTTAATGATGAAAATATATCCTACAGCAACCACCATGACTTTCTAGTTAAATAAAAGACTATTACAAGTTAGTTACCACATGTTTATTAAAAAATTATTTATATTATTATAAATATTTGATAATGTATTATTTATATGATCACAATTTATTCTATTGTTGTAAATTATACATTTTCTGTGAGATTGTGGGTCATATCAACAACTACACCGTAGAGCAGTGTTTTTCAACCCTGGTCCACAAGGAACACTGCCCTGCATGTTTTAACGGTATTCCTGCTTCAACACACCTGATGATTCCAGTTAAGCAAAAGCTGGTAATCAGCCATCAAATTACACCTCTAGAACATGCAGGACAGTGTGCCTTCAGGACCAGGGTTGAAAAACAATGCCATAGGGAATCCTCAGATACAATAGTAGCCAGCCCCATATATGTAGATCTACCATGAATCCGTTCCTACAGAAGTTAGCAAGTCTGATGCACATTGTCCACTGTGTTTGACATGAAAGCCCAAACTTATTTTAAGTCAAAAGCCAAAAGAAACACAAACAGATGTGTGTTAAGTCATGTGACAGCCCGACGGTGGAGCTGGAATGCACAAACCGATAATGTCGGTTACAAATAAAGCAGAAGAACTGACCACAGATAGCTGTTAGCTGTCTCTTTAGCTGTGTTAGCAGGTAGAGCTAGAGGCCCCTCAGCCCCTAGGTCTTTATTTTGACTCTAGGCAGTGGTTACCAGTCTGACCACAACTGACAGACGGTGCACTAGCTAGCATGAAGCTAACGTTAGACAGGATGACACGCCAGGTTAAAAATGTATTAGTAAAAACCCAGTGGTTTGAGTTGAACAAGAACAAGCCCCCCTAGCAAGGGGGATATAGACACATAGTTGGACAGGTGAACAGATTCACAGGTACAAAGACAGACAGGCAGTAGGAGGGCACTCACTCCCCGGTCCTCCTCGGAGAGGAAGTCGGGTCCGTCGTCCAGCCCTTCCTGCTGCGGAGACACAAACAAACAGTTATTTTAACCACAGTCCGAGCTGAAAATAACTACAGCAAGTGTATATCACGACGCGAGCCATCACCACGCTGAAAAACTGCACAAAAACAAGCGAGAGCGTGAGGAAAAGGAGAAACCCACCATCATGGCTGCGAACGGCTGGTGACAGGAAGTGAACACAGTTCCCAAATCTCGTGAGAGGAAAAAGAAATCATGGAAACCTTCAAAACATACGAATTGGTTATAACTTTTTTTTTTAAGAGGAAGAGTAATATCCCAAACACTAACAGACACAAAAATCTCGTGAGAGGAAAAAAATCATGGAAACCTTCAAAACATACGAATTGGTTATAACTTTTTTTTAAAGAGGAAGAGTAATATCCCAAACACTAACACTAACTTGATTTTTCAGTTTATTATCTGAAGCCCAGAAACAGAAATTATTGAAGGAGTTTGAAGAGGGCACTAACGACTGTGGCTCAGTAGGAAGAGTAGTCGTCTTGCAATCAGAAGGTTGTGGGTTCGATTCCAGCTTCCATACGTCGATGTGCAAGGCACTTAACCTCAAGTTGCCTACCGATCTGCGTATCGGTGTATGAATGTGTGAGCGTTAGTGAGTGCGATTGGGTGAATGTGGCTCTAGTGTAAAAGCGCTTTGAGTGGTCTATATGACTGGAAAAGCGCTATATAAGTTCAGTCCATTTACCATTACTTTATAAAGGAACTAACCATCTGTTATCTAAAATCAAACTTTTTTGAATATTCAACTATATTTTGGAATATTAAACACATTTACAAACATCTATAGACTTATATTTTTTCCTTTTCATGATGAACTCATTAGGGTCCCAACTTTGGACAGCATGGGGGTAGCTCTCATTACATCTTAGTAAAAACATACAAGCTGGGTTACAAATTTTCATTATTGGAGAGGGACTCATGTTTTCCTCGTTTTCATTCTGCCTAGTTAAATTCCACTCTAAACAGGGGGGCACCTGCACTCCCACTAACTCTTTTCATCACTTGTGTGTTCCGGAGGTGAAAGAAGGGAATCCTGGAAACCTGGGATTTAAATGACATGTCCTGGTCAAAAATAACACCAAGGTTTTTTACTTAGGAGGGTGATTTGAAAATTTACAAAAAGCACATTAATTGTGCACGAGAAGATATTATTTACAAAAAATGGAAAACCTGGAAAAATTTAACTTTTCAAAAGCTTTACATATCTGTTTCATAAATCCTTTTTAATAATCATATATAATATTCAAATTTTCTGAGACACTAAACAATAAATAATGGCTTAAAGTATATTATCTTGCCAAAAGTATTCACTCACCTGGCTTGACTTGCATATCAACTTAAGTGACAAGGTCATAGACTGATGTTGGACCGGAAGGCCTGGCTCTCAGTCTTCGCTCTAATTCATCCCAAAGGTGTTCTATCAGGTTTAGGGTCAGGACTCTGTAAGGCCCAGTCAAACTCATCCACACCAAACTCTCTCATCCATGTATTTATGGACCTTGCTCTGTGCACTGGTGCACAGTCACGTTGGAAGAGGAAGGGGTCATCTCCAAACATTCAGTATTCAGAGTTCCTTTCACTGGAACTAAGGGTCCAAACTCAGCTCCTGAAAAACCCCACAGCATAATCCCCCCTCCACCAAACTTTACAGTCGGCACAACATAATCAGAGAAGTATCGTCTCCTGGCAACCTCCAAACCCAGACTGGTCCATCCGATTGTCAGATGGAGAAGCGTGATTTATCACTCCAGAGAATGTGATTCCACTGATCTAGTCCAGTGGCAGCGTGCTTTGCACCACTGTATCTAAAGCTTTGCATTGCACTCAGTATTCCAACTACTCACCCATGAGAACCCATTTTATGAAGCTCTATACGTAATGTTCTTGAGTTAATCTGAAGGCCACATGAAGTTTGGAGATCTGTAGCTATTGACTCTGCAGAAAGTCAGCATCCTCTGCCCACCACTCCACCAGTTTACGAGGCCTACCACTTCATGGCTGAGTTGCTGTCATTCCCAATCACTTCCACTTTCTTATAATACCACTGGTGGAATATTTAGAAATGAGGAAATTTTACAACTGCACTCGCTGCACATGTGTCACCCATTACTGCATGCTGGAATTCACTGAACTCCTGAGAGCAACCTATTTTTTCATAAATGTTTGTAGAAAGTCTACATGCCCAGATTTTATGTACCTGTGGGAAGTGATTGCAGCACTTAGTTTCAATTATTTGGAGGGGTAAGCAAATACTTTTGGTATTATTGTGTATTTTACTCTATGCGTAATAAATCAAAGTGACAACAAATATTAAACCTTTCCACTATATTTTTTGAGGTGTAATGTTGGTTGAGGTGGTGATAACTAAATGACTTACTATAAAGTCCTGACTGTAACAGAACACCTTAATGCCCTCCTAAACATTTTCTGTTTCATTAAGCAGAACACCACATTTCACTGGCATAAAGAGCCAGGGTACCTAGTACTACAACATCTGCAAAAAGTAAGATGACACTTGGGTTTCCAAGGCTGGTGTCCTTCTCTCCACCAATAAACCTTGAGATACTGTCCTTGAACACCACATTCAGTATTTCAACAAGGGTAAAGACCAGGGCCCATATTCAAAAAGAATCCTAAGACTAGAGTAGCACCTAGTGATGTAATTCTAAGAAAAATCTTAGAATTTTTTGAATTCTAAGATTCTTCATAGAATTTTCCCTCAGTAAGATAAAAGTTATTGACGAAGCATCTTAGGCTTTTCGATTGTGAGGAAACCAAACTGAACCTCATTATACAAGATTAGTCAAATGTTGAATTTTAATATTAATTAACATGAAATGAATTAACATGAAATAAATGCAGTATGGCGAATAAATATAATTAGTAAATCAAAATAATGAGCATGTAAATATGCAACGTTTAAACATGATGCTGTGTGACAAATCATTTAATTTTAATTAAGAGCAGATGTTACATGACATTTTAAAAAAGAGAACTTCCCAGCCAACAGGCACACGTGGGGTCCAAATGGGAGCAACACAGGTGGATTATACGTTGTGATAAATATCCAGGACATTTATTTTTTTTAAGAACCGTTTTATTTCTTTTTTTAGGTTTGAGATGAGGAAAACAAAACCTTGCAAAAAGAGGATGGATACATTTGTTGTTTTTTGCGCAAAATAGCCTAGTATAAAAACAGTTTCCAGCCTAATGATAAACAGATCTAAAATAATAGGAAACCTGCACAGGAGGAAACCTACCCAAAAGGGAACCTGCCTCTGGGATGGGTTTACAATCATATGATCAGCTTCAGAAACCGGCCTCGACGGTACAAACCGGGGTTTTGGTGAAAGCACTGAAAAACCAGACTACCCAATCCACGAGTTTTGTGTCAATCATAACAGATTGATAAAGAAACTATAACAGCTCTATATTTGCTATGAGGTGGAAACGGTGCTTTAAAATGAAGAGAGGACGTAACCCTAAAGATTTAAGGACAACAAAACCTTTCAATAAATTAAACTTTGTGATTGGAGAAAAAAATAAAAGACCAGGAGACGTCTTGTCTGCCACAGGCTTTTATTGCAAAGTGGCTTCCTGTGATCTCAGAAACAATGTTTCACTTTAAGGCTCCAGATGATGATGATGATGATGATGTGGGAGTCATCTCTCACTGCTAGGGAGGAGGGAGGGAGGGGGTCAAACCTGCTTCCTCTAGTGCTTTCTTTACAAAACAAAAGTGCACTCCAACTCTGGTGTGACTGTTACATTCAAACTGAAATAAGGCGACAAGCAGACAGCTAATGATGGTCAGCCAAACAAGAATGAAAACTGAGGTAAACAAATCTTCACTTGGAAACAAAAAAGGAATTTAACGTCAGGAACTTCAGTTTCAACCTGTAGTGTTTAAAGGAAAAGTGCTGGACAAAAATTTTATGCATAGACTAACACAATGTGTCTGCCCGGTTGAATAAAATGGAAAGGAAACAAAAGATTACAATAATAAATATTCATGTAAAAAGCTTCATGAGTGCAACCCGTGTACAGCAGGAGGCAGTGCTTTGTGGCGCTCTTGTTCCACAACAGTGGCTGCTTCCTTCATATCAACTTTTTGGCAAAACTCTGGCTGTGTGAGAGAGAAGGAGAGAGAGAACCTTCCTGGGGTTTGGTAGTGTTGTTTTGTTTCTGCCATGTGAGCAAAAGTCACATGACAACAAACTGGGAGGTGTTTGCATATCATTATGTTAATGAGATCTTCTTCATGTTTAGGAAAAAAGAAAGCAGTAAGAACCAAGACAAAAATAAAACAAGAAGCCTAAAGACACCAACACCTTCAGGACATGGATATAGACAGAGCAAGCTTCTGGGTGAAGTGACGGTGTTCAGGTGGGGTTGGTTGCTTCGGTCCTGATGGCACGGCGGTTGGCTTGACTCCGCTCGGCTCACCGCTGCAGCATCACAGCGGCTTGCCCTCCAGAGACACCACCACGTTTCCGCCCAGCTTTTCAGCCAGCGTCCGGCGGTCCTGAATATCGTCCAGGCCATTAACCTGCCACTCGTGCTTGATACCTGAGAAGACATTCCTAGAGTTAATGCTGGTGCAGAAGACCACACCTGAGCATTCACACAGACTCGTACTAAATCAACAAACACACCTGAGTTGGGCAAGTCTGACCAATCCAGTCTGATCATCCATGTATGAGCTTATAAACCCCTAACAAAAGCAATGCCAGGACTAGACTAACAGGAAGCTACCTGGGTCATTCAACGAAATGTCTCAGAGATTGAGAAAACCAGACCGTGTGTAAATAGAATTAGATTGTTTTCTTAAGTACCTTAAGATGAAGCCTGCGGTGAAATAGGGTTATTTAAACAGACTCAACTGAACTTGGTGATTTATTGACACTAGTTTAAGGAGCAAAACCAAAAAAAAAAAAGAACCCTATGTCTGCCTCAAAGCCTTTATGGTCCTAAATAATCAAATGTCTACCATATCTAAAGATAAAACTTCTTTACCGTGTGTGCTGGCTCGTTTTCTCCTAACGAGACATTATAGTGCATATAGAAGCCAAAACACCCTGGTTACAAAACCAGGGTCTTATGATAAATAATTTCCTAAACTTTGCAACCAATAATGTGAAACATTCTGGAATATTTGTAAGAAATATGTATTGTTAAAATTAATAACATATTGCTATATTTTTGTATTTTAAGTGGGTTAAGTGTGCATACTCTTAAATGAATACACTGTTGAAAAACCTTTTGATTTAATTTCAGTATTCAGTATCTTATCGAGTTCCCGCATGCTTTCAAATATAGACAATCTGATGACCTTTAAATATAGTTCAGCAGTCCTGCTAGGATCTTCTTTTCCATCGGCCATAAAGTCACAAAGAGTCATAATAGCTAACTGTACAAATATATCAGTCAGGAGAAATGGACATAAAAAAATACACCACAGCATTGAAAATATCTCTCCACAAACAATCAAAAGACAAGATGGAAAGATGCTCAGACAGGCTGCCAGGGGGCCGATGACAACAATGCAGGGATTTCTGGTTGGTACTAAACAGTTTCCTGTTATTTTTGAATGTCTGCTCATTTCCAAAAGAACCCCAGACCCTCAGTGGTACCTGGTGGTAGCGGCAGCATTCTCTGGGGTTACTGTTCCCCAGATGCAACCACGGGTTTGTCTGTGTGGATGGCATTATCAACAATAGAGTGAGCAAATATTGCCAAACTAACTAACAAAGAAGACTACATGTAGAAACTGAAGGCTAATCTAAAGGCTGGTTCAACAGAGTATTAGTTCAAGCGTATACATCAGGCTTTCCCCCCCCCCGGTTGTATTCTACAGAATACACATACCATTATAGGTGGAAAAAATTTATTCTTTACATCACAAAAACCTGGCATTATTTCAGAGGTGTGTAGAATTTTGGAGAGCCACTGGATATTTGAGATGTTTAAATGATTAGCCAACGTAAAACTAAAAGATACTGTTTGTTTTTGGCTCAGCCATTGCTTTTACATGTTGGTTACCAAACATTTCCCCCAGATTACAGCACATACATGGTTACTGATGGAAGATATTGGCCAACTACAGACACCCTTGTTTCCGAGCTAAAAAGTTACAAACAGTGCAATGACAAAGGGAGTGGTAGAAAATTATAAATGCAAGTACTGATTTTAATTCACAACAATACAATAGGCCAGCTAAAGGAGCAGAAATGTTAGATAAAAACCGTAGACGTATTTAGGACCTTTTAAAGCCACACCAAGTCCTCACCTGTAAACTTCTTTTTGATGGCATCTTTAGAGCTGGCGTAGATCATCTTGCTCTTCAGCGGAGCACTCTCTGGGGCCCTGCGGAGTAAAAAACACCCGCAGATGAGCCTTTATGTTCTGAAATTCTCATCCATTCATACATCTGAATCAACTGTTCCACTCAGGAACATGAAAGCAGATGCACAGTTGTGACACACAGTCCATGTATGACAGAAAATGTGCTGCGTTTCTGAAGAAGACCCCACTGCATCAGTGTTGGAGCAGACATGGGAGACGTAGTGTGAAAATTGGTCAAGATTTAAGAAGCTTAATATGAGTAGAGCACGGATGCGATCATGCGCTGTGTAGGGTTCTCTTTCACAAAGCAGTTCCAATAGAAACCTGCATTGCGCTCCCTCTGACTATTCAGAAATCACACATGGAGACGGCGATCTCCAGCATTACAGCAAACAGACGAAAACCTTAACCAGCAGGGCAGGACGATGGAAGGTGTCATGTAGCAGTGCCATCAGTACTAATAAATCTCCTCCTCAATGCAGTTCTTTTATAAACGGTAACAGCAATCCAGTTGTTTATCAAGTAAATGCTTCAAATTAGAAATCATACATCTAACCTTCTTAATCTTTACATCAATATGACTTCGGAGTTCTGTTTACTGCTGCTGGCAGATCGAATAACCCATACAAATTCAATTCAATTCAAAAATACTTTATTAATCCCAAAGGGAAATTACATGTTGTTATAGCTCATATTATGAAGGTTTCCTCAAAGAGCCGTTGTAGATGCTGATGGCTGTGGGCAGGAAGGATCTCCTGTAGCGCTCCGTCTTACAGCAGATCTGAAGAAGCCTCTGACTGAAGACACTCTGTTGTTGTAGGACAGTCTGATGAAGAGGATGCTCAGGGTTCTCCATAATGTTCTTCATTTTATGAAGAATCCTTCTTTCCACAATGATCTCCAGAGGTTCTAGAGGAGTCCCCAGAACAGAACCAGCATTTTTTATCATCTTGTTGAGCTTTTTTAAGTCCCTGGCTCTGATGCTGCTTCCCCAGCAGATGATGGTAGAAGAGATCACACTTTCCACAACAGACTTTTAGAAGATATGCAGCATCTTGCTGCAAACACCAAAGGACCTAAACTTCCTCAAGAAGTACAGTCTGCTCTGTCCCTTCTTGTAGATGGATTCACAGTTGCATCTCCACTCTAGTCTGTTGTCCTGTTATACACCATCACTGCATCACTCCCTGGACCTGTAAAGCCAGCTCGCCCCGATGTCATGAAAATGACAAACCTATCCTTAATCCCACCTTGACATGTTTTGTTAAAGAGCCTTTTGATTCAGAACCAGATTGCGTCAGACAGGTCAAATCCCACACAACCAGGTCATTTACCCGCCAATACCCATGATCTGGATGGCTGAACTTAATGAGTGGATTCTTTTAGGTTTTAAAAACATGGACAGTAATCTGAACAATTAACAGATTTCTAACCAGTTTATTGCAGGTGTGTGTGCACAGGAGGCTGTCTCTGAGAATCCTAGCTACAGGTTAGTTCTCCAAGGTCTCTTTTTTTTCAAAAATCATACCTCCATAACCCATGACTGCTTTTAGTATGCATATTTCATTTTACACCACTTTCTGCTCAGCCTTTATTAGAAGATTTGTTAGAATTCATACATCAAACCTGACAACACGACGAACACTCAGCTGCTATAATGTTAATAGAGGAATGGCTGAACAGGCCCGAGCCCCCAATCCAGACAACAGGCAACTTTAGAGTTCATATTAAGTATTTTTATATTTATGGTTTTATCTGCAGATTCAAGTTTTTATTTTGGAATCCGTGGGAAATTCAGATGAGTAATGTATGACACTGAAACCTGGGCCAGAAAACTAAACTAGTACAGCATTATTTTAGACTGATCAAAGGCTTAATTAATATCTGTAATAATGTTAATAATGTGTTGTTGCTCCGAGAGAAATCTTAATATTGACTTTGAATAAGCATTTTGCAACAGTGAATAGAAAATCCATTCCTTTCTTAGCAGAAGAAAACGTTAAACCTGAAAGTCTGACAGAACCAGCATTAAAAAAGGAGCAGCATTGCTGTGGGGTCATGTTCTGTTGCTTTACACTGCCACTGACCATCAAATAATCCAGAAAACCCCACAAACGATGCCTGAATGATAAAGGCACACGTATGCAATTACAGCACTAACTGAGGCTCTGTGGTTAAATGGAGCCGTTTCTGCCGCCACTGATTTTAAACATCTAAACATAGATTTCTTCTATTCAGCACACATCTACAGTTTATTCTAGACAGTGGCCTTTCTAAAAATGTTATATACAGAAAACATCCACATCAGTCAACCTCTAGTTTTTCCAAGCAGAAATGAGCATGCTGTCTGGTTGATGAGAACAAATCTACAACCACGCAGAAGAGGAATTTGCGCACATGAGTCTCAAATTTCTTGCTGAAAATGGCATTTGTCATGCCCATAAGCCAATCAGAAGCATTTCCACAGACATGCAGTCCAGGTATCACTTTACTCTGAATCAGTTGGACAGAATGTATTCCAGGCCAGGCCCTGGATTACATTCCTTTTAAAGCATTTCAGGGCTGTAGAGAGTGGAAACATGGATACTGGGCTGCCTCTGCTTGTCATTGGCTGTGACTGATGTTTTCTTCCTGCATTTGAGCTTCATCAAGAGGACACAAATCTCCACCTTAGGCTGCAGTAACATGGTCCAACGATCAATGTATAAATCAGTCAATTAAAAACCAATACATACTGTTTTTTATTCATATTTATTCAAAGTTCTCCCAAAATACTTTTAAAAAATCTAAACCCTTACATCAGAATAACCCCCTGGAAGCACTGCACTGTACTACTGCAGCCCAATATTATTTCAGTCAAACTGAACTCGCAAATTTTTCTATCTTTTCAAAGAAAGTGGTGTTCCAACCTGAAGCCCCCAGCACCCCACAATCAATACTATACCAGAAGATGAAGACCAGGTCCTCCTTCTTTGACTCCTTGGTTTCGTAGGTGGCGTCGTACAGGGCATATCTACAGTCATTGGGGGGGAGGAGCTTGACAAAGCAGCCGTAAGGGTCATCCACTGTTTCCCCGATGTCTCCCACGAGGATCTGCTTCCCTTCTTCCACAATGATCTTCTTTCTGTCCTCGCTCAGACAGAACAGCACCGCCTTCTTCCTCTTCCTCACTTCTTCCTGAGTTGAAGACTTTCTCACCTTCATGTCGTTGAAAACCCTGATGACTTCATCATTCACTGTCACACCTGATGCCTGCAGGGGGAGACGTAGTACACATTTAGACATACCCATCAGGTTCACGGCTCTGCTGTGGTCATCATGGTTTTTTCTATACAATATTCAGTGTTTTTACACTGACATTTAACCTTGAAGTCCTAAATCCGCTACAGACTCTTTAGATCTCTCATACTACCTCTACATGAACCAAGAAATCAGCTGAAGTGTGGAACACGACGATTTTCAAGTTGATTGACACCCAACCATTAACCACTAGAAAGAAACTCCAACATCTGATGGGTGAAAGCACCAGATTAAGAGCTTTCCCGTCGTGCATGCAAACCTTTTTCCATGTGCACACCATTACTTGGAGAATAAAAATCAAAATCAGCTATTTTCACTATCACTGGGGTGTTTAAAAATTAAGTCAGGGAAAGCACAGAGATGTAAAAGGAAACACGTTTTCTATGACATGTCGAGAGATATCTGTAGTTAATTGAGCCAGTGAGATAGCTAACGCTGAACAGCCTAGTGGCTTAGTTTTAATATGTTGAGGTTTCAACCTCTTTTATGGAAAATGCTAGATTTTAAAATGTTTATAAGAAAATAATTTAATAATGCTACCCATGCCAAGTGGTAATACAATAATAATGCTAAGGAACTTTTAGAATATTAACTGTATGATCATTGTCTTTGTTCAAAATTATAGGTAAAACCATTGATATATTAATGGATTGACATTACGTGGCTATCGCATGACACACATAAGCCATTACTGTGCATGGAGTCAGTGCTGCTGCAGAAGCAGCATTAGAAGTACACAAAACTGGTTCTTTTTAAGACCAATGAAAATATCTGAGTAGAAGGAGATTGCTTTGACAGTCTGACTTGAATGTAATTAGTAAAAACATTCTAGAAAAACTAAGCGGTGTACACAGGTATGCCATGGTATCACTTAAAACTGTGCACATATATTTATATTATATTGTAGATATGTTTATACTCTTTAATTTGTATTGTATTGCACTGACTACGCCAAAACAAATTCCTTGTATGTCCAAAAACGTACTTGGCAATAAAGCTTTTCTGATTCTGATGAAAGTGTTTAAAATACACACACAACACATTTTACCTGGTTAAAATAAAGATTAAATAAAATACTATAATACAAGGATTCCAACATTCATAAGTAATTCATTATTGGAGTTTAGATGGTTACACAGGATCTGAATTCCTGGACATTTTAGCAAAACATATCCCCCCCCCAGATTCTGTTCGTTAATCTTATTCCAACATTTGCAATATACTTTGTAAAAACGTAACATTTGTTTTACTCCCTTTAGCTTCCTCAAAGAGCAACAAACATCTTCATAAAGCTAGTTCTGGTGCTCACTTTGGTGAGCTGCACAAACAGAATGGACTATAATGTGTTGGCCTAAACAAGTGCGACCAGAACCGAGCCTTTGGTGCTGCCCAGCAGAACTAGCTGAGCAGGCCAGACAAACGGCCATGCCACCAGGAAATGTCCCAGTGCTCCTGATGGCCAATCCACCTTATATGAACCCTCTTTTAGTGCATCAGTCTAGAGATCCCAGCATCAAGGCCAGAAACCAACAAACTGTGATGAATCATAACATCAGATATTTTCTGAGATTTAGTTTGAGCCATATTTTATACAAATCAGACAAGAAATAAGGGTGATACGACTGTTTTTATGACAGATACATGTTCATCCAGCAACAGCACAGCATTGTTTTCTTGACAGTCAATGCATGGCAATGAGACACCTGATTCACCTGTTCCAAACTTAAAAGATGGAGATCTCAGGGACTGAAGCTGATTTACAGGTTGACCCTTGCACTACGTGTGGATGAAGAAGCCTCCTTAAATTTGCCTGTTGTCTTTTGAACAGCCACCTGAATGCTTAGATAGGAGGGTACGTTAATTTGCTTTTAAAATCTGAATCCTCAGGGCAGATTATAAACACTAGGTTTAAACGCTCCCACTTATAGTTAATAAGGGATGGAATAACCCCCCCCCACAAATTTTTTGTTTTACGTAGTGTTTTATAGTTAAATTGAGTTGTTGAATAAAAGACTGCCCTTAGAAATTTAAGGAGATATAAATCTGATAAAGGATCAGATGAAGTGCCACAGTTGGTTTTAACTATAGAAACAGCTCTGTCTGAACACCTGGAGAATAATCATGTCCAACAAAAGGAAAAGATTGGTAAGCTGAGGCTTTATAGGAGGAAATGTTAACTCTTAACATGAACATACAAACTTTAAATGTAATTAGAAATAATATTTTCTAATTTTTGGAAAAAAAAGGAGTTACCTTGATAAAAACTGAAGAGTGTTACAAGGTTTACAAAAAGCAGAAATCTGTTTTGGAAAACTGCTCTCTATGTGTTGATGCTGAAAAATGCAGGGCAACAACTGAACATAGAAATCATGCCGAATTAGGAAATGTTGGCAGTCTAGAAAATCTCACCATTAATGAAAGAGTCTGCCAACTCTATAGTGAATCAACAGATTCACTATAGATTCACATAGACAGATTTACACACAGTGTGAGAAATGCGACTGCTCAAAATATAAATAATAAGCACCACACCCTCAAGGCTCCTGCAGGATCACACTTAATTCACAATGTAACACAACAGGAAAACAGAGCTTTTTTCACTAAAATGTTAAGTTGGACTCCACTTATTGTGTGTATGCTGTAAATCACCTAAATATTGCACTCATTTAGGATATTACTACTATATCTTTTGTTATCAGTTAAAAAAATCATGAGCTTTGGAAATGGATCCAGATCTTTTCCACCTAAACTGGTCACTTTAGCTAGTTTTGTTTTCCAGAATTAAGGTAACATTAGCCAACATGCTGATGTTAACTCCGCTTGTCCTCATGCTACTTAGTACAGAACCGGCTGCGTTTCCATTGACTCACTGACGGCTGGAGTCATGGCTTGCAGTCCTGCCTATTTTTGATCACTTGTAGCTGTACTTTAAGCACAAACATCGCAGACTTTTGCCTGAATTTTCTTATTTTTGAGCCTTTTATATGAGAGACGCTCTTTTTCTACATGGACTATTAGATTAGCTGAAGGTGGTATTGTTTGTGTGTTTTGGTTGAAATTTACAGCCATTTAATGTGTGACCAGCTGATTTAGGAGGTTATTAAATACAGCGTGACCGGCCTGTGTGTAATTCAGAAAGCTGGCATGGCTTCCTTTTCTTTACTTTCAGCCTTCAGACATGGTTTATGAATTGTAAATAATAAAATCATATTTCCCCGCACTACTACTACAAAAAACGTCTCATTTCTCCTCATCCCATGGCTAATCAGTGAACAGCAGTCTTGGTTCCTGCTCCTGAGAAAGAAAGCAGGCACCGGCTGGAAAAACCAGTTATGGAACTGCTCGCACAATGAGCTGAGTGGAGTCGAGCCGGCCCAAGTAGAGCCCATGGAAAAAGGGCCTAAAACAGTGCTGGGTACTGTAGCTAAAATCTGCCTAGACATTTAAATGTGAGGAGTTTGTAATGTACTTTACTAGTCTTACTATCTAAAGATCAATATAAGCCAAAGAACTGGGGCTCTGAATAATCGTCAGTTTAAAACGAAAGAATAATTAATTTGATGTCTTAACATGTTTTTAAATAAATTGGGATGAGGTCAGAAAAACTGTAGCTGGATTAGATTAAAATGCTGTTCAACATTAAGACTCGGTACTAAAACGCCCCACCCTCCTTTTTAAATACTGTGACTAAACTAAAACCAACTCTAATATTGTAGGTTAACCGGTTAGCTGACAATAACATGTAAACGTATTAACCATTAATTAATCCCAGTCCGTCAAATTACACTCTGTGATTAGATTTTCTGTTTCTGCGTCGAATGAGTGAAGAACAGCTGTCACTGAAAGCCTCCACCCAGTCTGCACAGTCACCCTCTGACTCAGCCCGGCAGAGAGTCACCCTGAGAGCCACGGTTCGATCTGTTCGGCAGGCCTGGATCAGCCCGGGACAGCTGGGTACGGGTTGGTCGGCCGAACAGCACCACAGCATGATAAGATGGCCGCCCGAAGCTCCACGCCACGGCCAGAGGGCAGGGCCGGCCCAGATTTTTTAAGAATTTACACCGGCTTCAAAGCCGAAGCTTGATTTACCGTGAAATGCATGCAATTTCATAAAAGACACAAGGACACATCTTGTAACCGGAACTCTTTCTCGGCCACGTACACACCGAATACAGGCCGTAGTTTGCGGACTAACAGGAGTGGCAGCCATGCTAGCTAACAACACGCTACCCACCGACTGGCTTCACCGTCTGCGGGAGACCCGCGGGATTCATGCGGAGACCGGACTTATTTACAAACCTCTGTACCATCAGGCGGAAATTCACCGAACAGTTCTTACCATTTTATTCCGGGATTTGTCCGCACTGCGTCGGTATCGAACTGAGGTTTCTCGGGGTGAAAGGTAGCAGGGAATGTAGCCGACCGACCGACCGGAGGAGGAAGAGGAGGAGGAAGGAGCAGGGATCTGAAAGGAGGGGCTATCACTGGACTGCTTGGACTTGCGCTGAAGTCTTTTTTTTTTTTTCTTTTTTTTTACATTGAAACGTCGTCATATATATACACCTTACTTACAGAAGTAGCGACGTCGGTCCCCTGTTATGGGCATTTGGCCACTTCAACTAGAAATCCACTAAAAGGGCATTTTGAGCACTCACATGTACATAGGACCCGAGGCTTAAAAGTGACCATTTTAAACCTTTACCACCTTGTTAAGAAACGAAAGAAAAGAGCCGGAGTTGCCAGAGTTTTTATCAGTTCTAAGAGAAGCAAAGAGCAACTCAACCACCGATCCCCCACCACTGCTGGTCATCTGAACGAAAAAGGAACTTATTCTCCAGTTACAATAAATGACAAATTCTACAGCTCTTATCAGGCTTTTTTGGCTAATAACAATTTCGATTTGTCTGACCTGCTTATTCTGACCAGTTCCGATTATTTTTATTCTAAAGACCGAGGTAGAAGTTGCGATTCCTACAAAAAACCAAGGAGTTACAAGATTATGCCCATTTATGCATCTAAGCATAAGTATCTAACCTTTATCTGATTTAATTCAACTCATAAAATGAGAAAAGTAGTGCATGCTGTCAGTTGACTCATTTAGAATTACCGGGAAAAAAACTGATCCCAATCAAAGTTGATGAAAGTACAGCTGACTAATTTTGATCTCTGGATCTCTAACAATTTAAGCTACTGGAAACTATTTCTGATGTTAGGCAGTCTACTAAAAACTAAAGGCTTTTCTTTAGTTTTCTATAGTTCCATATCACTTATTTAGGCTTTAAAATCACAGTGTCCAACTAGTAGTCTGTTAAACAGCCAACAGTAGGCTTCTAATGAGTTTATAAGTGCTCTGCATACTCTTGATGTTAATTATAAAAAGCAGCAGGGTTAAAATGCTAAAAAGTTACTACTGAAATATGCAGATTTTATTCTGACATTTTATGTTTAAGTCCATGTATCAACATCAATATTCCAAGATATCCTATTGTGTTCTGTTATGAACCTGTTGCTTTTCTGTCATAAATAAAACCAACTGTATATTTATGTTTGAAATATTTTTTGCAAATAGTGTTAAATTGTGGTATCTTTAATAAAGCTTAGAATTTTGAGGGAATCTCATGTCTACTAACATACACATTATCAAGAAGAATGAACACTTTTTGCCCATTTTTAGGGTCTAAAATTATTAAAATCTAAACTCAGGTGTAGAAAATCACAACAAACTATCTGGTTAATGGTGTTCTTTCCAGATCGTTAACTCACCAAGAGGTAAAATTTAAGGCGAATGCATCCTTATCAGAATCAGAATTGACTTAACTGGCCAAGGAATTTGACTTTGGTTTCCATTATGTGGTATATCAAAATTGTTTTATTTTTTAAGTGTATAAAAGATGGAAGGCAGGTTGTGATGGTGCAAATATGCATTTTTGTTTCCATCAGAGCAGCTGATTGGCTGTGAGGTGTTTATTCTGTTCATCAGAGAAACAGCCTGGGGGAAGAAACTGTCTGTGGCGGCTGCTTTTAGCCATTAGCGCTCTGTAGCACCACCAGAGGGTAAAGGTCTAAACAGTTTGTGTCCAGGATGTGTGGGGTGTGCAGAGATGTTAGCTGCCCTTTTCCTGACCTTGGACCTGTACAACGCCAGGATGGAGGGAAGGTTAGCCCTGATGATCCTCTCTGCAGACCCGATTGATTGTTGTAGTTTGGAGCTGTTCTGCTTTATAGATGAGCCAAACCACACAGTGAAGAATGAGCACAGGACAGACTGAATGATGGCATTGTAGAAGATGACCATCAGCTCCTGTGGAAGGTTGAACTTATTTATTTGCCATAGGAAGTAGTCTTTGCTTCTTTGTGTGAAGACCATCTCAGTTCTTGAGAAAGGGGGGTTCCCTAGGATCTGGAAGTGATCCACAGCAGATACAGGGTTGGGTTTTATGATGGACACTTTAAAACTCACCTTCAACAGATGATCCACTTGGTCCTGTCTTTCAGTGTTTAACCTTTTCTCTCTCCTAGACTTAGCTACTGTCTGAGATTTTACTGTGACTAACTATGTGCTCTCTTTCATCCTCTAGACTTGAAAACTGGCTCAGAGTTCATCTGATCAGTGTTCTTTCTCTCCCAGATGAAGCCACTAAAGGAATTACTAACATTAATGTTTTACTTTTCTTTCCTATAGAAAGTACTCCTGGATCAGTGCTTCTGTGTTCTCTTTGTGTCTCTGCTCTGTTCTCTCAAACCCCCAGTCGGTTGTGGCAGATGGCCGCTCATACTGAGCCTGGTTCTGCTGGAGGTTTCTTCCTGTTAAAAGGGAGTTTTTCCTCTCCACTGTCGCTACATGCATGCTCAGTATGAGGGATTGCTGCAAAGTCAACACCAGTGACTGTCCACTGTCTCTACATGCTCATCCAGGAAGAGGGAATGCTGCAAGTCACTGACTGGATGCAATCTGCTGGGTTTCCTTAGACAGAAAAATGTTTAAACAATTTGAATAAATAAACTGATTCTTTGTTAGGATTAACTAGAATGTATGTAGCTGCCTCAAATTTGTATGATTCAACTGGATTGACTTTGTAAAGTACCTCGGGACGACATGTGTTGGGAATTGGCGCTATATAAATAAAACTGAAAAAAATAAAAATATCAACTTTGTTGTCCTTAGACCATTTCGTAACAGTGAAAGCAGTACGCCTTAGGTCATTGTCTGTTTAGAAGACCCATTTGCTTCCAAGCTTTAACTTCCTGCCCGAGGACTTGGGAATCTGTTTAAATATTTCAACATGTTCCTTCCTCGTGATACTATCTTTTTTTGCAAACATCACCACTCTCTCCTGCAGCAGAACACCTCAAAAACACAATGACGTCACTCCTGAACTTTACCGTTGGGATGTTGTCAGCCTTGCAAGTTTCTCCTTATCCTCCACGTAAAAGTAAAAATGGTCACTTTGGACAAACATTTAAGATTTCTTTTCATCAGACCCCAGTACATACTGTATCTCCAGAAAATAATATTTCTTCCTGAGTGCATTTGCAGACTGTAATCTGACTTTTTGTGTAATCTCGTCTTCCAACCTGAGTGGCCTCTAACCCCATGTCAGTAATAGACTTCTTTCATTGTGGATAATACCGGCTGCATCTTAAGGTCTTTCACTTGACTTCTTGGATTGATTCACACATACAGGTCCTTCTCAAAATATTAGCATATTGTGATAAAGTTAATTATTTTCCATAATGTAATGATGAAAATTTAACATTAATGTATTTTAGATTCATTGCACACTAACTGAAATATTTCAGGTCTTTTATTGTCTTAATACGGATGATTTCGACATACAGCTCATGAAAACCCAAAATTCCTATCTCACAAAATTAGCATATTTCATCCGACCAATAAAAGAAAAGTGTTTTTAATACAAAAAAGGTCAACCTTAAAATAATCATGTAAAGTTATGCACTCAATACTTGGTCGGGAATCCTTTGGCAGAAATGACTGCTTCAATGCTGCGTGGCATGGAGGCAATCAGCCTGTGGCACTGCTGAGGTCTTATGGAGGCCCAGGATGCTTCGATAGCGGCCTTTAGCTCATCCAGAGTGTTGGGTCTTGAATCTCTCAACATTCTCTTCACAATATCCCACAGATTCTCTATGGGGTTCAGGTCAGGAGAGTTGGCAGGCCAATTGAGCACAGTGATACCATGGTCAGTAAACCATTTACCAGTGGTTTTGGCACTGTGAGCAGGTGCCAGGTTGTGCTGAAAAATGAAATCTTCATCTCCATAAAGCTTTTCAGCAGATGGAAGCATGAAGTGCTCCAAAATCTCCTGATAGCTAGCTGCATTGACCCTGCCCTTGATAACACACAGTGGACCAACACCAGCAGCTGACACGGCACCCCAGACCATCACTGACTGTGGGTACTTGACACTGGACTTCTGGCATTTCCTTCTCCCCAGTCTTCCTCCAGACTCTGGCACCTTAATTTCCGAATGACATGCAAAATTTGCTTTCATCCGAAAAAAGTACTTTGGACCACCGAGCAACAGTCCAGTGCTGCTTCTCTGTAGCCCAGGTCAGGCGCTTGTGCCGCTGTTTCTGGTTCAAAAGTGGCTTGACCTGGGGAATGCGGCACCTGTAGCCCATTTCCTGCACACGCCTGTGCACGGTGGCTCTGGATGTTTCTACTCCAGACTCAGTCCACTGCTTCCGCAGGTCCCCCAAGGTCTGGAATCGGCCCTTCTCCACAATCTTCCTCAGGGTCCGGTCACTTCTTCTCGTTGTGCAGCGTTTTCTGCCACACTTTTTCCTTCCCACAGACTTCCCACTGAGGTGCCTTGATACAGCACTCTGGGAACAGCCTATTCGTTCAGAAATTTCTTTCTGTGTCTTACCCTCTTGCTTGAGGGTGTCAATAGTGGCCTTCTGGACAGCAGTCAGGTCGGCAGTCTTACCCATGATTGGGGTTTTGAGTGATGAACCAGGCTGGGAGTTTTAAAGGCCTCAGGAATCTTTTGCAGGTGTTTAGAGTTAACTTGTTGATTCAGATGATTAGGTTCATAGCTCGTTTAGAGACCCTTTTAATGATATGCTAATTTTGTGAGATAGGAATTTTGGGTTTTCATGAGCTGTATGCCAAAATCATCCGTATTAAGACAATAAAAGACTTGAAATATTTCAGTTAGTGTGCAATGAATCTAAAATATATGAATGTAAATTTTCATCGTTACATTATGGAAAATAATGAACTTTATCACAATATGCTAATATTTTGAGAAGGACCTGTATTTATACCAATCTTGTCTCCTTCCTGAACAGTATAATGGCTGGACATTGCCATTTCATTTATATACAGGTCCTTCTCAAAATATTAGCATATTGTGATAAAGTTCATTATTTTCCATAATGTCATGATGAAAATTTAACATTCATATATTTTAGATTCATTGCACACTAACTGAAATATTTCAGGTCTTTTATTGTCTTAATATGGATGATTTTGGCATACAGCTCATGAAAACCCAAAATTCCTATCTCACAAAATTAGCATATTTCATCCGACCAATAAAAGAAAAGTGTTTTTAATACAAAAAACGTCAACCTTCAAATAATCATGTACAGTTATGCACTCAATACTTGGTCGGGAATACTTTTGCAGAAATGACTGCTTCAATGCGGCGTGGCATGGAGGCAATCAGCCTGTGGCACTGCTGAGGTCTTATGGAGGCCCAGGATGCTTCGATAGCGGCCTTTAGCTCATCCAGAGTGTTGGGTCTTGAGTCTCTCAACGTTCTCTTCACAATATCCCACAGATTCTCTATGGGGTTCAGGTCAGGAGAGTTGGCAGGCCAATTGAGCACAGTGATACCATGGTCAGTAAACCATTTACCAGTGGTTTTGGCACTGTGAGCAGGTGCCAGGTCGTGCTGAAAAATAAAATCTTCATCTCCATAAAGCTTTTCAGCAGATGGAAGCATGAAGTGCTCCAAAATCTCCTGATAGCTAGCTGCATTGACCCTGCCCTTGATAAAACACAGTGGACCAACACCAGCAGATGACACGGCACCCCAGACCATCACTGACTGTGGGTACTTGACACTGGACTTCTGGCATTTTGGCATTTCCTTCTCCCCAGTCTTCCACCAGACTCTGGCACCTTGATTTCCGAATGACATGCAGAATTTGCTTTCATCCGAAAAAAGTACTTTGGACCACTGAGCAACAGTCCAGTGCTGCTTCTCTGTAGCCCAGGTCAGGCGCTTGTGCCGCTGTTTCTGGTTCAAAAGTGGCTTGACCTGGGGAATGCGGCACCTGTAGCCCATTTCCTGCACACGCCTGTGCACGGTGGCTCTGGATGTTTCTACTCCAGACTCAGTCCACTGCTTCCGCAGGTCCCCCAAGGTCTGGAATCGGCCCTTCTCCACAATCTTCCTCAGGGTCCGGTCACTTCTTCTCGTTGTGCAGCGTTTTCTGCCACACTTTTTCCTTCCCACAGACTTCCCACTGAGGTGCCTTGATACAGCACTCTGGGAACAGCCTATTCGTTCAGAAATTTCTTTCTGTGTCTTACCCTCTTGCTTGAGGGTGTCAATAGTGGCCTTCTGGACAGCAGTCAGGTCGGCAGTCTTACCCATGATTGGGGTTTTGAGTGATGAACCAGGCTGGGAGTTTTAAAGGCCTCAGGAATCTTTTGCAGGTGTTTAGAGTTAACTTGTTGATTCAGATGATTAGGTTCATAGCTCGTTTAGAGACCCTTTTAATGATATGCTAATTTTGTGAGATAGGAATTTTGGGTTTTCATGAGCTGTATGCCAAAATCATCCGTATTAAGACAATAAAAGACTTGAAATATTTCAGTTAGTGTGCAATGAATCTAAAATATATGAATGTAAAATTTTCATCGTTACATTATGGAAAATAATGAACTTTATCACAATATGCTAATATTTTGAGAAGGACCTGTATTTATACCAATCTTGTCTCCTTCCTGAACAGTATAATGGCTGGACATTGCCATTTCATTTATATACAGGTCCTTCTCAAAATATTAGCATATTGTGATAAAGTTCATTATTTTCCATAATGTCATGATGAAAATTTAACATTCATATATTTTAGATTCATTGCACACTAACTGAAATATTTCAGGTCTTTTATTGTCTTAATATGGATGATTTTGGCATACAGCTCATGAAAACCCAAAATTCCTATCTCACAAAATTAGCATATTTCATCCGACCAATAAAAGAAAAGTGTTTTTAATACAAAAAACGTCAACCTTCAAATAATCATGTACAGTTATGCACTCAATACTTGGTCGGGAATACTTTTGCAGAAATGACTGCTTCAATGCGGCGTGGCATGGAGGCAATCAGCCTGTGGCACTGCTGAGGTCTTATGGAGGCCCAGGATGCTTCGATAGCGGCCTTTAGCTCATCCAGAGTGTTGGGTCTTGAGTCTCTCAACGTTCTCTTCACAATATCCCACAGATTCTCTATGGGGTTCAGGTCAGGAGAGTTGGCAGGCCAATTGAGCACAGTGATACCATGGTCAGTAAACCATTTACCAGTGGTTTTGGCACTGTGAGCAGGTGCCAGGTCGTGCTGAAAAATAAAATCTTCATCTCCATAAAGCTTTTCAGCAGATGGAAGCATGAAGTGCTCCAAAATCTCCTGATAGCTAGCTGCATTGACCCTGCCCTTGATAAAACACAGTGGACCAACACCAGCAGCTGACACGGCACCCCAGACCATCACTGACTGTGGGTACTTGACACTGGACTTCTGGCATTTTGGCATTTCCTTCTCCCCAGTCTTCCTCCAGACTCTGGCACCTTGATTTCCGAATGACATGCAGAATTTGCTTTCATCCGAAAAAAGTACTTTGGACCACTGAGCAACAGTCCAGTGCTGCTTCTCTGTAGCCCAGGTCTGGGGAATGCGGCACCTGTAGCCCATTTCCTGCACACGCCTGTGCACGGTGGCTCTGGATGTTTCTACTCCAGACTCAGTCCACTGCTTCCGCAGGTCCCCCAAGGTCTGGAATCGGCCCTTCTCCACAATCTTCCTCAGGGTCCGGTCACCTCTTCTCGTTGTGCAGCGTTTTCTGCCACACTTTTTCCTTCCCACAGACTTCCCACTGAGGTGCCTTGATACAGCACTCTGGGAACAGCCTATTCGTTCAGAAATGTCTTTCTGTGTCTTACCCTCTTGCTTGAGGGTGTCAATAGTGGCCTTCTGGACAGCAGTCAGGTCGGCAGTCTTACCCATGATTGGGGTTTTGAGTGATGAACCAGGCTGGGAGTTTTAAAGGCCTCAGGAATCTTTTGCAGGTGTTTAGAGTTAACTCGTTGATTCAGATGATTAGGTTCATAGCTCGTTTAGAGACCCTTTTAATGATATGCTAATGTTGTGAGATAGGAATTTTGGGTTTTCATGAGCTGTATGCCAAAATCATCCGTATTAAGACAATAAAAGACCTGAAATATTTCAGTTAGTGTGCAATGAATCTAAAATATATGAATGTTAAATTTTCATCATGACATTATGGAAAATAATGAACTTTATCACAATATGCTAATATTTTGAGAAGGACCTGTAGATGAACCTGACACCTTCAAGTATCTGGAATTTCAATTTCAAAATAATTCAGAAATGTTATAACCTTGATATGTTATTTTAGCAGCAAGTGGAAAAAAACTTTGCCTGCATAATTACAAAAAAATAGACCATGTTCTAGATTTAGTTTTAAACGTACATGTTAATACTATGAAACTCTGGTATTTTTACTTAAGACCATCATACATTAAGAATCTGAAACCGGTACAAAGGAGGAAATCTACACACCGATACGGAGAAAAAAACACAGGATGGATGAGTAGCAGCTTTAGTAAAAACTCTCTTTATTTTTCCATTAGAATATCAGAAGTTGAGGGGAGATAGTCATAAATAAGGACAGTGAAATGAAAGCTTCAGCTAAATAAATACAAAGGAGTTGGGTGGGGGGCTGCAGCAGCTCCAGTGTAGTGTCAATAGCTGACATTCATCCAGCAAACACACCACCATCAGCATCAGGGATTAGGAATGGTGTAGCAGAACAGCACAGTAGTCAAAAAAACCCCAAAAACTTAAAGTTCACTGCAGCTATGTATAGGAAGAAACTTGTGCAATCAAAAACTGAATTTGAATTGCTCTGACTGAATTTGTATTTGTGTAATTTGAAATTAAATGCATTGGTTTGAAAATGAATTTCACTAAACTGAATTTTATGGTTTGAAACTGAATTCATTTGCTTTTAAAATGTATTTTGTTGTATTAATTCAGTTTGACTACTTTCACTTTCAAGTCTGTAATTCAATTTCAGTTGCAAAATTCAGTTTTTTGTGTCACACATCCGGGTCCTTGAGGATAGCCACAGATTAATCAAACACAGATTCATCAATTTACATTTCACATCAGGTTAAATGTCCTTTACGGCATGTTGAGCTGGAGCAGTGCAGCATACATGAGCTTAGTGGATGTCAATCACCAAGTCAAATGAATTGGACAGCATTTGTCGCCTCATCCAGGACGTTATCGGCCTTTAAATGCATCCTTCAAAGGATGCAGTCCTGAATTTGGACACAGCAATAGTGAATGACATCCGTGAATCAGTAAATCTGTGTTTGATTAGTCTGTGGCTTCAAGAACCTGGATGTGTAACACAAAAAACTGAATTTTGGAACTGAAATTGAATTTCAGACCTGAAAGTGAAAGTAGTCAAACTGAATTTTCAATACAAAGCAAAGCAAATTTCAAAGCAAACAAATTCAGTTTTAAACCATTATATTCAGTTTCAGTTTAGTGAAATTCATTTTCAAACCAATGTATTTAATTTCAAATTACACAAATACAGATTCAGTCAGAGCAATTCAAATTCAGTTTCTGATGGCACAAGTTTCTTCCCATAGCTATGGCTGCTAGAGGTCTTAAAGGAACAATCCATCATTTCAGAATGATCTTACCTTTGTTGTAAGCAGGAGATGGCAAACTTTACCCTCAACTAGTATTTAAAAAAGGAATGTCAAAAACAAAATGAAAATATGTCAAGATGGAAATAAACAGACATGTTTGGAGACCAATATAACAGCAGAAACCGAGGTTATGAGCAGAGCTGCTTTTCTTCCAGCTTTTAATGTTTGGCTGTAATGTCAGCTATGTGTTCCTGATGTCTTTTAACTTTATAAGTCTTCAATTTTATTTTAAAACGGTAATACTCGTAAAAAGCTTGTAACTGCAGTGCCATGGGTGTCCAATAATATACTGTAATAGTTTACTGTATTACAGAAAACCCAGATCCTAAATAACCAGAGGTCTTCAGTCTGCTAAACATCGCAGTTCCATCTGAATCAACACCAGACCACCAATCTCTCAGACGTGGGTGGTCCATTGTAAGGAGAGTCATTTTAATCCATGTAATGGCAATGTCCAACCAAGAACAAGTTCTCTTCAGATATTCAGCTACTACTTTTGGTGTTCTTAATTCTGGTGAGTGTCTGAGATTCAAGTGTCAGACTGTTTCCTAAAATAAATTCACTTTGGTTTTTAGAATTGCAATTTATTTATTCACATTTACATCTCTTTAATTTTTCTATCAACATGTCATCTTGAGGGAAATTTTATTTCCTGAAAACTAACTTCAGTAGTATTTAAAAAAAAGGAATAACAGAACATTGGGTTTCCTTACATTAATGCTTGATATAACAATTTTATATGTCTAGTATAAAAACATTTTTTTATTTCAGAGGGGGGACCAGGTTTGCCTGAATGTTTCGACAGAGCTGCATATTAATGCTCCATGAAGAAAAACAATGGTAATCCAACAGCCTGTTTGAGGAAAACTAAATGTCTTTAAATCATAAAGTTTAGTTGTTAGTCATTATCTACTTCTGTTTAAAAAGAACAAAATTATTTAGGATCTGATCTCTAAGATATTTGGACAGACATCTCTCTATAACGTATGGCTTCCACTTTAATTTCCTTTATGTACACTTGATAATGCTACCTTGCTGATAAAATAAAATTAGAGTATGAAAGCAATACTTTTTTAAACTGCAAACTGGTTCTGTATATTTATACAGTGGTTTCCAATAGTTTAGGCTTACAGATTCTGAAAACATACAGTTCATCAGAAAATCATTTAGAAATAGGCTGAGGCAACTATGATAAAATATGATCCTGGTTCTGTATTCTGGAAGAGAGAAACAGAAGAGAAGTACACAAACAACAAAAATACTCTCACCGTCAGGTTTTGCATTTTTAAATACTAAATATTCTTACAACCACACTTTATTAGTACTAATAAGAATGTCCACTCAGTTTTTTACTTAAACAGTGACTATTCAATGAACTATGAAAGACTTTGTTAAAGGCAAACAGTGCCGTCTCTCATACACAATCAGGCCAGTTCCCACCTATGTACATTTCATCATTTCCATTATGGCAGCATCAGACTTCCATATATCTGAACACAGAAACCAGTACCACAACAGAGGGAAATGTTTCTGCATTGATACAAAGAAGTTTCCATTTAAAACTAAGATTTTGTCCCTGAGCAAACATAAAAAGCCTCATCAGAGTTTTAGGTTCAACTGTCAGTGCAAATGTTCCTCAGTGGTTTTTGCATTTCAAAGGAGAAAACAGAAGGGACTCTACTGTCCTACAGCACCATGTCTGTGTGTTCAACACATCTGTTGACAAAGTCTAAAACAAATGCCCTGCAGACCACAGGAAGGACCCCACAGCTTTTCTACAAAGTTATCAACACACAGCAGATGCAACAAAAGTAATACTCTCCAGTTGAGAACTAGAGCATGGCAGAGCCAATATAACTGGGGATAAAGTCTAAGATCAACTCCACCTTTGTGGAACATTTGCTCATCAACTTGAAAGTTTTACTGTTATGTTAATGCCTTGTTTATTTTTAACTCTGGCCACCTTCTAACAGCCTGCATCAATCGGTTAATTAGGACCAAAGTTCAAAGAATAACCTCAACACAACATCAATACTTTGCATGAGTCAGAAGGCAAGGTATCAGCTCGTAGGAGTGGCCCATGTTTCAGGCCCAGGAGTACGCAGCAGACTGGACAGTGATGAGGTCACTGTCGAGAGCGTTTTGCAGGTGGAGCAGAACAACGTTCTCTGAGGCCAAGGCGGCTGAGCTCAGAGTGGAAAAATTGCTGCAAGCGGACTCCGGCCTTTGCCTCGTTAGTTTGACGAGGATTATACTGAAGACAGTTGGAGAACATCAACTCCACATCTGAGATGTACTCGCCTGCAGACACCCAGAGGAATACAGCTTATTGTTCATGTCTCATTATAACGCATTCAAACTCATAAAAACACTTTACATTTACAGCTAATGTTCACTTCAATAACAAATGCAAAGCCAGGTACAATAAACACAATGGCAGTCAAAAGTTTACATTCACTAATGGGCATGAATGACATTAATTTTGGGATTTTATGATGCATTTCAATCAGTTAGTTTAAAAAGTGTACTGACAACTGAATTCGAATGTTTAATAAGGATTAGGTCTAGGCAATTCCAAGGCTATATCCATCCATCTGTGTCTACATTTTAATTTAAACCCACATCAGGAGGAGCTGTGTGGAAACCTGCCAATACAGTTTTTTCCTGTTTTAACTGGTTAACTAGTGTGTCAAAATGACATAGAACGCCCGAGTTCCTCTGTGTTCACAGCATTTATGTGGATGAATATGCATACATTTTAAAATGGCGCAGCCACACTTTTACCTCAGCGCCCTTCTTCATTCATTTACAGTAACTGCATGTTATTCATGTCAACGGTGAACATCATTAACAGATGTCTGATTATGCAACTAAAATATTAGTAGTTGCTGACCATGCAGCCAGGAGAATCTCATGTGCAGGGATTATTTCCATCTATTTGCATATGTAAATGGTGGCATCTTCACACAAACCTAGTATGTAGTCTCATGTCAGCTGCTGTAAGGTCTCCCATAGATCATGGAGGTGGTTATATGCTCACTTAGTAAGTGAGGTCATGGTATGGTATCGATAAATAAGTAATCATCATCTAAAAACTGCAGTTTATATTTACTCAGGTAACCATTTTTGATATTAAAATGTGTTTGATAATCCTAAATTAGCAGGTGGGACAAAAAAGCAAATGGGGATAATGCTCATAGCGTTGTACAGGTGCTGGTCATAAAATTAGAGCATCATGAAAAATGTTTTTATTTCAGTAATTCCAGTCAAAAAGTGAAACTTGTATATTATATTCATTCATTATTGATATATTTCAAATGTTTATTTCTTTTAACTTTGATGATTATAACTGACAACTAATGAAAACCCTAAATTTAGTATCTTAGAAAAGTAGGATATTACTTAAGATAAATAAAAAAAAAAAAAAAGATTTTTAGAGATGTTGGCCAACTGAAAAGTATGAAGATGGAAAGTATGAGGTTGTACAGCAACCAATACTTAGTTTGGGCTCCTTTTGCCTGGATTACTGCACCAGTGTGGCATGGCGTCAATCAAACTGTGGTACTGCGCAGGTGTTGAGAGCCCAGGTTGTTCTGATAGTGGCCTTCAGCTCCTCTGAATTGTTGGGTCTGGTGTATTGCATCTTCCTCCTCACAATACCCCATAGATTTTCTATGGGGTTGGTTAGGGTCAGGTGAGTATTGCCACTCTGTTTGGCCCGACTCTGCTCGCTATGCGAGCATTTCCATTACTGTTATTTTCAGTACCAGTACCTACTTCTTGGTACCTCCTTCTTAGCAGGGCTAAGCGAGGCCGAGTCGGTACTGTACGTGACGTGAACAAACGGCTGTTCACTGATTGGCCATGGGCCCGGACAGCCGTCAGAGTCGACCAGCTTCAAGCATGCATTCAAGCGAGTGAGAGAAACACATGATGGAGTCCGCACTGTTATCTGGAAAAGTCACCCCTTGGAGCAATGACGAGGTGCAAGCCTTTCTGGCGATCATAGGAGACTGCAATTTTCAGTGGCAGCTGAATAAATATATAGGCAACAACTATTACAAATAAAATGGGACCTAATTCAAATCTTTCCAAGTCTCTTAAAGGGAAAGTGAAATCTTTAATAATAATAATAAAACGGATGTCAAAATCCTACTCATCAAATCTAATTGTCAATGCAGTCAGCAGATTTAATCCCCAGGCAATAGACGTGCTACTTCTTGTTTTTGTAACGCATTTCGGTCTTTTCTTCTTTACATTGGCGGTTGGGTGTTTCATTCGCGGTTCTACAGCACGACACATGATGCTTTAAAGTCGCGCCTCCTGGAGGGGTTCCCTTCAGTGGAGCGAAAGCGGGTCTATGGAAATGCAACACACAACGTGCAGAGCCGTGCGGCGCTGTTCTGGGCTGGCCAAATCGAGCCAGTGGAAAAGGGGCAAAAGCTGGCCAATTAAGAACAGGGTCCCAGGATAGCATGGACCTTAAACCAGGTACTTGTAGCTTTGACACTGTGTGCAGGTGCCAAGTCATGTTGGAAAATGAAATCTGCATCTCCATAAAGTTGGTCAGCAGCAGGAAGCATGAAGTGCTCTAAAACTTCCTGGTAGACAGCTACTTTGTCCTTGGACCTCAGAAAATACAGTGGACCAATACCAACAGAAGACCCCAAACCATCAATGACTATGGAAACTTTACACTGTACCTCAAGCAACATGGATTCTGTACCTCTCCTGTCTTCCTCCAGACTCTGGGACCTTGATTTCCAAAGGAAATGCTAAATTAACTTTCATCAGAGAACATAACTTTGGACCACTCAGCAGCACCTAGGTCCTTTTTGTCTTTAGCCCAGGTAAGACACTTCTGACGCTGTCTCTTATTCAAAAGTGGTTCAACACAAGGAATGCGACAGCTGAAACCCATGTCTTGCATTGTCTGTGCGTGGTGGTTCTTGAAGCACTGAATCCAGCTGCTGTCCACTCTTTGTGAATCTCCCCCACATTTTTGACTGGGTTTTGTTTCACAGTCCTCTACAGGGTGTGATTATTCCTATTGCTTGTACACTTTTTTCTACCACATCTTCTCCTTCCCTTTCTTCCCCAACTGTCAAGTCAGCAGTCTTCCCCATGATTGTGGCCTACAGAACTAGACCGAGAGACCATTTAAAGGCCTTGTCAGGTGTTTGAGTTAATTAGCTGATTAGAGTCGGCACTAGGTGTCTCCGATATTGAACCTTTCACAATATTCTAATTTTCTGAGATACTGAATTTAGGGTTTTCATTAGTTGTCAGTTATAATCATGAACATTAACAGAAACATCTGAAATATATCAGTTTGTGTGTAATGAATGAATATACAAGTTTCACTTTTTGAATGGAATTACTGAAATAAATACATTTTTTCATGATATTCTAATTTTATGACCAGCACCTGTATATAATAACCATTAAGTCAAAAAAGAGCATTTATTTGATTCAATTAGGACTGAAACGGTTTCTCAAATACCTCGATTACTAACGATTCTCAAGACAAATTATCGGCCTCGAGGCTTTGTTAATTACCGTTAAACTATTTAGTGCACTGTGACTGTGGCTGGGAGGTTATTCATGTTGCACAACGCTCTTACTTTGGCTAATGATACCCTACACTGATGATATGTGGATGCCAAGAGCAGTTAGGCACAACAACTTAATAAAGCTACTGTACTTAAAATGCAACAATCTAGTTAGTTGTCTGATAAAGAGCTCTGGGAAGTATTCTGGTGTTAACACAACTTTACATGTGGTGTGATAAACCTACTTTAAAAAGCAGTGGAAATTGAAGACACAAGACACCATGCAAATATGAACTGCACATGAAGATGGAATGGGACAATAAAAATAGACGATTTTGGGAATACTTGTGTACAGTTCTACTGATTGACAAAATTTGGAAGGCAAGTTGTTAGTTTGCCAGTGGTTTCACTCTGACACATACTTTGGTTTGTCTGAGTAAGACAGTCATTGAAACAGACACTACTATGTTACTGTGTATGTGCAGCTGTGACATCAACTTTGTTTTTAATCATGAACAAATGAGCTTGATTTTATTCTCCATGGTGAAACTTTGTAAATGGATGTAAATTGTAAGAATTTCATGAATTTTTTATTTTCTTTACTTAAACGATTTACACACTTTACACTGCGCTGAAATGATCGAGCTGGTTAAATTCTCTGAGCTTATTTCTGAACTGACTGCAGGCCAAAAAGAGCCTAGATCTAATGATCCAAAGTGCTCTTACTCACCTGCTGTCTGATATTCACAGTTGTTGACCTTCTCTCTGATGGTGCTCAGAGCTATTGGCTTCCTAATGATATCATAGTAGTCAGGAACCTATAGACACACATGGAGGAAACTTAGAAAAAGAGAACAGATGTACTCATGTGTTCAAGCCTTGGCTCCTGGTGCTTGGCAGGGCAGAAGTGGGCAGGGATCGGCCTTGTGGTGCTAACCATAACCCAATTCCTGGAGAGGGGCTGGACTGTCTCTCCGACTCATCAGTTACCCAGAGAGAGAGTTGGGAGGGTGTGGGGATACTCACAAACTTGCGGCAAAGTGTCTCAATGTGGGTTTTCCCCAGTCAGACCTAAAGAGGCTCATCTTCAGGACACAAGAGGGAAGGTCCCTACTGTTGTCTGTGCTTATGCACCAAACATCACTTCAGATTACCTGATAAAATTTCTAGATTTTTCCAAATAAATTACTTGACCCTCTTTAACTTAACCTTATTGATTCTTATTTTGTAAACTAAGCTCAAGATAAAACAAGATAAAAATGGTTTATATTAAAAGCTTTGTGTACCTGATTCTTGGACACTAGTTTCATGAAGGGCCAGCTGTCTTCATGTCTGACCAACTCAACGGTCATCTGCTCATAGGCTGACAGCTCGTGTACACCCTGATTCCTTCCCGAGGAACGTCGACTGGAGGATGAAGATGCTGCCGAGAGAACAGGGAGGACCGTTTTTGATGGTTTGGGGGGTGCAGCTTCTGTGGGAGAAATCAGGGACACAAGATTTCAGTCTACAGGCTCTAGTTCAAAGGATCAGCTCCCTGGGTTTCTCTTAAGTTCAGCTTATGCACTTAACCTGTTTAAACATATCATGGTGCTCCTCGCACCTCTGCCCAGATCACAACATGTTTAGTTGCACTGACATGGAGGCATCAGAGCCATTTACAACATCTCTCGTTTTTCCTTGTTGTCTTGCAACCAAAAAAATCTTAAAGAGTCAAGTTTCACCTTAGAAGCCATTGTTGGTTTAAGTGGAAGTGTGGGCAGATGTTTGAAAAAAGCTTCTCAGTGTGTTTCTACTTCACTCGTTTACAGCTCAGAAATGTATTTTTAGGCTGAAGACAATGATGTGTAATTTTCAGAGTTCCCATACATTTTTTGCTTTTTATATCATTCTAGTGTAATCATGAGAGTACACTATTAATATATGTTAGATATTTCTAGTTAGGCTTTAAGTTAGTCAGTCAGAGATGATAAATTCATAGATGAATGAGAGGTTGAATATAGCATTCAGACCTGTTGTTTCCAACCTTTATTCCCTGGAGAGCTACTCCAGTAAACTACAGGTCCTTCTCAAAATATTAGCATATTGTGATAAAGTTCATTATTTTGTTTTTTTCCACTTGCTGCTAAAATAACATATCAAGGTTATAACATTCTGAATTATTTTGAAATTGAAATTCCAGATACTTGAAGGTGTCGGGTTCATCTATATAAATGAAATGGCAATGTCCAGCCATTATACTGTTCAGGAAGGAGACAAGATTGGTGTAAATACAGGTCCTTCTCAAAATATTAGCATATTGTGATAAAGTTCATTATTTTCCATAATGTAACGATGAAAATTTAACATTCATATATTTTAGATTCATTGCACACTAACTGAAATATTTCAGGTCTTTTATTGTCTTAATACGGATGATTTTGGCATACAGTTCATGAAAACCCAAAATTCCTATCTCACAAAATTAGCATATCATTAAAAGGGTCTCTAAACGAGCTATGAACCTAATTATCTGAATCAACGAGTTAACTCTAAACACCTGCAAAAGATTCCTGAGGCCTTTAAAACTCCCAGCCTGGTTCATCACTCAAAACCTGCCGACCTGACTGCTGTCCAGAAGGCCACTATTGACACCCTCAAGCAAGAGGGTAAGACACAGAAAGAAATTTCTGAACGAATAGGCTGTTCCCAGAGTGCTGTATCAAGTCACCTCAGTGGGAAGTCTGTGGGAAGGAAAAAGTGTGGCAGAAAACGCACAACGAGAAGAGGTGACCGGACCCTGAGGAAGATTGTGGAGAAGGGCCGATTCCAGACCTTGGGGGACCTGCGGAAGCAGTGGACTGAGTCTGGAGTAGAAACATCCAGAGCCACCGTGCACAGGCGTGTGCAGGAAATGGGCTACAGGTGCCGCATTCCCCAGGTCAAGCCACTTTTGAACCAGAAACAGCGGCAGAAGCGTCTGACCTGGGCTACAGAGAAGCAGCACTGGACTGTTGCTCAGTGGTCCAAAGTACTTTTTTTTGGATGAAAGCAAATTCTGCATGTCATTCGGAAATCAAGGTGCCAGAGTCTGGAGGAAGACTGGGGAGAAGGAAATGCCAAAATGCCAGACGTCCAGTGTCAAGTACCCACAGTCAGTGATGGTCTAGGGTGCCGTGTCAGCTGCTGGTGTTGGTCCACTGTGTTTTATTTCAAGGGCAGGGTCAATGCAGCTAGCTATCAGGAGATTTTGGAGCACTTCATGCTTCCATTTGCTGAAAAGCTTTATGGAGATGAAGATTTCATTTTTCAGCACAACCTGGCACCTGCTCACAGTGCCAAAACCACTGGTAAATGGTTTACTGACCATGGTATCACTGTGCTCAATTGGCCTGCCAACTCTCCTGACCTGAACCCCATAGAGAATCTGTGGGATATTGTGAAGAGAACGTTGAGAGACTCAAGACCCAACACTCTGGATGAGCTAAAGGCTGCTATCGAAGCATCCTGGGCCTCCATAAGACCTCAGCAGTGCCACAGGCTGATTGCCTCCATGCCACGCCGCATTGAAGCAGTCATTTCTGCAAAAGGATTCCCGACCAAGTATTGAGTGCATAACTGTACATGATTATTTGAAGGTTGAAGTTTTTTGTATTAAAAACACTTTTCTTTTATCGGTCTGATGAAATATGCTAATTTTGTGAGATAGGAATTTTGGGTTTTCATGAGCTGTATGCCAAAATCATCCGTATTAAGACAATAAAAGACCTGAAATATTTCAGTTAGTGTGCAATTAATCTAAAATATATGAATGTTAAATTTTTATCATTACATTATGGAAAATAATGAACTTTATCACAATATGCTAATATTTTGAGAGAAGGACCTGTACAACTAAAAGCTGGAACTCCCAGCCATTTAGTTCATAGGTGCAATCGTATACCATATGTGGCATTTATGTATGTGGGAATGTGCATTGACCAAAACATATTTACAATAAACAAAAATATTAATGCAACACTTTTTTAAGATTTGTTGTGGCACTAATGGCCTTTATTAAACCAGTTTTCATGAGCTGAAGCCAAAGATCAAAGACTTTTTCTATGGACACAAAATGTCTTTATTATCTTAAATATTGTTCACAAATCTGTCTGAATCTGTGCCAGTGAATCCTTGTCTGCAGAGATAATCCATTCACCTAACTGGTGTGTCTCAGGCTGGCCACAATAAAAGGCCACTCTAAAATGTGTAGTTTTACCGTATTGGGGGGGCTACGAAAACCTTTCAGTATCTGGTATGACCACCATTTGTCTCATACACTGCAAAACCTCTCCTTCACATAAAGTTGATCAGGTTTGTTAGTTGTGGCCTGTGAAATGTTGGTCCATTCCTCTGCAATGGCTGTGTGGAATTGATTGATATTGGCAGAAACTGGAACATACTGTCATACACTGATCCAGAACATCCCAAACATGCTCGATGGGTGACATCGAGCCCAGATATTTTAGTTTTTTCCCTGATTCTATTTTTATTTCAAAGATGAGCAGCTGTTTATTGTGACAATGAGCTGAATGTTGCTGAAAGAGAGTCGATCTGTCCAGAGATGAACTTTTCTTCCAGCAATTTTTCCTCCATCCTTTGTCTCTTCATGCTCCAGGTAATGTGTCTTTCACGCTGAAAATGGGTCAGTTCATCATTTTTTTATATGAAGCCAGTCATTTTATCACTAAACGTGACCATAAGTTATTACAATATAGATATATGCAATATTGTAATTCTATAAATTCACTGGGCAAAAGGAAATAATCTGCAGAAAAGCATCGTATGACGCTTTTAAATTCATCTTGTCATCTAAAGCTTCATCTAGTTTGTATAAGTGCTAAACAGTCTCTTTGTTAGGAAATCACTGATTTTATTTAATTTCCCTTTGGGATTAATAAAGTAATTTGAGATTTTGAACCGTAAGTCGTAGAGATCTGAAATTTTGCACACAGCTAGAGCTCCTCAAACCAAGAAAAAAAGTCTCTTGGGGGTATGCTCTAAAATGCACAGGAAGTCGGCCATTTTGGAATAAATGCATATTTTTGGACGTTTTTCACTTTCACTCACCTCGAACTTTAACGAACTCCTCCTAGGGATTTTGAGCTATCGGCTTCATACTTGGTCAATATGTAGTTAAGGCATTGGAGGATTAAAAGTTATCAAAATCGTGAGTTTTCTGCCATGTTTAGGGGGCGTGGCCAGGGCATGAAAATGGTGTTCGTGCCCAAAATGATAAAATGCAATAACTTTCCAAAAGAAATGCCATATCACACCAATTTTGGCATGAAGGAGGACTTTTGGGTTCCCGACAATCCTATCGGGTCATATGCTGACATCATCAAAGACACGCCCCCTCAGAACAGGAAGTCACTTTTTTTTTTTACTGGGAAAGGTGGCTATCTGCCCGTCTACACTCAATCAACCTGAAACTGTCAGGTGACTGATAACTAGTGGGTCTAACTTTGTTTGAAGCACAGTGATTTTTCATAAAAGGGCGTGGCCGTGGTGGCGTGGCGAAGTTGGACGTCACGCCATGGCCATACGTTTGGTTTTAATTTGGCCCTGAACAATATTCACTGATCAGATGCTGACACCATCGAAGCCCCACCCCTTGAGAACAGGAAGTGTCATGTTTTCCGTTTGAAGGTCTATATTTGGTGTCCTTCACCTAATCAATGTGAAACTGTCCCAAGTAACAGATAACATGATGGTCTAAGACAGTCGCCAGTACTGCCTGCTTTAGCTGGAGGGTGTGGCGAATTCTGATGTCACGCCACCCCCATACGTTTGGAATAAATCAGACCATGCATGTGTAATTTAGAGCCAAACATAATATGGTTGATCTTTGTCAGCCCGCAAACAGCTCTATTGGATTACATTGAAATTTGGATCAACAGTGCCCCCTAGGACATTTTAAGTGCTCCATCTCCCTCATACATCATTGGATCCACTTCAAATGTAGTAAACATGATCAGGGATCAATGCTGAACATGTTGCCACAGTCAGTTCATGACATTGTTTCAGCTCCGCCCACTAATAAACTACTGAATGCAGCTTCCATCTGGAAGGTCGGATTTCCCCCAAATTTTAAATGTTTCTCGCCAGACCAGAACTCTGCATGTCCAAACATCATCTGACATGTTGCTCACAATCCCACCTAGTGGCATTGTGTGGAATTGAATGGCAGCCTCGTCGGTGGCGCGTAGGCGGTGATGCCAGGCTCCCGTGGTCGCTGCGAGGGCCTTCAATGCTGCTTGCCGCTTTCATTTTATTTGAACTTAGACAATGGGATAGGGAATGAAGTCTACAAATACAAATGTTTTTCATACTTATCAAGATCAGGGAAAAAAAATGTATTTCAGAGGTTTTTGAAACCCAGAGTGCCTCCTTCCTTGATCTCTGCAAAGGGTCTGAAAGTTGTAGCCCCTGATGGGAAGGAAGTGGCTAACCAATAACTACACAATCCTCTGCAGACTGTATGACACTGATAGCTAACCCTGTATGAGGCACTGAGCCTTCTTAGATGATTAAATGGTAAAAAGACAGCAATGAATCCTGTTTATGATTAACTAATGTGCAGATTGTTCTGTTTGAAGATACGTCAGTTATTTACACCTAACGTCAGTGGTAAAAATAATATATAGAACTGTCCCCCCCCCAAGAACAAAAATAACGAGAAAGTTATTTTGATTTTGACAGATTCAAAGGAAAAAAATAAATAAATCACTTATCTATTTTAGGGTCTCCTGACAATGATTTGTCATTTGCTTAAAAAGATTTTTAGAATAAAAACAATTAAACTGCACTTCAACCACAATGGTAGTTCAGTGGGAACTAAAACTTGATGTCAATTTACAAACTGTAGTTAATTTTTCTTTGAAATGATGTACTAATTAGTAGGAGACAATAGAAAATACAGGCCAGACCAGCAGAATTTAGTTTTTGAGTAAATGTCTCTAATCTGCAGAATATGATCAATTCCTGGCATTCTGTTCTTCACACAGCAACACTGGAAGTCTAATCAATTGATATCAGCTGGGTATTAGTCAGGCTGGCAGCTCAAGGTGTCAGTACCAGCCAGAGCGTTAAGTTTACCCTGATAAACATGATGGGCGGAGCTTCTTTAGTTCCCACACCATTACTTTTTAAACAGCTGACTTCATCTTTCTTTGAAGCTTTTCATCTTTCTAGTAAGCAAGGAAAAAAGGGTAGGCATGACTAACACCAAGCAGAAACAGGTGAGGGAGGGGGAACACAGCACTGCTCTGGTCCATACAGCTGGACAAATCCCCAGTTAACAACTTTAAAACCGTAGTAATGGTATGACTTCAAATTCTGGTAGTTTTAATCCTCAACTTTCTTGGTATACCCTGATAATACAGTGCCTTGCGAAAGTATTCGGCCCCCTTCAACTTTTCAACCTCTTGTCACATTTCAGGCTTCAAACATAAAGATATAAAATTCAAATTTTTTGTGAAGAATCAACAACAAGTGGGACACAATCGTGAAGTGGAATGAAATTTATTGGATGTGTCAAACGTTTTTAACAAATAAAAAACTGAAAAGTGGGGCATGCAATATTATTCGGCTCCCTTGCGTTAATACTTTCTAGCGCCACCCTTTGCTGCAATTACAGCTGCAAGTCGCTTGGAGTATGTGTCTATCAGTTTTGCACATAGAGAGACTGAAATTCTTGCCCATTCTTCCTTGCAAAACAGCTGGAGTTCAGTGAGGTTGGATGGAGAGCGTTCGTGAACAGCAGTCTTCAGCTCCACAGATTCTCGATTGGATTCAGGTCTGGACTTTGACTTGGCCATTCCAACACCTGGATACGTTTATTTGTGAACCATTCCATTGTAGATTTGGCTTTATGTTTTGGATCATTGTCTTGTTGGAAGATAAATCTCCGTCCCAGTCTCAGGTCTCTTGCAGACTCCAACAGGTTTTCTTCCAGAATGGTCCTGTATTTGGCCCCATCCATCTTCCCATCAATTTTGACCATCTTCCCTGTCCCTGCTGACGAAAAGCAGGCCCAAACCATGATGCTGCCACCACCATGTTTGACAGTAGGGATGGTGTGTTCAGCGTGATGAGCTGTGTTGCTTTTACGCCAAACATATAGTTTTGCATTGTGGCCAAACAGTTCAATTTTGGTTTCATCTGACCAGAGCACCTTCTTCCACATGTTTGGTGTGTCTCCCAGGTGGCTTGTGGCAAACTTTAAACGATACTTTTTATGGATATCTTTGAGAAATGGCTTTCTTCTTGCCACTCTTCCATAAAGGCCAGATTTGTGCAGTGTACGACTGATTGTTGTCCTATGGACAGACTCTCCCACCTCAGCTGTAGATCTCTGCAGTTCATCCAGAGTGATCATGGGCCTCTTGGCTGCATCTCTGATCAGTCTTCTCCTTGTTCGAGATGAGAGTTTAGAGGGACGGCCGGGTCTTGGTAGATTTGCAGTGGTCTGATACTCCTTCCATTTCAATATGATTGCTTGCACAGTGCTCCTTGGGATGTTTAAAGCTTGGGAAATCTGTTTGTATCCAAATCCAGCTTTAAACTTCTCCACAACAGTATCTCGGACCTGCCTGATGTGTTCCTTGGTCTTCATGATGCTCTCTGCGCTTTGAACAGAACCCTGAGACTATCACAGAGCAGGTGCATTGATACGGAGACTTGATTACACACAGGTGGATTCTATTTATCATCATCAGTCATTTGGGACAACATTGGATCATTCAGAGATCCTCACTGAACTTCTGGAGTGAGTTTGCTGCACTGAAAGTAAAGGGGCCGAATAATATTGAACACCCCACTTTTCAGTTTTTTATTTGTTAAAAAAGTTTGACATATCCAATAAATTTCATTCCACTTCACGATTGTGTACCACTTCTTGTTAATTCTTCACAAAAAACTAGAATTTTATATCTTTATGTTTGAAGCCTGAAATGTGGCGAGAGGTTGAAAAGTTCAAGGGGGCCGGGTACTTTCGCAAGGCACTGTAGAAACTGAGCCCAGCCTACTGCCAGCTGGTGAGGTAATTTGATGTTTCACCTGCTGAGGGCCTCTTGCTGACCTCTCTCTGACCAGGTGAGGATTTCACATTGCTCTTTGGGGCGAGGACCTCATTACTTAGACGGGCGTTGCCGCGGTGTCCTGAGCGGGACGAAGCTTTATCGTTTGTTGTCATGTTGGCTTTGGATGTAGATGCAGAGGCTTTCCTTCCTGAGGTTCTGTGTTTGGGGACAGTTGTTAATTATGTGAAAAACAGTAAACATGGATCAGGATTTTGACAAGACAATTCGCACTTGGAGGCTGAAGAGTTTTTCCCTGATGAAGTAGTGTTGTTCCTGGGCAGAGCTTGTTGGGTTTTGCCTTTGGGAGTAGCGGCCTGACTCTTACTAGCACTGTAGAGAGCATACAGACACACTTTGGTTGATTGTCTTACAAAAGAACAAACAGGAACCGTTTCATACTTACCTCACAACTACCTCCTCCTCCTCCTCTTCTTCTTCCTCCTCCTCTTCATCTTCCTCCTCCTCCTCAGAATCATCTTCCTCTTCTGACTCCTCTTCTTCCTCTTTGTCATCCTCCTCTTTGTCATCCTCCTCCTCCTCCTCATCTATAGAAGACCGCTGTCGGGACGGTATGCGGGTGGATCGCTGTTTGGGTCGACAGTCTGGACAGAACCAGGCGCCCTCTGGGACATACTGAAGGAGAGTTGGGTAATTTCCCCATAAAAGTTAATAAATACTGGTATCAATATCTTTGCTGCTGTCAGAAGGACAAAGTGGTTTCAAATGAAAGAAAGAAATGTGACTTGCCTTAAGACGGGGCCTCAGACAGTGGGTGTGGTGTCCTCGGTCACAGCCATCACACAGCAGCATATTGTCTGCGTCTCCTTTGCGTCTGCAGATGCGACAGCGGGCATTGAGGACTGAACGGGACCAGAGAATGCTCCGTTCAAGACTGGACAGGTGTACAAAAACCTGAAAAGATAGAAGAAAGAACACGTGTATACTCAACAGTTTGGATGTTGAGACCTTCTCAACCATGACACTTAGAAAACTTCTGACCTGAGACAAGCTTGAACAGGACTGTAGTGACTCCCTCCATCGCTCCAACACCGTCTTAATGACCCGACCACCATCACTGCTACCATCTAACAAAGAAAGCAGAGGAAGATGAAGCCTTAATCAGACTGGCTCATGTGATGCTGAGACCCCACCAACATAAGACTCAATTCACAGAAACAAAGAGCAAAAAAGACGACGATTACAGGTATATCTAAAAAACTAAATATCGTGAAAAAACTCAGCATTTTTTGTCACTCATTTCACCAAGTGCCTCATCTAAATTTGTTACACACAAAGGCTTGAAATATTTCACCATTTCTTGCAATTTTGATGATTATGATTTACAGATAACAACAATCCCAAATTCAGAGTCTCAGAAAATTAGCATATTGTGAAACAGTTAAATCTTGGAATCTCCTGGTATCGCAACTTAATTGGTTAATAAACTCAAAACACCTGCAAAGGTTTCCTAAACCTCCAAGTGGTCTTTCAGGCTACGTTCACATTGCAGGCAATGTGGCCCACGTCAAATTTCTTTTGTCCATATGCAAACCATTTCCAGCTTTTTCAAGGCAGGCAGAATGGCCCAATTCCTATTTTTTTCATCAAAAATCTCCTAATTTTGCCACTTTCATTTGTGGTACAAAATCAGTTACGTATCCAATCCAACGTTTACATCATTGTCCTGGCTCCCACTAGCATCCACGCAGACTTGACCTGAAGGCTGCTATCAAAGCAACCTGGGCTTCCATTACACCTCAGCAGAACCACAGGCTGATCCATGCAGCACCGCATTAATGCAGTAACTCATGCAAAAGGAGCCCAGACAAGTAATGAGTGCTTAGAAATGAACATATAATTGTTTTTTTTATTGATCTTATGTAATATTCTAATTTTGTAAGACACTTGATTTTAGGTTTTCATTATCTGTAAGCATTAATCATCAACATTACAAGAAACAAAGGTTTAAAATATTTCACTGTGTAATGAATCTATGTAATAGAGTTTCACTCCTTGAAATGGGATGTACCAGTAGAATATTTATTTGAAGTCATACCATCAGATGCTTGGTCATCTTCTTTCTTTTTGTTTTTCTTAATTTTCTGGTCTTTTTTTGAGTCTTCATCACCTGCACAGTTATAAGCATGTATTTAGAAAAGTCCAATTCCACCCATCATGAAACACCATGTACACCATGGAATGGCTCCTGCATAGCTATAAAAAATTAAATACTTGATAAAAAACAAAAACAACTCTCGTGATAAGTCTGAGATGTTTTTTCTTACACATCAAATTATCCTGTAGTTTAAAAAAGGAACATCTTGTTCTATGTTTTAAAAGGTACCAACAAAGAGAAAGTCAATAAGCTATAAACTGCCTTATAAAAAGGAGTTTATACTGTTCCCATAACTTGGAGAATTTCACTGTATTTTATTACTAAGGATTCCAACAGAGAGAAAAGCGCTGCATTAACAGGTTATTGTCAAAGAAATTCAACTTTGACCTTATTTTGAACGTTGCTAAATTAAAATTTTCCAAGAGAAATCAGAAGCAGCCAACATCTATATCCACAGGTCTACATCTGTAGATGCAGACCCGTGTTTGAATGGGTGGATGACTGATTGCGGTGTAAAGCGATTTGGGGTCTCTGGGGACTTGATAAAGTGCTATACAAGTGCAGGCCATTTACATCTACAGGTCTACATATAGTTAAAGTATATGACCACTAGACAAGACCTTTCAAAGTCTGCAGACTCACCCAGTGGAGGTTTGAGGAAGCGTCTCTCAATGCCTTGCTCAATATGACAAAGGGCCTGAGCCAAAATTCGAACTGAACTGCTGATCACCTGAGGAGTCTCGCTGCCACTGGTCCCACAGGTGGCTGAAGCTTCAGACTTTAGCTCCAGCAGCCTGACACACAAACACAAATTTCCTATCAAGTTAACAGAATTGAATCCCACAAACATGCAACAAGCTAGGCTGAATTTACAAACTACCTGTCACTGCATCGATCTCTGGCTCTTAACTGGACAGAGTCCATCTCCATAGGCTCCACTTGTCCATTTATCATGGCATTATCTTTGCCATCAGTTCCTAGAAGCTCGTAGTTTCCCGCTTCCAGTGCAGAGCGCCAAATCTGTCTGCCCATCACCTTAACAACAGGAAAATGAGTCAGCTGAGTGTAGCATCTCTCAGAAGCTACATATTTGCCTCTGTAGGCAGCTGAACCTACTTTCAGAGTTCCCAGGGACCCCTGATGGATGCGGTCCTCCAAGTCCAGCAGCAGGTCTCTTAACCTCACATCCATCAGGGTATTAGCTGGTGCAGGGCAAGGTGAACGCTCAGCTTCATCTGGACATACAGATGAAACACAATTGATGTTTAAGAGTTAACAATCCAGATGTTTCAAGGTAGTCTCTCATTGTATGTGAACAGAAATGTTTACCGTAAATTCCGGATTATAAACCGCTACTTTTTTCACACACTTTGAACACTGCGGCCTATACAACGGTGCGGCTAATGCATGTTTTTTTCATGCCGCCAAAAACATTTTGCCTGGTAACAGTAGACCAATCAAATTGATGAGTAGTTCAAAGAGGTCCAATGAACTTGTGCGATAAATCAAGAGCACTTTCCCAATTCAATTACCCGTATTGTAAATCAGACATTTATATTCACCCTCATCAACATGGAAAATCACTAACGGGTTTCGAAAGGCTGGACTGCTGCGTGATTAAGGCGACCGGGTGTGCTCAAGTGTGAGCGACAACGAAGAGGCTGAAGTGAGTGACGAGATCCTGAGGCTGTTCAGTTCGGACACTGAAGAACAGGACTTTGATGGTTTCAGTGCACAGGAAGAAGATGAAGAAGGCGATCAATGACTTTTGACCTGGTAGGCTGCAGTGGATATCAGTTAGGAGATATTGAAATGTTGTTCGTGCTCTGTTCAGTAAAAAAGCAATGAAATTTGTGTGTTACTGATAACGAACGTATATTTAAAGGTTACAGCCACTATTCGAAAAAAAGCATTTGCAATATGCATTTGTTTATATTACCATAGAGATTAAGTTAAAAATTCCTAACATGTAATATCTTTCTGTATAAATCATATTACAACGTGGGATACCCGCGGCTTAACATCCGGTGCGGCCTGTACAAGTACATTGGTTTTCTTTCTAAAGTGAGAGCATGTCGCTTTTAATCAGGTGCGCTCTGTAGTCCGGAATTTACGGTAATTTATTTGGTACCTGTCTGTGTAGTTAGAAGCCTGTATTTTTTCTGGTCACAGTTCTGCAGCAGCTGTTTGAGCTTGTCTCTGTCCTGTACCAGCGCCTCCTTCAGGCAGCTTTCTCTGTTACCTCGAGGATTCAAAGCTTCGATCAGCTGATCCACCTCCTCTATCGAGCTGTAGAAGTACCACTGGTTGGGCCGGTTTACCAGAACACCTTGTGCATTGAGGGGTTTGGGGCTTGAACCAGTACTATCAGGTTAGGAAAGAAAAAATATTTAATCACCATAAGAAAGCTCTGAGGTTTTTAAGCTGTCAGTGATCTTTGATGAAAACCCACTTTTCGCTGGTTGGTTCTGTCCCAACTTTGTTATCCTCCCCATTTGTTGCAGCGTCTTCAGAAGGTTTTGGGCATGGCTTCAGCATGTCCTCTGTCAGGCCAAAAAAGTCCTCCTCCACAAACAAAGCGGAGGCTGAGGGGACGACCCAGTATCTACGGTACAGCCGGTCTTTACCTAAAGGAAGCAGGCAAGTGCAGGCCGCTGCCTTCTGAATTTGTTCCAGCAACCCTCGAACCTGCCAGGAAGGAGCATATTAGACACACTGACTGCCTCTATCACTGTGCCATTGTGGTCATTTCAAAAAGGTGAATATGAGACCTTCTCCTGTTCGCTTTCCAGCTCCTCTGCATTCAGGTTGGAAGCAAAGCCAGAGGGTTTGGAATCAGAATTGGTTTGCTGTTGTTGTAGCTCTTCATTTTGGCTTCCTTTGGCTGTGGAACACATATACAAAATGAATATATTTCCCCCTGGGACGAATCAAACGATATTTTTCAGCTTGAAGAGTGTGGAACTGTTGCTTGATACAGAAGGCCTTTTAATACATAATCTGACTAAATATGCATTAAGCAATTAGTCTGCTTTTTGAAGTGTAAAAAGAAACTTGTGCAGAACTGACAGCTGAAAACCTAAAATAAACCATGCAATATTGTTATTTAAATTGATCAGACTTTACCTTTCTTCATGGTACTGGATGGAGTATTTTCTTTAACATTCTTGTTGTGATGTTCTCCCCCAGTGTCACTAATGACAGAGGAAACATAAGACTATAATACCACTTTAATCTACTGTTTACAGGTTTCTGCCTCTTTCCTGAAGTGATTCAATACCCAGTCATAACAGCACTAAAACACAGCCAAATGCATACAGTGCTTTTCCGAAAACCAATTTTCTGTATTTACATATTTTAAAACAATGACCAGCTAGGGGAGAAGGTAGAATGCTATATTCTGCAAACAGTTTTAAAAACAAAAACTCTAAATGAAACAGGCAGAAAAACCTCACACACACACACAAAGAGAAGGGAATGCTGAAGAAAGTCTATAAGAGATGGAGCAGCTATATGTTGATTGTATACAAAAGCAACAGGCAATACAGCTAGCAATGTTACATGGCCTCACTCTAGAGAAAGGCTTCGTTCCATACCCATTAGTTTGGAGTCTTTCCTTCACCTCCTGCTCCTTCAGTTTCTCCTCTTTTCCCATCATTCTCAGCTCCTGCTCCCTCAACTTCTCCTCCTTTCGAAGACGAGCCCTGAAAATTAAAATGTAAGCACATCAGGTGATTAATTCATAATTTAACTCAACACAATCAGTAAAACTTAATGTGCTTTTAGAAACAACACACTTCTTCATCAGAATGTTAAACAAAGATTCCAACTGTATAGTTATATTGTCACACATCCCATCTTCCTGTGAAGCTCTGTCATGTTTTATTCAGTCTTTATCAACAGGAGAGAGGTTCACTTTTTGATCAACAAGAAATGATTCTTGGAATTCAGCCATAACCATAATCTCTGAAGCAGCACCTGCTTTCTCCCTGTTGATTTCACAGAAAGACCTTATGCTACCTTAACATTACATCTGCTGCAAGGAAGTTGTTTTCAACATCCTTCTGAACACTGCTTTGGTTGCTCAGGAGGAGGGATTCTTGCAAAGTCAATGACTTGATGCATTGGCCATCTTTGTTCAACAACATTTTTTACCAATTGGCACAGACTAAATTTGACTGTATGGTATTTTAAATCAGGATTGGATTGGACGGTGTGCAAAATTTGACTTCATGATTTAATTGTATTTGTATGACTTAATGGGATTCTATATGATTGAATCTCACCTGTATGTGACAGGAATATTAAGATGAACCCATTCGGATCAGTATGCATGCACGTGGAAGAAGCAAGTGTATGACAAACACTGACATACAATCTTTTTATTCAGAAACACATTCTACCCAATTACTTGACTTTGGAGGTTATTCCTCTTGTTGACATGTACTTCTCAACATCAAACAAGGTAAAACTTTAGCACCAACACAAACTGCATCAAATTGTACTACAATGACTCAAAAATAGGTGCATCAAAACAACGTGTGTTGGGCCAGCCATAGGATGAAATAACATCTGAACTGCACACAGAACGAGAGAGACTGGTAAAAATTCTGAATCTCAGAATGCAGTTTTAACCAATGCTCCTGCACAGCTCCTGTGAAGTCAGAGATCTGGAAACTCTGACGTGCGCGCAGCAATGTTCACCCTCCTATACCCGCGGCCAGTCAGAAAGACAAGCACAGAAATGTCTGGACCTGTCTCCCCAGGTAAAAGGTAGCATCTTGGATCCAAAGCAAAACATGGTCTGTTGTTTGCGTACCCGTATCCCGGATGAAAATAAGACTAGTCGCCTTAACCTCTCTCTCGAGCTTAAGCAGAAATTAATTTAAGACAAAGATTCGCCAAGAAGTGACATTGACACGTCACTTCTTGGGGATACTCAACGGTACCAGATACTCAATGGTACCAGTTTTCAGTACTTTTTTGTGTTTGTGGTAATACATTTTCATTTGTTTAATAATAAAATCTCAAACATTTTCTTTTTATTCTTCAATATATAAACTTTAATGAATATATTTTCAATTCAGTTTATTTATATAGCGCCAATTCAAAACACATGTCGTCACAAGGCACTTCACAAAAGTCAGGTACATACATTCCAATTAATCCTAACCATATCTATCTATCCATCTATCCATCTATCTATAGATATGATAGCTAGCTAGCTATCTAGCTATCTATTTATTATGTAATTAATTACCAAGCTCAAGCTCAGTCTTAAAGATCCAGGGGGATAATTTCACCTCTGACAGCCAAGCCAGGTCAAAAACCTTTATTGGGTGCTGACTGGACTTTAGATGCTGTCAGGGGCAGGGCATGAAACACTTGGGCTATTTTGTGTACTTGTAGCTTTGCCATATGTACCAGGAGGAGAAGAGTTAGCCCTGCTGCTACTCGCAGGAGAGGAAGTGCTGCCATCAAAAATAAATTTTGCGCTTTTTAAAACCGCAGATATCCTTGCCTGCTTTCTAGGTTTTAGCGGCATGTTTTTCTGTCCGCTGTCGGAGCGTGCGAGTGCAGGTAACTCAGTGCGTCAGTGACACAGAGTATGAGGAGTGTGTTTTCGTCCAGCTTTTGTCAAGTTTGGCCATAGAAAGTAGAGTAGCGACCACGCAGGGACAGAAATCCTTCACGACGTGATCTATTAAAACGAACGACATTAACTCTTAAAACATACTATAACTACATGCCATAATCCTCTTGGGGGGGTCTGGTTGGCCCTTGAATAGTGGTAAGGGGAAACGCTGCAGGTGCTTCCTCAGATTAGAAGTATTCCCCTCGCTAGTCTTGCACATTGCGTCACACATATTGCAGCGAGCGTAATCTGCATCGCATTTTGAAAAGTGGAGCCATAATTTCGAGCGCTTTCTATCAGCCATGACTTGTTGACGGTACCAGTGGCTACTGACGTCATTACGCTCTTGTGTGTGCTATGCTGTGTTCATGTCCGGCATGGAAAATCGCCCACTCTTTCACTCCCTCAGTGTCACAATGATGCGTTATGGTACCGAAACATGGTACCGTTTGATTTTACGTGAATCAGTACTTGGTACCACCAACAGAATTCGGTGGGTACCTATAAAAGTACCGAACTGAGTCCCTACATGTCAATGACTATGCCGCAGAAGCAGTTTTACCACACTGCATAGGAACAGCAGCACCGCACACCTTCCCAAAAAGACGCTCCTCCTCCCAGCCGCTGCTGAAAGGGGCTGCCACACAACTCACCGGCCCCGAGACCTCATGTCCTCCGATTTATCAGAACGGTTCACGAAAGAGGTTGTGACTGGGAAGAGAAAAGTGTTTTTGATAAAACTAAATATTGTTTATTTTATAGTGTTTTGCTTTCTGGTGCTTAACCATTTTCTTGCAGGCTACATAGTCATGATACAAAATTGTTGTGGGTTTTGTTTTAAAGGCAAGACAAACTTTATTTCAATGAGAGAAGTTTAAACACTGATAGCCCGACAACGTGAGCTTGTTTTCCCATTACTTATGTGATCTGAGCTGTTAATCTAGATGTGACATCATCACGCTGCTTAAGTCCGAAGGTCAAACTGTGAGTATACATCCACTTTAGGCCGCCATGTTAGTAGTCCATCACTCCATTAAAAAAAATCATTGCGATGGATAGTTAACATTACCAATCAATTGGTAACCAAAAGGTTATCGATTTTTTTATTTGGCAAATAATACATTTAAATTATTACGGTATTGAAATAATACTTATTTTCCCTTCTGATCTGCAATGTGAACTGGTTGGATGAACACAGCAACTGTTGTTCTTAATTGGTTTTAAAATTAATTTGACCTCATTTTGAATTCTGAAAACAAACCTTGGTTCTGAAACAGACAGACCTATTATATTACTGCATCATTTTTCTGGTTATGGTTGATTCCTTTGTTACAATTTCTTCATAGTTTTCATTTTCCTCATTCTGTTCATTATGACTTTGTAGTTTTTGTTGAATGTAACTGGCCTAGGTAAATAGTTTGTTAATTGACGTATTTTATCCTTGGTGTTGTTATTTTGTTAATTAATTCTTGTATTTTGGACAGAAGTTGTTTGTGTTTATTCTGTATGTGTGTGCAGAGCTTGCTGTTAGACAACACCACTGCATGAATTCACTCCATCTGTTGTTCTTTAATACCACCCCTCACCAGGCAGGTGCTCTCTCTCCTCTTTTCTTTCTGCTCTCGGTGGAGGAGGACGCTTTTTCTCTGTCTCCAGCACCCCCTCCCATATCTGCCCTGCTTCAGCTCTGTGTCTTGTCTTCTTTTTGGAGCCTCTTTTTGCATATCTTCCAAATTAAATTCTGAGTTATGGATTTGGTCAGCTGGTCTCTCAATGCAATTGATCAAATTTTCTCGAGGAGAAGACAGGGTGAAGGAGAGCCCAACTTGTCCGGACTGGACGTTTTTCTCTGGATACACAATGGACTCCTGGCAGAAGTTGAGGATTGTGTGTTTGTCGATAATGTCAGTCGAGGATGTGGAAGATGTGTATATAATTGGATGTTTGATATCAGGATTTCTGCTTTTTGGAGTCAGCGGTTACCTGGCATATCGAGAAATCCGGAGTGTCAGCAGCTGTTCTGGCTATTGTAAGGCTGCTTGGCACGTGTGATGGGATCTTCAGGGCGATCAGCACTCAGACTGAGATGTTACGTGAGCTGAATCGCAGACTGGATGTGATCCTTAGGATCGCAGGAAGGTTGCGGTTCCTGGACTCAGGGGTGAAATGGGATAAATCTTGGAGAAAGTTGTTCGCTCGGATCTGGCAGAAAGACCAGGAATTTGGCTGTTTGGATTCGCCTTTGAGAAGCACCAGTGAGACTCTCAAGGCTGACGGAAAATTAAGAGTCAGCCTAACCCAAATAATTACTGTTTTTCTGAATCTGGCTCCCCTGCACGGCCTTGATGGCTGGCTATCTTCAACTTCTCCTGGAAGTTATGTAAACATGACGCTCTGCTCCCTCTGCCCCCTCCCTTCCCTGAGGACACCTGTGGACCTGCTCAGAACTTTGTGGCCGGTTGATGTACATTCCAACGAACCATCAAGGACAATGGCCTCTGTGATAGTGCTTCATGGACTTACTTGCACACAATCACTTGCACACACACACACACGCTCAAGATAAACATATGCACCCCCTCACACCACCTTCACCGTTCCCGGCATGATGTTGTTTTGTAAACTTGCTGCTTCTTTGTGCTGAGGTTTTTTGCAATCTCAAACTGTATCCTGCTAAGGATAAAGTGTGAAATATTATTTTTTTTCTCTACTTACCTAATGTGGCCTCTTTTCTCATCTAGCAAGGGCAGCGCCTGTGAGTGGGCAGCAAAGCCTCGGTGACCCGTCCCCCCCTTGTCTTGTGTCATGATGTATGTTTGGATGGGTTGTACTGGAATTCTAATTTCCCCTCGGGGATCAATATAGTATCTTTGAATTGAATTGAAAACAATAACTGACAGAGACTGAGAGCTGATTGACAATTACTTCCTGATAATCAGGTGCCCTGACTTGGTCATTTTGATAAAAATTTCTTTCTTTGTTAATAATTGCCTTGGTACTTATTAATAGTTATTCATAGCCAAAACAAACATATTGCTGCACAACACATGACTGCGGGGTGAATAGTATCATGTTGTATCGCTTTTTCCATCTGTGCTTCTAAAATGAATGGGATTGTTGGCAGAGCATAAAGATACGCGTTGTATCGGCCACAGACTAGAAATGCACAGCCCCAGGATGTCAGCCCTACCTTAGTGCGATCTCCTCCCTCTTTCGGCGGTGTTGTTCAGCTCTGATCTCTCGTAGTTCCTGTCTGGCAGCCTTCTGTTCATCCACACAGTCTTCAATGAGATCTCTGCAAGATGCCAAAGTCAACAGCTTCCCCAGCAGAGCCTGAAGGATCTTTAGTTTTTCCCCTGCCGACAAAAAAAGAAAGAAACAAAAGTTATTTTAATGATTTTTAAATTCACTATATATCTAAACAATCTCTATAAACTGCAGGGTGGACTAATTAATATAGGGAACATCAAGTGATGACCAGTTACATGGGATTCAATGATGCCACCATCAAAGCCATTTCTTAGGATTCTTTGGAGACTGACCTAAGGCACATTTAATATGGACAGATTTGATTCAGAAAGGTAGAGAAGCAACTCTCCATTGCAGGCACCAATGCTAAAAGCAACACGTCAGACTTTAAGAGGGTAAGACTTTTCCATCAGTCTGTCTGCATTGTAGATTCTATCTGGGGTTCAGAGCAGTTACACCTCATCATTACTGATCTTCCAAACAGAAGCCTTATCTGTACTGGATACAGACTTCAAACTAGCAACCCTATTGCTAAGTTACTGACCTGGTGAAAGGTCATACACTGGAGTGCAGGACAACCTCTTCAGCAGCGCTGGATCAGACACTCGCAGTCCCACACATGGGTCATCCATGACTGTGAAACCACCTTGTTTTTGGTACCGGAACTTAGCGTTGCTATGGTTACAATCGGCACCAGAGGCTAGAATGTAGAGGCGCAGGATTTCTGACAGTGTGCAGCTATCCAGGTCCAGCTGTTTGAGACCAGAGCCCTGATGCAGCTGAGGCCAGGCTGCAGCCAATGAGGCGACGGCAGTCAGAGCTGACTGAGTGGGATCCGAATCATCGTCTAAAGCCTCCCACAGGTCTGCAGTGAGGACACATAGAAACAGAAGTATAGTGCCAGTATAAAGCCACATGGGCATGCAGAGGCTTAGCTGTTAAATGGTTCGTAATTTAAAACAAAACATGAGAAAGAATTGCATCAAGAATGGGTACTAATCTGGACTGGTCAATATTGACTTCTCTGTAGCTCTGGCTGCCTAATTCATATGTGTCCAACCTTCAGCCTGATCTTTGGCCACCTCCTCCTGCTCCTCGTCCAGAGCCTGAAATATGGCTGTCAAGAAGAAAAAAAGGAGCTCGCACAAAGGACCTTCTGGGTCAGTGCCGACCAGTGCCTCCTCCAGAACCTCTGTGGAAGAACAAAAATGTTTTAGACAGACCACATTATCTAGAAATAAACTGAATAAAAGAAGACAATGATTTGCAGTGTGGATCAGAACTATATTTAAGAAATTTGTTTTTCTACATAATGCCAAACATCAACAGCCACATCAGGAAACTCAATATATAGGCAGAATGATATATAGTAAGAGTAAAGTACACCCTCTTAAGTGTTTACATATTAAGACATATTTGCGGTGGTGCATGGTGTTGGAGCAAGCACCCAATGTACAGCGGCTATTGGTCCTCCATCAGGCTGTCTAGGGAGCAATACCTGACCTTGGGACCTTTGCTGAATTCCCCCCTACCTGCAATGATGAGACTGATGAGGTCAGACAGGAAACCACTACTGAGAATTATTACTGCTAGAGCTGCTGAATCACAGGTGTACTTTTTTTTTTAATTATACACATTTTTAATTTTGGCTTTATATTTGTTGATTAAATAGATAAATAGTGACTGAAACCTTCTGTGTGGTTTACTGAGCTTCAGGTTAGATTTAAAAGAGTGTGGAATCTGGTAAAGACTAGATCATTGTTATTATTCACTGAAAGGTCAAACCCTGGAACTTGGACTTTCTTTTAACCAACAATCCTCAGAAGCCCATGGCAATATAAAAATACTAAGGAAGCTGGCACAAATGCAACATCGAAAAATCATAAACTTCAACATTTTATTTTTAGTCCTCACAGACTTCAACATTATGAGAGATAATGTAATATTTAATCACAAATGGTACCAATGGAATATACAGGCTGTTCTTTAGTTCATTGTTGGCTTTATTGCCCAGCACTGCGGTGAGATCTGACTGTTTAAAACCCACTTTAAGGAACTGATGTGCTTCCATTGCAGAACACCATGCCAGGGGGATAAGTGCATCTCCAAAACAGAGATGGAACAAGGCATTGATGCAACACACAGCTCTGACTTAAGATGCTACTCTCACTCAGTGGATTTACTCATTTACATGATATGTGAGTAACCACACTGATGCAGGAGTTCTCCAACTCTGTCTCGTCTGTTAAAACACCGAAGAGTGACAGTCTACTCCATGATTTAAATAAGTAAACTGTATTTATATAGCACCTTTTACAGACTTTAAAAATCACAAAGTGCTTCACAAAGACAAACAAAAAAGCAAGAAAACAAAATATACATTACAGATTAAGTGTAGCAGTCTAGTTGGAATAAAAATGTCTAACTGCTTCTTAAAAGAGACAGGGGAGTTCATGCAGCGCAGGGGCAGTAGGAGAGATTTTCAGAGCCTCACAGCCATGGCCTGAAAAGCCCAATCTCCACGAGTTTTAAAGTGAGTCTATGGTACCACCAACAGCCTCTGGTCAAATGACTTTAAAGACCATGAGGTTCCAGTAAGTTCTGAATGTATTTAGGAGTTAGGCCATGACTAGTTCTGAATGTCAGGACCAAACTTTTAAAATGCATCCTATAATGAATAAGGAGCCCGTGCATGTAGGCCAGAACAGGAGTAATGTGTTCTGTTGGTCTTCATTAAGAGTCTTGCTGCCGCATTCTGTACAGTCTGAAGGTGACCTAAAGCAGATCTGCTTAGACAAGCAAAGGGAATATCAACAAAAGTCTAAATGAAATGAGACAGCCATAACCCCATCTTTAAAATGTTCCTTAAATCAAATAACAATTTTGGACCAGTTGTCTAGAATGATGTTCAAAGCATAGACAGTGGGTCGAAAGTGACACCCAAGTTTTTTATATTAGTTTTTAGAGAAGGCGTTAAAAAAGTAATATACTGCCTGATGACAAGAATTATCACCAGGAGCAACATCATTAACTAAACCTCTGTAAGAACACAATAAACCTGCATTACAACCTCCAATAGAAGAAAAAGCTCTGAGACTTCATGAGAATAAAAACAAAACTCACTCAAAAGTGGAGTAATCTATAATGTATAAAGCATAACTATAGAAACAATTATTTCATTACTTTTTTTCATTTCAACCACCTAGAGGGCAACATTTTTCCAAAATTGAAAAAAAAAAACAAAACAAAAAAAAAAACATGTATGTTCTCACCCAGAGTAATGCCCTCAGGGAACTCATCTTTCAGGTTAAAGGCCTCACCAAAAGCTCGCAGAAACTCTAAAACCATCAGAGCTTCTCCAAAGAGCTCTGCAGGAAGACGAGTTCTCACTGGCATTGGACTGGGTAACTCCTTTTAGAACAGACACAAAAATTTAGCACTTAAAATGGCAAAAGATAATTTTACATTTGTATAAAGGGAATTAAGGAAATGAAACCATCCATTAACTTTCATGTCCTTTAGTGACAGGTAAGGGTTTGGTTTCCATTTGTATTTACAGTTCTCAAGGTGAACCGTTTGACTCTTAGAAACAACATGTACAGATTATAAAAGTGAAGGACAGCCTAATATATAGTGACTATACCGTAATTGTAACATCACTGTGTGCAATATTTATATTGCAAAGGACTGTTTGGAGTGCAAGACCTGTTGACTAAAATATTTCAAGTGTCATGAACCTTTTATCATTTTTATGCTAATGTAATATTTAGCTAGTTGGACAGAGTCTCAAGGTAGCAGATGCTCACACCAGGCATAGATGACATTACCCAGAATACTACAGGTCACAGAGAGATGGAAGCACAAATGAGGAGGAGAGGAAAGAAGAAAATAGGCAGATATCGCACCTAATATCATCATCACAATTTTTTACCATTATCACCACTGCATATTTTCTAATATTGCTTAGCCCTAATGTTAAGATAAACCAGCATGATACACTCACACCATTCCTTGTTAACTGCATTACTGAATGTGCTCATTAAGAAACAACCCTTAGAGAACAGAAACAAGAGCTGACCTAATACTAAATACTTCTGACCTCTGTGTTAGAAAGCTGCTAAACTTTCTCACAGAAACTGAAATATGGTCATATCTGTATGGAATGACCTTTAACATTTTTATGTAGAAACATCAGAGCTGCTCAAGAAAAACAAGTTACACCGTAGCAGTATTAAACAACTGGATGTCGACTAATTTATTATTTTCCTACTGTACTAAAAATGATAAAGTCTTAAAGTATTGCCAAGATTTCCATTTATCAGTCCAAAGCTCCACATTAAAGCTTCTGCATTCACTGACCTTTAAGTCTTCACACTCCATATCCTCTCTGGGTTTGTTCCACAGCTTCAGTTGTTGAGCATATTTCTTCTTCTCTTCCTTCAACTTCTCTCGTTCCTGTCAATCAGTTGGTAATGTTGCAAATCAAACATTTCCTCCCAAACTGTAAAACTGCCATCAATGTTTATAGTTACTCACCCTCTCTTTCTCTAGTTTCCTGCGCTCCCTCTCTTCCCTCTTCCTCTGCTTCTCCTCCTCAAACCTTTGTCTCTGCTCCTCCCTCAGCTTGTCCTTACCCTCTCGCTCCTTCCTTTTGGCCTCCTGCACCTCCTCCCTCTCCTTCTTCAACCGCGCTTTCTCATAGACTGCAGTAGCCATCTCTTCCCGCTTCTGCAGCATCTTAAGCTTCTCCTCCAGCACATTTATTGACGACACCTGGAAATCAATTTCAATCAATAAAAAGATAAGCCATGATATTTCTTTAAAAAACTGAAAACACTGCACTTTAAAATATTAAAGAAATGTGACAATCATCCTCCTTCAGTCTGTTGTCTAATGACTTTAGATAACTTTGGAAAATTCCTACCAACAATCAGAGGAGTAAAACAGTTTGGCCCTTCTTATATAGACTGTTGGTTATGTAAGCAAAACGTTCCTTACTGTCTGCCAGCCTTTACTATGTACCATGTTGGACTTATACTGGATAACTTACACTGAGCTTAATTAAATCAGATTTAATGCTTCTTTATTTCTCTCAGCTCATTTAATTAGCCTTTAGTGTTAGCCATGAAAACATCTGATGTGAGTGAATCCAAGCCATGGTAATGTGTGAATAATACAACTCAGGTAATTGAATGCGTTTGTGATTTAACAGAAACAAAGCTTGCTGATGGCACACTGATTATTTGCCTGTAGAGCAGGTAACAGCTCTGATCGTTTGACCCAATATTTTTTTTGTAGCACTAGTGGCCTCAGTTTTTTTAGAGTAAGCTGACAGGAAACGGGTGGAGAGAGGGGGAAAACATGCAGCAAAGGTCCCTGGCTGGGAGTTGAACCGGCGATGGGCTGGAGCCTCTGAATATGAGGTGCGTGTTTTAACAGCAGATGTAAACCTTCAAAGCGGTCTACTTGTATCTGCATAAGCCAGGGCATGTTAATACCAGGTCTGAACAGGGCCACTGGAACTGACATTTCATAACCTCAGGTTCAGCATTCTGCCAGAAAGGGTTATATCTGAAGACAAGACAACTCATGTTTAATAGTTTTCTTTAAGCAGTAATTACCAAATAATAAAGAATTAACCAACAAGAAAAGATGATATTAGGCATAGTAGATTAAGGGGATTTAGGGAAGTTTCACTAATCAGACCAGATAAAGGGACAATTGGGCAATTCCGAACTGTAGCTGGTTGATTGGTGCATCTCTAAATTTTACTTTAGGGACAGTTCAGATAGCAACAGTGGTGGTGGTGAAAGACAAAGTCTGTGGATCAGTGATGGGTCAAATCTGACCCGCACAGACAGTGTGCTGCTTTAAGTCAGTGGTTAAATAGGCTTCAGGATTCTTAATATTATTGGATAGTCGAATTATTTTTACCTCTGCCTTCCTCCGTCCCTGTTGGATGGAGTAAGGGGGAGTCAGGTTTAGCCTGAACAGGCTCAGTTATGGTTGAGGTGCAAACACACCCTCTATCTCTAGTACCAATGCAACCCCTTCTCTTATCCAATGGACAGAGAGGTACCTCCAATCTTTGTGGTTTTTAGTATAACAATGGCCACCAGTGGGCTCCAGATGGACACACTTTATCAGTTTATTATTTTACTTAGTACCCTACACATAGCCCATTCAATAAATGACCAAACTGTAACACTCAGCAGTCTAATCTAACCTCCCCAACAACCCCGCACCGTTCCAAACCCTTTGTGAAGAGCCTTGAGACGACGTTATGTGAAGTGGCGCTATATAAATAAAACTGAACTGAATTGAATAGTAACACTAAAAACAAAAAACAAAGCCCAATCTGACAAAAGAAGAGGAACCTGCTGCATCTTAACATCATGTATTGCGCAAACACATACCTGTCCAGAAGAGCCAATAGAGTGAGGGCTGAAGGGGAGAAGGGGGGGCTCATCCGGAAAGAACTGAGAGAAGCTTTGTTCAGACAGCCTGTACTTCTTCACCGTGGAGGGCTAAAAAAAACAAATAGATATAACTGGTGCGAGTTAGTTATGCGACATGATTATGCAGCAAGGATCTGACCAGTAACTATAATGTAGCTCCTACCTTAAGAATAATGCTTCCCTTCTGAGGTTCACAATGCTGCTTGAAGAGGAGTTTCAGTCTTTCTCTGGATACAGCAGATTTCTTTCGACTGATAAAAAAAATAAAAAGATTAAGAACTAGATTAGAAATTTATAGATATTTTTTTTGGCACTAGTGGCCTTTGTTTTATTTGTTTGACAGTAGGCAGACAGGAAAGAAGGGTAGAGAGAGGGGGAGACATTCGGCAAATGTCGCCGGGTCAGGGACTCGATCCCGGGACAGCTGCTTCGAGGACTGTAGCCTCTTTATATGGTCGCGCGTTTAACCCCTACACCATCAGCGCCGCGCCCTAGACTAGAAATGTAAAAGTAATGATCATCTATCAGATTTAAGAATTGTAAGAAAAAAATTCCCACAGATCAGTGTGAAAATGATTCCAGCAGACTCTGGTCCACCAGATCAACCAAGGTAGCTCCAAATTGAAACACGGTTGTTGTTCAACAAAAAAAAAACAAAAAAAACAACTGCATCCAAACCCAACGGTACACTCTGAAATTGTTGACTGTTAATATCCACTCATGAACATATTCAGCTTGAGTTGTTTCCAGTTGCTAAAGTCAGCTAAAACTAACTGTAGATGACTAGCTGTTGGCTTCTACCACTCTAAGGACGTATTTACTTTCCAACTCCACAGAGCCTCATGTCAAAAAAGTCAAATAAAAATAAAAAGCTAAAATGAAATGTATCCAATTATTTTTTTATAAACACTAGCCCCCTTTTCTTCAGTCAGTGGTGCAATTCTGTACAACAAATCTAGAGACACTAACAAGTTGGCTGAGAAGAAACTGTTGAATCTGGTGATTTTCACGTTGATCAGTGAACACATCACACCTCAACACCACCAGGTCAAGAAAACACTCTACAGAGTGGATGTTATTGTGGAAAAAACACTGAAAGCTAGTCATTTTTGTGTCAGTGAGGTGCTTCTAAGCAAGGCCTGAAAGTGCACAGAAAAATAAGCAGCTATTTAAAAAGGAAACCATTTTCCCTAAGGCGCGTCAAGACATCTGTGGATGTGTAAGAGCATCACTTTTCAGGAGATAACAGGAAGGCTGAATGGTGTACATGTTTTACCCTTTTGAGCTTTCAGCCATGGTTATGGAACAGGCTGGATTTTGGAATTCTTAGAACTAAGGTAAGGCTCAGCATTCCACAGGGAATACACAAGAACATTTATATTCACAGTTAATACATTTGGTGAACCCCTACTTGTGGTATTCTAAAGATGTTCTCACAAAGTTACAAAATTACCAAACAACAGTAAATGATAATGTCTTCAGTTGTTTTTAAAAATGAATTATTACCTTTGTTAAAAGATTTTTACCTGATTTGATTGCCTTTGACCGTAAAAGGTTCGCTGCATTCATCCTTGATTTTCCTTACTCTGTAAATAAAAGCTGATGGGTTCAGGGGCTTCTTCTTTCCACTGACAAGCAAACAAACAAACAAACGTGTCATTACATTTATCTGCAGAGACATTTTTAGCAGCAAGAGTTCCTTCAGAATAAACAGTACCAACGCACAACACGCACAGCATGAGAAGAGCTGAACAAGATTTCTATTCTGCCACAATCATTTAAAAAAGCTTTACTTTTTAGTGCATGCCTGTAAAAATGAACCAGTTCAAACACATTTAAGAAACAAACTGATGTGATTTTAATCATTACAGACATAAAGTAATGCATCTTAAATTCATAGCAAAACTGCCCCCATTGAGTGCTGCTCTACAGGGCAAAGCTGGTTCCATTCAAAACCCTTACTGTGCAGAGATGGGTAGTAAGGTGTTACATTTACTCCATTACACTTAGTAACTTTTCTGGGGTGAGGAGTACTTTAAAAAGTAGTTTTCCTTCACCATACTTTTTACCTTTCCTTAAGAAACATAATTTTAAAGTAACACTTCTTTCACTTAAGTACAACCTTCGGCTTCTCGACCCACCTCTGGTCACAAGCATGATATCTTCCAAGCACATAACCTGCCTTGTTCTGACATTATTTTCTACGTCCGGTAATATTTGGAGAAGTTAATATATATCTTGTACATACAATAATACTTTAGATATTGGCTACACAAACTTATACTTCATCTACCCATGCTGCTCTGTTAGTCTTATCAAGGTTAGTCCACATGCTCATCCTTTTTCTCTTACTGAATAATGAGCTAGATCAGGTAGAGTTTGCGCTTGTGCTGCCTCTTAGAGCATGTAGAGGTCATTTCTAATGTCTCACATTGAGCTTATGCCTACTAAATGACAGACCACATACTGAATTACTGATGCCTACGAACAACTTGAATAGGACTGCCACAATTTGTCGATGTCGACTATATTTCTAGTTAGCACCTAATTTTTATAATTTCATCTTTTCAGTTCTTAAAAGTGAAAACAACTTTTTCTACGTTGTTGTGTGTCTGTGTTCTTTACTGCTCTAGACATTGTTTGCTAGTTGTGTTTTGGTATGTTTACTATGCATGTTTTTAACTTAAGTGTTTTTATATATTTTATAAACACTAACTACATACATACTAAATATTTACACAATTACATTTCCAAAGCTACTTATAACCTATCATTAATTTTCTCTTGCTTTCAATTCTTTGTTTCATTACCAATAATGACTTGTTTTATCCATCTGTTTATTTGATTTGATCATTTTATTGTGCATCTCTAGTAGTTAAATTTCTGTCAGGTTTTTAACCTCTATAAAGCACTTTGTGTTTATACCTGATTACTCAAAAGTGCTATATAAATAAAATTTTATCTATTGATTGAGCTCTCCTTCAGGGCGTTCCTTGTCGTAGACATGGCAGAGTGGAGGGCACAGCAGGAGCTAGACACAGACCTGTTGCCAGTCCTTCTGGCAACAGGACCCCACTGGGATGAGGTCACCGGGCCTTCTATTGCCACCAAGGGACTGTGTACCAAGTTCAATCCTCTTAGGCTGAACGAGGGGGAGTTGCACCTGCCTAGAAACATCCTGTCACAGGGGGAAAAAGGCAACAGGCTGTTTTGCCAAGGTCACTGAGGTCAGCTGTGCAGGAAGCCTGCCATGTGGACACAGGCTCCAGCCAGTTTGGTGTTCCCAAGATCCTGCACCGTCTCTGTGAGGGCTACTACTGGGATCAGCAGCAGACCACTGGACCAGTCCGGTGCTCAGCTTAAGCAGCAACCAGCAGGAACACCAATGCAACAAATTGCTGAGGACATCATGGCCCATACAGATAGGGGAAACGGTTATATCCCCAAGACCAAACCTTGAGAACAGGGAGTTCCAACCCATGTCCGTAGTCCTTGGGATTTAAAAGACCTGGACCACCCCACTTCACCCTCAGAGTGATGGGCTGGTGGGGAGGTTAAACAAGAGACCAGCACAGGAATCCATCATCTCAGAACACCTGCGGGACTGTGACACCCATCTGAACTTCATCCTCATAGCCAATAGGTCACCAGTCCAGACTCCAACAAGTCCACGTTGTCACTGCAAAAGGGAGGCACTTCAGTGCTGGAGAGCTGATGTGGGTCTATAGTCCGAAGAGAAGAAAAGAGCGTGCACAGACATTATAGCACCTTTCAGAGGACATTCTATTCCACCTTTCCTTGAGGGATGTTTGCAAATCCCCACTGCTCCACACAATTGGACTCACAGCAGGAGCCGCCTTCCCCTCAATCTATTTCATCCACTAAGATCCGTATAGCTCCTGTTGTGACGTTAACTGAAACATATTGTCGGGCGAGTGGAGGCAGTGTAATGATCCTTAAGGGATTATTCTTGTGTTCACTATTGATGTCTCTTTTAGGTTATGATGCATTTGGTTGTGTGGCGAGGAACGTTGGGTGTGAATGATGAGGGTGAGCGAACGAGCCGAAGGAGCACTGGCGAGGGTTTCAGCAGTGACGGTTACCCAGCGTTACCCACCGTTATTCTACCACCACTATAAAACGAACATCTGGTGCTTTGGTGTTACATATTGTAACATTTGTACAGAAGTGTGGTCTAAGTAAAAATGTAGTCCAAGTTAAATGTGACTGAAAACAAAACATGTTCTCATAAAAACAAAAAAGCAAACTAAAGAAAAAAAAAGAAGAGTAATGGCATTAATTAGTACTCATCTCAGTATTTGATATTGCCAAGTGTTCAAATGTGGAAATTTGTACATGTTAGAACTGGGAAATTTCCACATCACTATTACACAACAGGAATAAAACCAGAAGAAGAGACATACAGGAAGCGCATCATATGCAAACATAACTCTGTTTCACTTTAAAGCTGCACATCCCAGAATGGCAAACATGAATCCTGTCACTTAAAGGGTTTTTAATTAGCACAATCATTGTACCAGGGTTTATTACCTTGCAGCATGCAAAGTTAGGCTTGGAAACAAGAACAACACTCCTTTCATAACAACATCCTCAGAGAAAGTATGAAACATCTGAAACTGGAAAAGCTAAAATGTACACTAAAAGGGTTTTCTGTGAATGTGGATCAAATCTGGTAAACCTGTCCTACCTTTACATACCTCAAGTAATCCCAGTTTAATTGTTTTATAAATCAAATGGACCAAGGAATTGTCTGGAGGTCTAAATAATGTGCTGTGTAGAAGTGGTTTCAGGTGATTTTTTATCTACTGACCCGTTGACCTGTGGTTTGGGACTTTGGAAGGCGTCACTCTCATCGTCGCTGTCACTAATCACAATGGTGTCGCCGTCTGCTGGTCTGCTTTGGCTGTTAGTGGGTGTTGCTCCGTTAGCACTAGAGTAAGGCGACAGCACCTGCACAACCTTACACATGTGCCTAAAACACACACATCACGTACCTGCATCAGAACTGATAATAGTCTAATTGGTTGAAATGGGTTTCATGTAATCACTTTATTGCACCTATATGCTAATTTAAAACCAACAAGAAAAGAAATTATGGCGACTGCTGGAGCCCAAAGATGAACATTAAAACTAGATTACTCGTCTGTACCTAGCACCATTGCGTCCGCTGACATCCACTATTTCTCCTGGGAAGAAACGGTCTTTGACAAAGGCATAAACGTCCTCGCAGAGCTCCGACAGCCTGCAGTGGCCACTCAGAGCAGCAAGGTGGAGCATTGGCACTACGAGGGCCTGAGGGAAGCTCTGCAGACTCTGCTTCGCTCGTCGCTCGCTCTCCACAGCCTCCAGGTAGGTGAGGTCTGCTCGCCCCGTCAGTGCACAACTCCATACTAAACTGTTACAAAGGATGGTCCTCTCAAAGAACTCACTGTGGGTGGGAGGAAGGAAAAGAAAAAATGTGATTCAAATGTTTGCGATGTTGGATGTATCATGCGTTGCCCTACACACAAAAATGTACATTTTTTTTTTTTTTTAAATACAGACAAATATGACAGACTAATGAGAGCAGAACTGATTCAAACTGTTACAGAAAAATGTTAAGAATAACGGTGATCCAACGATGGAGTAAAGGACAGGCAAAACAAACCGGAATTGTTAAATGTAACTTATAACTGCATTACTTTCCTATAAGAAATGTATGCAAAACATGAAAAAACTAAATGTGCACATAGAAATCTTATTAGCTTGAATGACAAATCTTTTATTAATGAAGACTTAACAGAGGCCCAAGAACTAGATAGGCATACCTCTTTTACATTAATTGACAGGAAGATCTGGCCTTTTCATTATGCAACACAATGCTGAGCGTGTCACTCTTTCATGAAAAATAAAGTCCTTGGACATCATTTTTCTACATTGAAGAACAAGTAAGTGGATATCAAATGGTAAATGGACTGAACTTATATAGTGCTTTTCCAGTCATACAGACCGCTTTACACTAGAGCCACATTCACCCAATCGCACTCACTAACACTCATACGCAGATCAGTAGGCAACCTGAGGTTAAGTGCCTTGCCCAGGGACACATTGATGTATGGCAGGAGGAAGCTGGAATTGAACCCACAACCTTCTGATTGCAAGACGACTACTCTTCCTACTGAGCCACAATCGCCTTTCATTCTTCAGAACAGTTAAAACCCACTCATCAATTTAGAATAAAATAGAAATATTCTTCATCATCCCACAAAGGGGAAATTCAGGTATTTAGCTGCTGAATGGCTTTGAAGACTGTCTAGAAGTCTCCTGGCTGCCAAGTGACAGGGCAGGGGCTTTGGTCACCATGGATGCCTGATTAGGTATTGGCCGATTACCAGTATCAAGGAATAACAACATCTTAAAAAGTTCCGGATTCCAAACCACAAAGATTTCCCATCATACTTTTTCAAATCCTTGTCGTGAGATTCCAGAGAGCAATATAATTTCTCCAACTGAATGGAGTACAAATTGCCAGTAAGCTGGCAGAAAGAAGGCTCCTATTCATTTTCCATTGCTTAAATTTGGAAATATTCTCTATTCCAAAACACAAAACCTTGATGTGGAGACTCAAGTTTATTCAGATAATACTACTTTAAAGCCACAGTTGGAAACCATGAGCAGGATCTCTGTTAAGTAGCTGACTGCAGGCTGTACAAGAGCAGACAGCCCAACTAATCAGCTAATATCTGCTTATTAGACACTCAGTGTTGCCCTGTAAAGAGCAGAACTGCAATAAGTTAGTTATATTTTGCACAATAGGCAGAAATGGAGCCTTAATAACTAATGTGACTTGCATTCTGTGTTTATTTAAAATTTTTGGGTAAGACTATCTTCGTGTAAACACAATGTTGTTAACATTATCTTACCATGGAAATCTCAACTCACGCCAATTCTTAATGTTGGTTTGATCTTTTAAAGTCTATAAGCAGTGTTATTAAACTGCAGAAATGCATCTATAGCAGAGAAGTAGACAACACACTGCAACACTCCAGTCAGAAGACATTAAATAAGACTGGTTATATACAAGCTGCTGATAGGAAAGTGGAGATCTTCAGGATCAAATCTGGACATCTCCGTTTGTAAATTATCAGTTTTCAGTTATATACTTTTTTCAAGAAATAAAAACGGGAACTTGCAGCAATAAACTGTGTGCCCCCTTTTTACACTTCGTTTTGACATTGTCTTTATATATTTTATTTATCTTACAGATGTTTTTTTGCACAAAATGGTTAATAACTATGTTAAACAAAGGTGAATGTGAGATCTTCCAATGTGCATTTTCAAAGATGAGCATGACGGGTAGTTGTGTTATACTTATTGAGTTTCTGTTTTTAAGAGAGCTCTTTAAAACAGTGGTTCTCACACTTTTTATGATCTGTAAAACCTCAGTTAATACCCGGTTTTCCCTACCACAATCTTTTCAGAATCAAATGTATAGGCCAAGTTTTACACAGTATTGCAACAGAAGTTTCAGTTTCTTGTGATATAACAAAACAAAACATGCGTCTGCCTGACTTATTGATGCAATTTAAATATGCACTGGGGTTTTATTCAGAAGCTGGAACCTCTAAGTTTGTAGGTGGCGAAATTCACACTTTACTCAAAATCCAATATGGCTGCCTTGCACCAGTCACAGTTAAAAACGGTTTATCTGCACTTCTGACAAGTTAATTCACGTTAAATATTTTCTACAAACGGTACTATATAGCGTTGATGCCCTGTGGGGGGTGCTCCAGGAGTATGGAATCGGGGGCCCTTTATTAGGGGCCATCCGGTCCCTGTACGAGCGGAGCAGGAGTTTGGTCCGCATTGCCGGCACTAAGTCGGACCTGTTCCCGGTGCATGTTGGACTCCGGCAGGGCTGCCCTTTGTCACTGGTCCTGTTCATAACTTTTATGGACAGGATTTCTAGACGCAGCCAAGGGCCGAAGGGGGTCGGGTTTGGGGACCAGTGGATTTCGTCTCTTCTTTTTGCAGATGACGTGGTCCTGCTGGCCCCCTCTAGCCAAGACCTACAGCATGCGCTGTGGCGGTTCGCAGCCGAGTGTGAAGCGGCTGGGATGAAGATCAGCTCCTCCAAGTCCGAGGCCATGGTACTCGACCGGAAAAGGGTGGCTTGTCCTCTTCAGGTTGGAGGGGAGTTCCTGCCTCAAGTGGAGGAGTTTAAGTATCTCGGGGTCTTGTTCACGAGTGAGGGAAGAATGGAGCGGGAGATTGACAGACGGATTGGTGCGGCTGCCACAGTAATGGGGGCGCTGTGCCGGTCCGTTGTGGTGAAGAGAGAGCTGAGCCGAAAAGCAAAGCTCTCAATTTACTGGTCGGTCTACGTTCCTACCCTCACCTATGGCTATGAACTTTGGGTCATGACCGAAAGAACGAGATCCCGGATACAAGCGGCTGAAATGAGCTTCCTCCGTAGGGTGGGCGGGCACTCCCTTAGAGATAGGGTGAGGACCTCGGCCATCCGGGAGGGGCTCGGAGTAGAGCCGCTGCTCCTCCACATCGAGAGGAGCCAGTTGAGGTGGCTCGGGCATCTATACCGGATGCCTCCTGGACGCCTTCCTCGGGAGGTGTTCCAGGCACGTCCCACCGGGAGGAGGCCCAGGGGACTAATGAAAATGAGATACAGTGTTTGAAAGCACAACATTTTTAGAACTATATCATTATTAATGTTTATTGTTAGTGGCAGTTACCCTGAAGACTGAGAACAATAATTAGTACATCCCACTGGTTTCCAATCTTGGAACCAAATCATGACTAAATTGAGTTTGATGTCATTCTCAGATCCAACTTCAAAGGTTAATGGAACACCACATAAGTAGTCAATATTTTCACATTTCTATGTATTTTTTCGTACAAGTACCCCTTACCTGTCCATGAGACGAGCAGCTATACGGGGAGAGAAGATCTGAATAACAGAAGTGTGCAAATGAAACCGAACTGCCTTTCTGGGCTAAACTCCTCGAGCTAAGCTCTGATTGCTAACAAGCTAACAGACACTTTAGCTAGCCAACCGTACACCTGCCCCGCTCCTACAGTACCCTCTAGCTTTTACTACCTGCTTTAACCGGCTCCCTGCTGTCCACTTACCATGGTACACTGGCACATTGGTAAAACAAAAAAAAGTCTGTTATTTTTTAATCTTAATTCATAATAAAGTTAGCTTTTATGTCTAGTGTGGAAGTTTGTCTGTCAGTCATAGAACATTCCAAACTTACTTTAAACGGTTTTCAGAGATGAGGCAGCTACTTACTCATAGGACCTGAATATTTCATGAGTGATTTTACAGAGAAACACTTCTTCCTCTGGTCGCAGATCAGCCGGAGGTTTCTGTCGGGTGAAGGGCTTTCTGTGGAGTAGCGGCATCTCTTCACTCCGCTTCCACTCTAAAAGAAAGAGGAGCGAAACCGGGTCACTTGCCGTTACCGAATAAAACACCATACTTTAGTGAAACGTATCAACTTAAAACCTTAAAACTGAAACAGAGCCCCGGTTAAAATGTGGCCGAAGCCCGACAGAACAGCAGGAGTTAGGAGGTGAGCGGGTCTTTTGTTACACGCGCCGATAATCCTGCCCGCATGGAAGTGCTCCTCTTCATTATCTCCCAGCCAACACTAAACTCTGAGTCAATCCAACACAAAGCTCACAAATTCAAACCTCCAACACCCAATACACTAAAACAGACACAGTAACCGATATAAACGACCAGTCTTTACCAAGTTGTGAAACGATGAAGCGACAACAGACGGTCCGAAATGAGGAGGAAGAAGTCCGGGCTAAGCCGTCTCACTGGCGGATTGTTGACGAAGTTTTCATCCACTTCACGGACCCACGACCAGCTGGGAAATTTCAGTGCTTCGCCTACGCTTTTTTTCATGATTGTAAGAAGGGAAAATGTCGGTAAGCGTGCAACAACAGGGTGCATTTAGTCAAGTTGGGAATAAAGTGTCGTGTAGAGCTTTTTGAAATGTTACACCACCTCTGTCATAGAACGTACACGGTTAAAACAGGATTTGTTGACTTTTGTTGGTCGTTTATCTCATTTAGTTTGGTTAAAACTATACTATGCAACCACAGATGTGTGCTTAGTGAATGGATATGTACCACAGACATTTAAGGTAGGTAATAAAGAAACCCTCGTTTGATTAAGATGATTTACTATATTAGACCTATAAACAGTCTTCCGTTTTTATCTAAGATTCTTAACAAAATAGTTGCTAATCAAGTGCGTGAGCATTTAGACAGTATTGATCTGTTTGAATAGTGTCAGTGAGGTTTCAGAGCTCATCATAGCATGGAAACAGCACTAGTGAAAGTCACTAATGATATTCTTATGGCCTCAGATAATGGACTTGCGTCTGTACTTGTCCTCTTAGATGTCAGTGCTGCATTTGATACAGTCGATCACAATATTCTCTTAGAAAGGCTGGAAAATGCTGTAGGGATCAGGGGAACAGCGCTAGGCTGGTTTAAATCTTATTTGTCTGACAGATTCCAGTTTGTTCATGTAAATGATAAATCATCTTCAAACTCCAGGGTTAATTGCAGAGTACCACAGGGTTCAGTGCTTGGGCCAATTCTCTTTACTATGCTTCCTATAGGTAAAATTATCGGGCAGCATACACTTTCACTATCATGCTGATGATACTCAGCTTTATTTATCTATAAATCCTGATGAGTCCAACCAATAAGATAGACTACAGAAATGTCTTGAAGACATAGAAACTTGGATGACTCTAAATTGTTTGCTTCTAAATTCAGACAAGACAGAAGTTGTCATCTTTGGACCACAATCTTTGGAAAAGAAACTGCTTAGTCAATCAATTAATGTGGATGGCATTAAAATGACCTTCAATAATAAAGTAAAAAACCTTGGTATCACCAGGACATGTCATTTATATCCCATATTAAACAGGTTTCTAGGATTTCCTTCTTTCACCTCCGGAACATTGCAAAAATTAGAAATATCCTATCCAGGAGTGACGCTGAAAAACTAGTCCGTGCATTTGTTACTTCAAGGCTGGACTATTGTAATTCTTTACTATCAGGATGCCCACAAAATGCAGTTAAAAGCCTTCAGCTGATTCAAAATGCTGCAGCAAGAGTTCTGATGAAAATTAAAAAGAGAGATCATATTTCTCCTATTTTAGCTTCCCTTCATTGGCTCCCTGTTAAATCCAGAATAGAATTTAAAATTCTCCTCCTCACATATAAAGCCTTTAATGATTTAGCTCCATCATACATTAGAGATCTGATTGTTCTATACGTTCTTAGCAGAGCACTTAATTCTCAGACTGCAGGTTTACTGGTAGTTCCTAAAGTCTCTAGAAGTAGAATGGGAGGCAGATCCTTTAGTTATCAGGCTCCTCTCCTGTGGAACCAGCTCCCAGTTTTAGTCCGTGAGGCAGACACCCTGTCTACTTTTAAGGCTAGGCTTAAAACTTTCCTTTTTGATAAAGCTTATAGTTAGAGTGGGTTAGGTTATCATGAGCTATCTCTGTAGTTATGCTGCTATAGGCTTAGGCTGCTGGAGGACATAAGGGTATCCCTCACTCAACTACACCCTAATCATACATTATCTGCTGTCATTTCAGCTTTTACTTTTATGTTCCCTCTCTGTTTTATGTAATTAGCTTGTTTTAACCAATTGGCATTGGAAACTGATCTTGATCTTATTGTATATTAACTAAAAATGAACTGGAAATGTATGAATCTAGATTTTAATCTTTTTATATAACTGCTTGAGTTGATTATATAATTCTGGGTATAAAAGTAAAGTCACTAGAGATGACATTTGTTGTGAATAAGAGCTAAGTTTCAACTGAACATTGCCATGTTATCATGAGCTATCTCTGTAGTTATGCTGCTATAGGCTTAGGCTGCTGGAGGACATAATGACCACTTTCACTCTCTTCGCTACATTCTCATACTACTTTCCAGTTTTGTATTATTTGCTGTTATTTCAGCTTTTAAGTTTATGTTCTCTTTCATTTTTGTTTTTTCTCTTTCTAGAAGCTACATCTGGCCTGGCTCTGTGTTTATCTGTGGCACCTTCCTGGAGGGGGTCATCGGCCAAGCTGATGCTGACGACTTAATGCTCACCTTATACAGATGATACACTTGGCCCTGTCTTTCAGTGTTTAACCCTGTCTCTCCTAGACATAGCTACTGACTGAGCTTCTACTTTGACTAACTGTATGTGCTCTCTTTCATACACTGGACTTGAAAACTGGCTCAGAGTTAAGCTGCTTTCCTACAGAAGTACTACTAGATCAGTGCTTCTGTGTCTCTGCTCTGTTCTCTCAAACCCCCAGTCGGTCGTGGCAGATGGCCGCTCAGGGAGGGTTCTGGTTCTGCTGGAGGTTTCTCACTGTTAAAAAGGAGTTTTCCTCTCCACTGTTGCTACATGCATGCTCAGTATGAGGGATTGCTGCAAAGTCAATCCAAGCAACTGTCCACTGTCGCTAGATGCTCATCCGGGAGGAGTGAATGCTGCAAGTCACTGATTCGATGCAATCTGCTGGTTTTCCTTAGATAGAAAAACTTTTAACCAATTTGAATAATAAACTGAATCTGACTGCACTGTTTGATAGTAAGGATTAATTGGAATGTATTTACCTGACTTGAAATCTGTATGGCTCAATTTATTTGACTTTGTAAAGTGCCTTGAGCTGACGTGTTGTGAATTGGCGCTATATAAATAAAACTGAATGGAATTAAATTACACCTTGAGCTGGCCCTGTTCATAACTCAGAAAAAAATAAATCTGAATCAAACGAAACATCTTGTACTAGTCAGAGATGCATTGGACAGCTGCATTGACTGTGTATTTCTCTGATTAATATATGTTTTACATAAAATGTAAACTCTTTTCAGTGTTAGCATTAAGGAAACCAACAGTAAGTCTGAAAAAAAGCATTTCAAAGAAATGAAGAACATATAAAGAAGAACAGAAAAAGATTGCACTGCTAAGATGACCTCAGATCTTTTGAAACAGAAACCAAAAGTCAATATATCAAAATGGAAACTAGAATTCCAATAGATTGAAGAATAGCCAGATTGGCAAAGTAACCTCCAATGATCAGCACAACGGTGATCAAAGAAGTCTATTTACCTATGTGTATTGTAACCATTACAAGACAGCCATTTAAGGACAAGCTACAAACAAAAAACCCTGATAAAGTCCCACTGTTGGAATAAAATACAGTTTGCTAAAGAACAGTGTTATAATCTTTGGGACTTTGGTTTTGTGTTTTATTTTAGGATTTGTCCTATTTTGCTTTTCATATTCAGTTTATTCTTTAGTTTTAGGGTCACCTGTGCTTTTGTTCTGTACATTATTATTTCATATGTATTAATATTCTGTTTCCTTTGTCCCTGGGTGTTCTATCAGCCATTTTATCAGTTCAACTTCAGTTTCTTGGCTTCCCTCAAGCTGCACTCTATTTCTAAACAACCACCTGCTCCTTGTCTAGTAATCATCTCTCCAGCTTAAATATCTCTCTTTTCATCATGTTATTCAAACAGACTGCTTCCCTGTGATTCTAGGTTACTATTTTAGATTCCCTTGATTTTAGTTTTTTGATTTCCTTTTGTAAGTAAAACAGATTATTTTCATCTCCCTGCATTTGGTTTCAGCTCTTCACCATTTCATGACACACACTGACTGACCTAAAGAGAAATGGAGCACCATCTTTGGACTGATTAAGACAACATTTTCTGATGTAGAAACATTGTTTTATCTGTATTGAAATCCTTAGTGGACTGGTCAGTTTTGAAATTCATTTACATGAAACATTGTGAACATTATGCTGTTCAACCAAATGACCAGAGTCAAAAGAGACAAATATATTATAACCTGGTGCAATACATCTTTCCATGTATTTCACTAAGTCGTGTTAAATTCAGTATTGTGTCTGTCTTGTCTTGTGGCTGCAGAGTTTATCAGAAGACTCCCAAACACTTTGAGGCATGGTGGCTAAGGCATCATGTTATGGGGATGTTTGTCATACATTTTAACCATTTTGGTTACATTAGTTACAATGTATCAAAAACAATTAACTATTTTAGTGATTCACAAAACAGCTAAATCTTAAAGAAGTTTTGCAGTTCATACAGTATACATTTGAGTTTGTGAATAACTATTTTTGAACAGCCGAATATTCTGTTTTCTTAATTTCTGTACATTTTTTCCTTGATGTTTTAATTTGAACTATTGCGGTGTGCCCTTTCCTAATCCAATTTGTATATAAGGGAATAAACGCACCATTATTTTCAACACAATTGTATGTTCCCTCATCACATCTGAGCAGGTGAGGAAAGTACTGAGGTGGCTGAAGACCAGGAAAGCTGCAGGACCCGACAGCATCAGCCCCAAACTGCTTCAGGACTGGGCTGGTCAGCTTTGAGAAGTAGTCATGTACGTGGTCACCTGAGCCTCTGTCCTGTGGAAAACCTGTGTGATTCCAGTCCCGAAGACTTTAGGTTTTTTATTAGATTTGCGGATCTGATCAGGATGATCCCAGCACCTCCCTTTGTCGGTATTTCTGGCTTGTTCCACTGGGAGGAGGCCCAGAACTTGCTGGAGGGACTATCTCGTCTGGGCTGGGGATGCCTTGGGATCCCCAGAATAAACTGGAGGATGTCATTGGACAGAGGGATGTCTGGGTTTCCCTCCTGGACCTACTACCCCTGTGACCGATCTTAGATAAGTGGAAGACAATGGATGAATAGATGATGGATATTATATAATGACTAATTCCAGACTAATGGTGACCTGTTCTTGTCTTATAAGGTTTTTGGTCTCTGTTTCTACAGCTGCATTTTGAGGCTGTGGATTTGTGATCTGGGGGGTTTCTAATCACAGCTTTAAAATCAAAATGGTCTAACTTTTCAGCCACTCTAGCACTTTAACATTGTGATTCAGTGTTCAAAATTGCTGGAAAATAATTAAATCACAGTACCCTAAATCACAGTTATGCTGGATGGTTGTTCCCACTTTTCATTCATGGTAGTGTTCTTGTGCTTGTTGGGAAGAAGACCCCTCTTGTCTGAATAGCTTTGGCCATAACTGTACACAGAGGATTGAGGCAATTTCTTGAACTTCTTAAGTAAAGGCTGTATGTTCTTTATGAACAATACAACTTTTGTATTTGGGCCTTTCTGTCCACTCTCTCCTGTTGGAGAACCAGAAACTGACCTCTGCAAAACATTTTTCAAGATCACTGAATTTGCACTGCAGGTGGAATGAGGAGAGAACATTTTAGGAAGAGCCGCAAGCAAGGATGCACCAGTGTATACTTTCTAGAAGTTTTGTCAGGACAACATACTTGGGTGCCGAGATAAGTTGGTGTTACTCTTAAACTAATAGCAAACTGCTTTAATGCCATTCTGAGAAAACATAACAAACAGCAACAAGTTGCATAAAAGCCATGATTATATGTAGCTGGTACATTCCATCTTCATTTCAGGTCTAATAAATTTAAAATAAAATGAAAGTTCCAACCAAAGATGTTAGCTTTGTTCAATGCCCCGTTTTTTCCTCTTTCTTTCTGTAGGTGGCTCTTCTGATTGCTTCTATGGTAGAAGCACTGATAAATGAAGAGTAAATACCTATGCAAAGGTATTCACACCCTTTAAACTTTGTGTGGTTCGTATTAGAACCACATACCTCAATGTATTTTATTGGGGTTTTATTTGATAAACCCTCACAAAGTAGGGCAAAATTGTGACTTGGAAGAAAAATTAAAGGTTTCAATATTTTTTCCCCCAAAAAATGAGAAGTGTGGTGTTGTATTCAGCACTTTTAATCTAACCCAGTGCTAATTGCCTTCAGAAAACACCTAAGTAGTAAATAACATCCAGTCCAGCAGAGTGTAAATCCAGCTGTTCTGTTTCTGGCCTCAGAGGTTTGTTAGAGAACATTCGAGAACAAAGAGCATCACAAAGACCAAGGAAAACAGCAGCTAAAGGACTAAAACAAAAAATAAATGTAAAAAATAAAGCTGGGAAGCAGACAGCAACTTCATGCTGTCTCCTTTTATTTAGTTCTGGTCCAGGAAACAGTGAGCAAGTCCCAGATAATTTGAGGCAGACCATGTGGATGTTCAAATTTAGGTCCAAGTCCATAAGTAGGCCTCGTTTCTGGAATGCTCTGTAGTTTCAAGCCCCAATAAAGGCAACGATGCAAAACCCACTTTTTTAGCCTTTTAGACTTGGAGTCTGTAGGACATCAGAAAGGTTGAATTTACTCTCTCCAGGTGCTGCAGATATCTTTATACTTTGAGTTATATCTTTCAGTACGTTCAGTTTTCTCTATCATCTGTTACATTTTTTCTACTGTTACATCACAGTATTTGCTGCAGTACAGCTAAACAAGGTCATGGACTTCTGGCTGAACAATTTCCCGTATCAGCCAATTGTATTTCTTGCTGTGATTTTGTAGTCCAAGCTCAAGTATGCCTACATTAACAGTTTTTCATTGTTTTTGCTGTTTTTGTCTTGTTTCTGCAGCGCTAGATGATTCTTATCAAACTACAAAAATGGCCAAACGGGTCAAAGTGAAGCGCATATTGACCTGGAGCGGGACGGGTGTGAAGTGCCTCAGTAACATTTAAAGAGACGGCATCGAAACGAGTTGCTCTCACACGCACCTCAGAACAGGTAAAAGAGGAGCCTGTGAAGCTACAATAACAAGGACTTCAGACCAAAGCATTGCAGCTCTACTTTATATAGGCCACATCCTAATGATTTAAGTGTGAAAAGTGTTATGGATGTATGATTCTGAATGATTTAATACCATGATATGTCCCCTTTAAGTCTAGCATGCTTGTGGACACCTTCACTTAGAAGCATTAGGATGTGGCTCCTTTGAAAGAGGCTTGAATACTACTGATATCAAGACTCGAGGAAAGAGAAGTATTTTCTAGCTGCAATATTTCACATGCTACACAACTGAAAACATAAAATATATTAGGGAGCCAAAAAGGCAACCTCTGTCCACAAGATCATGTAAAGAAATACGAGTTAATGCTGCCATTTTTTATAATAAAAATATATTTTCACTTCCTAGAAGCTACACCTGGCTTGGCTCTGTGTCTACCTGTGACACCTTTCTGGAGAGGGGCATCGTCCAAGCTTCTGCTGCCAACAACTTAATGCTCACCTTCTACCGATGATCCACATGGCCCTGTCTTTCAGTGTTTAACCCTTTCTCTCTCCTAGATATAGCAATTGACTGAGGTTTTACTGTAACTAATTATATGTGCTCTCTTTCAGACTCCAACCTTGAAAACTGACTCAAAGTTTTTCTGTTCTTTCTTTCTAGATCAAACAACTAAAGGAACTACATCCATTAACATTTACTTTTCCTTCCCATAGAAAGTACTCCTGGATCAGTGCTTCTTTGTTCTCTTTGTGTCTCTGCTCTGTTTTCTCAAACCCCCAATCAGTCATGGCAGATGGCTGCTCACACTGAGCCTGGTCCTGTGGAGGTTTCTTCCTGTTAAAAGGGAGTTTTTCCTCTCCACTGTCACTACATGCATGCTCAGTATGAGGGATTGCTGCAAAGTCAACGCCCGTGACTGTCCACTGTCTCTACATGCTCATCCAGGAGGAGTGAATGCTGCAAGTCACTGACTGGATGCAATCTGCTGGGTTTCCTTAGATAGAAAAACTTTTTATTCAATTTGAATAAATAACTGAATCTGACTGCACTGTTCAATGGTTAGGATTAATTGGAATGTATGTACCTGACGTTTGCGAAGTGCCTTGAGACGACATGTGTTGTGAATTGGCGCTATATAAATAAATTGAATTGAATTTTTTACAAGTTGAAATGTATCTGAATTAGCAGAAGAGAAAAAATTTAAGTAAAATATACACAACAAAGTGATTCTTAAATGTAAAGCAAGCTATAAAGTAAGACCCATTCAAAGCATGATTAAGAGTTTAATTTATTAATAACACCATCTTGCAATAATCTGTTCTATGCCTCTGGTTTTGCATATTTTATACCAGTTTGGTTCCATGTAGAAAAAAGGGAATAAAAACAGAAATCAAAATTTATGCAAAAGTAGTGAGATCTTCACTGTAACATTTTCTGTGTTTGATTAATAAATTAGCCATGCTGAATTTTAAGGTTGGAGCTTGTTGGGAACCTCTAACTTGTAAAGTTGACTTTCTGACTTCAGTTGATTTTGGAACTGGGAAATTCTGAATTCTGAGAACAAATAAACACCGTCAACATGCAGGTGCAGATCAGTATAATTTTACACCTTTTAAACCACTTCCAGTGAGATCTGGAACCATCTGGTTCTGGACTGTGGTTGGATGACCTACAGCAGGTGTTCCATTTTGAAGTCACCTGATCTACCATGGGTGAATTCGTCTCCAGTCACACGACTGTTCAGGTGGATGTTTATAGTGATATGTTCCATTCCAAGAAGCTCTGTTCGCAGTCACATGACTCTGTAGGGTGGTTTCTGTCCGCTGTCATCTTGGTGGATCTGCCGGCATCAGAAGACCCTGTACAGATGAATCTGTCTGAGGTACTCAGGGTCTGTATCTCTGCCCAGGTAGACATTGTAGTCTACAGAAAGCTCCTCTACCCAGCCTGGTGGTAGTGGTACCTGAAGGATGCACAAAGGAAATTCTGAGGACAAATTACACAGTGCCCCTTGTTTTAATTCCTGCAATGGAAACACACCTTTATATATCATTTGTAACAGTGCTGGTCATTGCACCGCTTTGCCATTTGTACTTTTGGTCATTTCTCACATGACCTTTATGGGTACAAAATGGAGGTTTCATTTCAACCTCCATGCGGGTCTTGTTCCCCCTTAGTAATAATTGATAAATAAAGTTAATTTCTATGTTTGATGCTTAGAAAATAAGTAAGGCTATCTAGTTATTTGACTCAAATAAACATTCTACAGTTACATCTCCAAAAATCTGAATATTGTGAAAAAAGTTCAATCTTTCTGTCACTCATTATAGAAAGTGAAACTTATATTGATTTATTACAGAGTGAAATATTTCAAGCCTTTCTTTCTTGTTATTTTGATGATTATGGCTTAGACATAATAAAAACCTAAAATTCAGTTTTTCAAAAAAAATTTAGTGGAACATGTTGAGTGGAAGGACAAAGTGTGGTAGGAACAGGTGCACCAGCAACAGGGATAACTGCAGCCTTGAGAAGATTATCGAGCAAAATCCATTCAAAACCTTGGTGGAGCTTCACAAAGAGTGAACTGAGGATGGAGTCTGCGTTATCAAGAACCATTACGCACAGATGAATCCTACACATGGGCTACAACTGTCATATCCCTCGTGTCAAGCCGCTCCTGAACCAGAGATAACGTCAGAAGCATCAGAATCTATGGGGTACAGTCAAGAGGAACAACAATGAAGATGACCTAAAGGCTGCTGCCAAACCAACCTGGGCCTCCATTACACCTCAGCAGAACCACAGGCTGATCGCCTCCATGCCACGCCGCATTAATGCAGTAATTCATGCAAAAGGAGCCCAAACCAAGTATTAAGTGCATAGAAATGAACAAACTTTTCAGAAGAGTTTAAAATATAATTTTTATTGATCTTCTGAAATATTCACATTTTCTGAGACAATGCATTTTAGGTTTTTATTGAAATACAGGTTTGAAATATTTCACCCTATATGTGATGAATCTGTGTGTGTTTCACTTTCTGAAATTAGTGACAAAAAAATCTTGAACTTTTTCATGATAGCTGTACTTTTAACAATAGAAGATGTCCCTTAGAAGCATTTTGTTTTGTTTAGGAGTCATAGGCACGCATATTTCAAATTTCTCAACTGGTCCAAATACCGACAAGAACCAAAATCAACAGATATTGGGTGTAATAAATAGTCCAAAATAACATGTTATTCAATTTGAGAGAGATTTGAACATTCTTTGGCTTTCACTTCTATTTCATAAAGCCTTCGCCATTTAAGGCTATCGCTAACAGGTTTATCCCTTCACGCACACTGAAGCATTAAAAGCTTTAGTCCACACCCACCTGCTGAGTGGGCCTCACCCTGGTCCTTACAAATTGCACTCAGACCAGGTAGTTCGCTCCCATGTTTTCTTCAGCAACAGCGAAGTGCGCTGATTTCTATTAAAACATTTTCCAAAAGAACGCCCAGCAGCACCTACATCCGCCTGAGACAGGCTACATCATGACCTTGGACCTCCATGGCATTTGTGAAAGTTGCCTCGGTCTTGCACTGACTCCTCAGTCGCCTGCCCTTTCTGCGAGCTTCTCACAATGCAAGATAAGCAATGGAGGGATGCTGGTATCACGGCTGCCGCTGAGGAGGTGTAGCTAATCGCAGACCGCTATCTGCTGGACAAAGCTATCACCTTCTTCGACGACAGGCAACAATTCCCCCATAATGATAAAGGCAACAGCAGCCCCACTGCTGCCTCTCAGGTAGAGAGACTAGACACTGAATGTCTACACAACTTGCCTTTTCTCAGGTCTCTCCATGTCAACGTGCTCCTCCCCGACCTGCCTAACATAACTGAAAGGGATGGAAGATGGGTCTGATTGTCTTGCTGCCACAAGCCCCACCTTGATCAGACAATTTGGTGGAAAGATTTGGCTTTGCTCACATTCGCCGGACAGACCCTATCTGGCTTTGATGACATACTTTTCCAGATCAGCAGCACCAAAATAAAGGCGTTGGTTTCCACCTACGTGCTGATATCTAAGGTGGAGGGGATTACAGAATGGGGTTTTCTACTTGTTTCTCCTGTGGAGCCCTGCCTCACTTAAATGAAATCATTTGGTTTTGCTAAAAAGTCAATTTAACAGTGATTCTTTGTGTTCTTGGGCGGAGTAGAGATAGTGAGAGGGAGGGGTATATGTGCATTTTAAAACGCACAGCATTGTGACGGCTGCTTGCATTGGACCAATGTAGCTACAATTAACTGCTTGGGGGATAAAATGTTTTTACAACTGTTTCAGTCACAAAGCGATATTATAAAAAATAATTGCAATTAGTCGACTAATTGAAAAAATAGAAATTGATAGAACAGTCAACTGTTATAATCGATAGTTGCAGCCCTAATCTGGAGCAGACTAGGCAGATCAGCAGTGGATCTGTTCACTACACAGGAGAACGTGCTGTGCAGGCTGTGGTTCGCACTGAGCCTTTGTCATCAGTTCGCAACCAAGGATGCTCCTTTACACTCTTCCTCCAGTTCTGCTGATTCTGCGGCTCCTGGATCAGGTACGGGAGGAACAGTTGTCAGTGATGCTCACGGCCCCCCGAGCACACAGCCAGGGTCTCCAATCCTGCAGCAGCTGGGCCGCCGGGGGCAGCTGCCATAGAAGGGAGATGTGCTCCTCCAGGCGGGAGGGGTTGAACGCCAGTGCTTAGAGAGGCACGCAGTTGGCACTTCTACCACAGCGTTATACACATCAAAATGGAAAGCTTTTGAGCGCTGGTGTACATATTGTCACTTCTCTAGCAGCTGATGTAGAGAAATGTAGCTTTCACCACAATTAAAACATATGCTGCAGCTATTCCTCCTGTCATGAGGGTTTTGGTGACAGAACAGTAACCAACCACTGATAAAACGGTTTTCAAAGGCGTACAACACACAAGGCTATTTTGCTAGTGGGTTTACCTTGGGGTAGGTTACCTATTGAATCTGGGGTTACATAGGTAAGCAAAGTTATTCGTACTACTTCTTACCTCAATAACAGAATAAAATATCTGACCCCAAAGAAAATAAAATGTATATGAAATGGTTAAGAAGATGGGTACAAAATGGATCACAGGTATGAAAAAGAAGTAGGAAGGGACCAAATGGCAGCATGTGGGTTCAAGATCAGGGGAGGAGGTGGAAAATGGGAGAGCTGACCCGGAATCTTTCAAACACGCTCCGGCTATTCAATGTCACCAGCTGGTGTTTATGAATATTTTAATAAACAGGATTAACCAGTACGTAGAAATACTGGTCAGAATCCTAATGAGCTTCCACAAACAACTCATGTTGTGTAAAAGACTGTTTATAAGTGACCAACATCTGTTTACAGGAATAAGAAATGTCAAATCTATCAGAAGAAGGATCAAACATCAGCATGACAAACATACTAAAGTGGCTCCAAGCTGCCTCTTTGGCTGTGGAGAATTAAACTGGTTCTTGCTGTGTTTCATTTAACTAGTTCAAATTCTGCTCTGAAACCAGTTCTGATCCAGACTCGAACCATTTTTAAAGAAACACCGTAAAAAAAACTAACAGCTGTTTTTAAAGGCTGACTGAATATGAGCTGAGCTTGATTTATGTTTGCTAAGAAACATTTGCTGTTTTGTTTCCAAGTGGCCTTCAATGACTTTACCTGCAGAGCATCCAGACTCTCTTGCAAACTGGGAACAGTAACCAGGAGAGATCCTCTTTTTCTGAAGGTCTGCATGATAAACTTCCATGCCCTGAACACACAGATAGGCAAACATTCCTTTTAAGAATTACAGTCTGTATTTTCTGTAAATTTCCTGTGGACTCTCAGACTGACTACCCAATTTGTTCGCTGGGTTCTATGAAGTACTCAAAGACATTGTTCATGATCAGAACATCAGTGTCCTGGAGCAGAACCTGTTGAGTGCAGACATTTGCATGGAAAACCTGCAGAGGATAAAGGGGTTTTTATTAAAAGTGTGTTGGAGTGCAAGAGCAAAGCTGAGGAACACTCAAAGACACAAACCTGAATTCTGTCAGCCAGTCTGTATTTGTGGAGAATGTCGTTCTGCAGCCTGACAAAGTCCTCGCTGAGCTCCAGTCCAATGAGTTGTGAGGCTGAACTATACACATAACCCTAAACACACGATATATATTAACCACAAAAGGTCAATATATATATATATTCAAAGATTTATCATTTTGTACTTCTCTCTATTGAACATACGTTAGACAGCTCAAATTAAAGTTTGTTTGATGAATAACCTTGTTTCAGTGTTGGAAAGAGGAATTGTCTATGGACATTCAAATAAATGTGAGACAGACACCAACTGATTCAGTTTAAAACAACACAACATTCCTATTTTACAAAGTCTTGACCTCACAACATGCATCATCCCGTCTCAGTCTCACCCACATACTGTATGTCAAATTTTGTGGAGCTCTCTTTTTGGTTTTGTCCCTGTCCTGTTGGATTTTGATAAAAATTATTTAACTTGTACTACATTTTATGGAAGGACTTTTCACCCAGAGGCTGAATTGTCATTTTGGTTGCTCACAGTCAAAAACCCGAGTAATGCCTTTAACTATGGGAATGAGTGTCGCTAAAAGACTACTACTACAAAAAAATGGAAAAAAACAGTAATTTCCAAAATGGAAAATGGACATTTCAGTTTTTCGTATGGAAGTAACTGAATTAAACTGTATATTATTGAAAATGTGGGGGTCTGTCCTCGATTATTTTGACCCAACACATTATAAGACAAACAGACCCAATTTATATACAGAAATATAGAATCACATCAATCATAGAAACCAATTCACATTCAGTTACACATATTTCAATTCAATCCAAGTTAAAGTGTCTGGCATTACATTTTTATGGATCTGTCATGTTTCCATAATGACAAGGCAAAATCTGACCCCATAAAGCACTGCTCCTAGTCTGGAACCAACATCCACCACAGTCCGACCACTGAGGTCCGGCAGAACGTTCTGGAACAGGAACTGAAGTTCTGAAACTGAGAACGAGTGTGAGATGAAATCTGCAGGAGAAGAAGAAAACAGGTGTAAACATCCAGGTTTACATGCACAGCACAGGACTGAAAACTTTAGTCCACACCCCCCTGCTGGGTGGGCCTCATCGGATCTGTAAAAATTGCGCTCAGATTGGGTAATCGGCTCACAAATAACGTTTTTTCTTCAGCCATTCAGGAACTAAACTCAGAATCTGGGGTTACAATACGTAACCGACGTTCTATTTTGTATAGGCTTAAGCCTACCGCTAGAGGGTTAAAGGTGAAGCAGGATACGGTCTATGCCTCACTGGGTGTGTCTTCTCTAAGCACTTCTGTTCAGCAGGAAGACCTAGAGATGCTGACCTATCTCTAGCTCCTGATCCCCCTCCTGTTTGGAGGAGCACATCCTCCTTCCACGGCAGCTGCCTGACAGCAGGTAGCGACACAGAGGAGCTTGCTGAGTTGCGTGAAGTGTTCCTTTTAGGGCAAAAAGAAAGCAGCCATAAACTAGTTAGTATGGAAAAGAAGACGGCGACCCCTTGGAAGAACAATGGTATGTACAATGTTTTCATTTGCATATGTTCAGCATCCCTGAGTCTAACAGAAACTTGATTGCATGTTTAGTGTGTTTTTAAAAACATAAATAATGTTAGATGCGGTACCTTCTTCCTCTTCGCCACCCTACTTGCTGCTTTTATTGCCTGCAGCCTCGATGCGCCCACGAGTGATGTTACGGTTCATGCAGAAGAACCTTGTATTCTGCGGTGCCCGAGTTGAACCAGAGTTCGCCCTTTGGAAACTATTTTCATTGGTGGAAAAAAGTCACCGGTTGGAAATCGTATTTGGGAATTGGAACAGGCTCCGAACCGTGTTGGTTGAAAAGGGGTACCTGTCTTCTCCCTTGTCACAAACAGATCCACTGCTTCTTTTTCGAATCTGCTCCAGATTTGACAGATCAGGTCAGGATGGAGGCTCCAGTCTCCGTGTTGGGGCCCCATCCTGGGCATGATGTCTGCTCCTCTGTTCAGAACCCCAAGGATGTAAATGGCTCTGACAGAGAGCAGGTTCATGCGTGCCCGGCATGGCAGCTGTCTGGCAATGTTTAACAGCTGAGCTGAGTGCACACCCCCTTTTCGGTTTATATAAGCTGCTGCAATAATGTGGATCAGAACATGCTGATACCGCAGCATTTATGTGGAGAGAAGTGTGATCTGGTCACTTTCCTCCCACTACTTGGGACAGACATGTCCCTCCCTACTGACAGAATGTGGGGGTTTCTCCAGTGGGCCAGATCAGATCATACTGGAGGGACAGAAATCATCTGCCTCTTCTGGCGCACAGGATCTATGCGCAGGTGGGTAACCCATCTTTGAAGGCATTTCATATGAAGCTGACCCAATGTAACAACCACGTGAGCTGCATAACTAACCGGGCTTTCAACACACCGTGAGGCCTGACACAGTGGAGAAGCGCTGACAGTGCCTCTGCTCTCAGCTGTGAGAGTCAAGTTCTCATTGTGGCTGAGTTTAACTCCACCCCAGATAATGACAACCCCAGATAATGACGATCTGGAATGGAAGAACAGTTTATGGCAAAGCCTAAGTTTGCTAGATGTGTCTCCAGTGTCCTCATCTGCACAGCTGCTTCCTCTCTGAAGCAAGCTAGTAGAACCACGTCTGTGTGCAGCAGCTGGGACACAGTCTCCACGCGTTTGGAGACTGTGGGGCGAGAGAATAGCCAAACGGCAGGCGGTTGTACGGATATGGGTTCCCCTGAAAGGCAAAACACAGATGTTTGTGTTGTTTCACAATGATGGGGATGAGAAAATATGCGTCTTTCAGATCTATGGAGATAAACCAGTCTCTCTGGTGAACATTTTCCAGCACCTGCCAGGTTGTCAGCATGTGGAATAGTCTCTCCATGATTGGTTTGTTGAACAGAGACAGATTGAGAATGGGTTTCATTTCTCCTGTTTTCTTGGAACCAGGAGATTAAGGAAAAAAAATGTATTTTCCTCTGCTTGGGGAACCCTGGAAATAACGTTGTTGCCAGGGGTTCTTGCAGTTCTGACTGGAGAGTAGGGTTCTGTTCTGGAGATGGCATAACTGTTTCCGCAATCCCTCTGAACGGTGGAGGGTGTGACAGGAACTGCAGTAACCCTTGCTGATCAGTCTTGCTCTCAGAGAAAAGTTTTTGTTTTATTTCAAAATATTTTCTGGGCTGTCTGGCAGTCCGTCCATCAATCTGTCCAGGGGACATAGCGCTGCCACTTTAAATAGTGGTCTGAGAGGGGAGGCCAAATCATTTGCCATGTTGTGAACTTCATGGACATGCCGCTAAAACCCGCCTTGGAAATCTCAGAGGGAACCCATGAGGGGGTCTACTAGAAAGGGCTGCAGATCAGCCTCAGCAGGGAGTTTTAGGCTAGGGCTCGCTGCTTGACTCCGGAGAAACTGCATACTGAGCAGGTGCATAAGTGCGGTACCGTTTCAGAAAGGGCTTCCCGTTGCACATCTTCTCCCCACTGACAGGTGGGGAAAACAGGAGAGATAAAGTTTAGAGGTGGGCTCCACATGAGCAGCATGGGGTGCTCTCTTGGGCTCTTGTTTGAGTTGGAGAGATGGAGAAGCAGAAAAGAGCTGTTTGGAAACCGTGAGATCATGGAGCTTTTTCACGTCTGACATTGTGTGGAGGATGTGTGTGGGGAGATTACAGCAGGATTAAGCGATCTGGCTGAGTCGGTATTTTCAGAAACCTCACTCAAGAGGGCAGTTAATGTTTTACTCCAAAACATTTAACATTTTGGCAAGTGGGACTAGATAAGGGCCTCGTTGGCTAGGATGCGCTGAGGCTAATTTACCCGCTAGGTCATCTGTGGGAAGTGGGCCTAGATATTTAGCACTAGCTACTTTTGCTATGACGTCTGGCTGTGTGCTAACAAGCGTGCCCATCGCTGGAAGAGGGATGGTTGCCTACATTGAGAGGCCCTGAGGATGGGCTGATGGTGCAACTATCTCTGGTTACTCCATCTGGAGAAGGGAGCAGGGGTGCTACCAGTTCCCGCCTCAGAGCTGGAATCATCCAATTCCCGCCTAACATCATGGACATCTGCACTACATCTAGAAGGTAGCAGTCTGTTATGGGGAATTCCCCTTCTAGCGGAGAGAAGGTGGTGAGCTGCCGTTGCTTTTCCTCCAGAGGGAGGCACCTGCAGAAAGAGCAGGTAGGCTGCGGGGATCGGGTCAGACCCGGGTGGCATGCAGGTCATAGCTCATGATATAGCCTGTCTGAAATGCCAGGCAAAGGAGGATGGTGCTGCTGCTCGTCATTCTTCTTGCTATTAAGAATTTTAGGAATCAGTACTCTTAGCTGACACTGAAGAAAAAATGGGAGCCAATTACCCAGTCTGAGCGGAATTTATGCCGACCGGGGTGAAGCCCACCCAGCAGGTGGGTGTGAACAAAAGTTTCCTGTGCAGCATGAGAAGGGATAAACCCACTAAAGATAGCCTTAAAGGGCGAAGCCTATACAAAATAGAATTGCGTTCAGGAAATAACATGAAATTAAACAAAAATATATGCATATATAAAAAGAGAAATTGACTGAAATGCAGTGGGGTACAGGGGTCAGAAATGCTCAGTGTACAGGTCTAAAATCAAAGTAGATAGGGACAAATAGGATGCTTTTGACTAATGAATTTCTTTCACAACAGTCTCTGGTACCATCGCCCTATGAACCTGAAACCTCATTTCAGAAATATTTGGGTTTACTTGGTGTTCTACAATAGTGAAACAAGCTACTTAATACTGTCAGAGCTGCTTAGAGAATTTCGTAAAGATACCTCTAGTACTAACTGATCATAGTTTTTATCTGTCCAAAGAACGCAACGCAGTCTCTGGCTTGATCTTGATTTGTTTGATCATTTTACTCTTTTGGCATTCCTATGTTTGTGTTCTCTTACATATGAGAAACACACCAAGACATAGCCGTTCACCAAAAGCATTAATCAGAGAAGCAGCCAGGAGGCCTATAAGAACTCTGGAGGAGCTGCAAATAGCTCAGGTTGGAGAACCAGGCCTTTATGAAAGAGTGACAAGAAGAAAGCAATTTTTAATAGAAAGCCATAAGAAGTATTTTTTTGCAATCTAACACAAGCTATTTAGTGGACACAGCAAAAGGGCAAGGACAGCATTATTCAGAGAATAGCCAAATGGTCCATGAGGCACTCCTACATGCTGGAAATTAATATTGGAGATAAAAGAACAGTTTTCTAGATCCTCAAGAACTTCAAGCAGAAGACCGTTTCAATATTGAATACTTCTATGAGTCCTATTTGATACCAACAGTAAAGCATCCTGATACAGTCCATGCATGGGACTACTTCTTATCCAGGGGAATGTACTACTGTACAATTCTGCCCAAGACACAATTTGGAGGTGACCTGTGGACTTTGCAGCATGATGGAGCACTGGGTCAAAAGGCATATGTGATAATGAAGTGATTCAAGGATTCAAACTTGAGTGTCAGGAACTTAAGATCTACATTTGGAATATCTTTTGAGTTCATTTTAAACAGAGATTCTACATAATTAAAAGGAATATCTAGGAACTACGTTGACACTGATAAGTCAACCTAAATGTGTCTGTATCAAACAGTTTTTAAACCAAACTATACAAAATTATATCTTAGTTATCTCTGCGCCTAACTTGACATTTTGCATTTTCGGGTCCTTTTGTGCATAAAAAAAACTACATGTTCCAGTAACATATGTATGCCTGGAGATAGAGGACAGAGATGGGCTCCTACCGAGGGGTGCAGTCCTGAAGGATCCACAGGTGAGACAGTAGTTCCTGCTCATGGCCCCCTCCTCACACAGAGAATCCACCTGCTCGTCACTGTACAGGAAGCCGTCCACATGAACTGTGGGCTTTTCCCGCAACTGCATCTAAAAAACGAGGGTTTCTTTAGGATTATAGTGTGCATCTAATACAACACTAGCAAAAAGTTAGCGGTAGTCTGGTTTTGAGTTAAATTTCAGGATGAACCTAAAATGCACCATAACCTTTACAGGTGAACTTAATGTGACTTTCCCTAAACTGTTGAATGCACATGTCCAACTGTTCGGTGTTTTGCACAACTTACTGTTCTCCAACAAGGAGCTTAAAGGCTAAATTCACAGCAGGTGTTTGATCCATGAAGCGACCAAGAAATTCCCTGGTTCAATCAGAGTATTTAAACTGTCCTCCTTGTCATGATGTTCACATTCTGACACCATGAGACCAAGGCAACACCCAACAACGGATCAACAGTACCTTATAATTGCAAGGCTTCAAACAGAATGTTCTCAGACAGAAGTGGCCACTGAGCTTAGAGGGTCACAGAGTGTCATCAGCAGGTTGCAAAACCTACCAGTAGTCATATTCTGATCTTTTAGCATTGAAGACAATGCTGCTGATTTTCTTTGCATGAGTGATAATTATCATCCACGGTGTTCCTGTTGGAGACTAATTCAACCACTGGTTACCATATTCAATCTGTCCACTGTGGTCCAACAAAGTATTAAGTCTCCGTCTTCTCTGATGACACATCTGTGTACAGATGTCTGTACCTAGGACATGTAACCCATGTTACAGACATGTAACCCACCATACCATGATGATGATCTGAGCTAGACAACATTAGACAGCCCTATGAAAACTCCTAATTCAATCATGTATGCAGTATTTGTGTTCAGCATAATAAAGACTGAATACAGACTGCAACCTTTTTAGGAATATTTTTGTCATTTATTTTCATCAGTAAGTGTCAGACAAATGTAGCTCAGTAATATGTGATCTGAAATGGGGTGTTAGTTTAATTTAAGAGACAACGGTAAATTAATACTTGGAGTAACCTTATGTTGTGCAGCAGTCTCAGATGGTAGCATGGCATCAATGGGCAGTCTGGCTCTCAAGTCTTCTGCAATACTCTGCAGGAACACCTTGTTGTTGTCAACCAGCAGTTGATCCAGCTCGTCTAAAGAAGGATGCAAACAGTTGTTTAAGGTTTACACATTACCTAGATTTTGGCGCTTTAAGCAATAATATGAGAGCCTCTACCTGGGAGTCATTCTCAATAACAGCTTAAACTTTTACAGATATATGCTATCCTGAGAGCCACCTTTATTTTGGTGACCTTGAAAAGGTCATCCATGCCTTTATTTCAGCCTGCCTAGACTATTGCAGTATTGTTTATGTTGGCATTGGACTGTCACAGATTGGCTGACTGCAATTAGTCCAAAATGCTGCTGCTCCACTTACAACTAACACAACGAAAGCAAGACCACAATACTCCCATACTGGCGTCTTTGCACTGGCTGCCTGTGTGGCCAGAACCTCAAAGAACAGGTTTATGACAGATTTTCACAATAAAATTGATGTAAAGTGTACTGCATGTCTACAAGCTGCATCTAAATACATTAGATCATTGAAAATTAAATTGCAACTCAATAATTTAATGTAAAAAGTCAAACTCATTGATTTATTGCATACAAGACTGTAGTTTAATTCCCCTAATGTTGATGATCAGAGCTTAGCGACCATGCAAATCCACAATTAGTTTTTGTTTTTTTAATTTAATATTACAATATGCCAGTAAAAACTATTTATAATACAGAAATGTTATATGTATGGTCTATGCAGTTGCGTTGAATATTGCTAACTTGACAGCTGTTTAGCAGACAGTTATTGATACCATCTACCCAATGTATCCCAAACATAGGCTACAACTGTCACACTCCTGAACCAGAGACGTCAGAAGAGTCTTATCAGATCTAAGGAAAAACACTAGGTTTGATTAGACTGTTCCTCAGTGGTCCAAGGTCCCATTTTCAGAAGAAAGTAAAATTTGCATTAAATTTGAAATCAAGGTCCCGGAGTCTGAAGTAAGAGTGGAGAGGCACATAATCAATGTTGCTTGGAGTCCAGTGTGACATTTCCACAACAAGTGATGATTTGGGGTGCCATGTCATCTGCTGGTGTAGTTCCACTGGGTTTTCTAAACTTCACATTTAACAGACATCTACCAAGAAATTTTAGAGCACTGTATGCGTCCTTCTGCCGACAGGTGTTATGGAGATGCTAATTTTATTTTCCAGCAGGGCTTGGTACTGGCCCACACTGCCAATAGTACCAATGTCTGCTTTAAATATCATGGTAACACAAGCAAACTGTCCTGTCCTCAAACCCACAGAGGATATGTTTTCAAGAGGAACATAAGAGACACCAGAACCAAGAATGCAGATGGGTTGAAGGTTGCTATCAAAGCAACATGGGCTTCCAGAACAGCGCAGCAGAACCACATGACCATCTCCATGCCACGCTTGAGTGTATACACTGTAAATACTGTACATGGTCATACTCTCAGTTGGCAAACATTTCTGTATTAAAGGTTTTCATGTTTGGGTTCATTAGCGATAAGACACAATAAGTTTTCACAAATACAAACATTTTTCAGATGGACTGAACAGTGCTCAGTCTGATACTCAATAACAAATGCACACAGAGTAAGTTATATGGCGGTATAATGGTAAACAAACAAACACGACACTCAGGTAAAATTCAAGCCAAATATAGAAATGTTTAAAACAATAACCACGGTGGGGCACTAGAGCGCGCATGTCAGATTAGATGTGTTTAAGCGAGGCTCCGTTCCGACAAATCAAATTTTTCTATAAAAACACCACTTCGGACCAAAGACAATAAGGAGAAGTTCGTTAAACTTGGATGGCATAATTCTAATGATGGCTCCAAAGAAACAAACGATGAAGAAACCCGAGGAAGAATGTCTGGTACCTTCTGAGACAGAGTTGCCAACTGAGCTGGTGGCTAACCCCTCATTACAAAGTGCAGCTATTCTCTCCGCTATAAATGGGATGAGGAAACAAATGGATGAGAGATTTGACTTGCTGGAAGAATCTTTGCAGGCTACCTAATCTACATTGGCAGAACACACGTCTCGACTTGATGCAGTGGAAGTAATGACCAGCGACCACAACAACAGGTTAGCCGCACTCGAACTTCAGGCTAAATATCTGAGGGATGCTAACAAGACCCTACAAGATAAAGTGGTGGACCTGGAGGAACGTTCCAGATGCAAAAACATAAAGATTATAGGTTTACCTGAAAATGCTGAGTTGAACCACCCGGTTGAGTTGGTGGCCAGCTTTATTGAAAATTTGCTGGGGAAAGAACATTTTCCGAAGCACATAGAAGTTGACTATGCACATGGACTGGGGGGACAGTCTGCTATTGATCCTAGCCGACTCCGACCCAGTGTGTTAATAGTCAAGATACATAACTATAATGTTAAGGAGCTCATTATGAGGCTTGCAGCACAACAATCTCCACTGATGTACCAGGGCCATCGCATCCATATCTTTCCGGACTTTCCGGCTGAAATTATGAAACGACGTCAACTCTTTGAAGACACCGGGAAAAGGATTAAGTTGGTTGGCTTTCGCACAAGATTTATTTATCCTGCCCGACTGAGAATCACCCATGGAAATGTCACCTCGACATTTAACACTCCAAAGGAAGCAAAGATGTTTCCAGACAATCTTGCCACATAGAGATGCCCCGGGAGAGACTGTGGATGGCGGTAACCATAGTTAAATTTAAATTTACGGCAGTTTATTTTCTTGACAGTTCATTTTTCAATACTTGTCTTACGTACATTTTATAATTGTTCTAAAAAAGTATATTGAAGAATGGAGAACACTGTCATTAATAGGTCGTATAAACACCATCAAAATGGTTTCTCTACCTCGCTTTCTTTATTTGTTTCTAAACATTCCAATTTTTATTCCGTCAAAAAGATTTGACTGTGATTTTACCATTTATCTGGGGATACAAGGCATATCTTTGTTGTTCTAGTGCCAACAAAGATATACCATCTTTGTTGGCAATAGAACAAACTTTCCCCCAAAAAACATCCCTTAGGGCAATTTTTTTTTCAGAACCAAGGTGCCTCCTGCAAGGCAGAACACTACAGAATAACCAATGTTCAAAAAATCTGGATGCAGATTAGAAAATTTTGCCAGCTTCCAAAGACCTCAGTACATGCTCCTATATGGCATAACCAGGCTTTTCTTCCTTTGCATACAGATGCAGTTTTCAAGGAGTGGAATAGGAAAGGAATAAGGTCCATAAAAGGCCTTTACATTGATAAAAATGTATGTTTGTTTGAAATATTTAAAAAATGACCTACCAAAATCAAATTTCTTTAGGTTTTTACAAATATGTCATTATATAAGGCAAAATATTTCATCATCTGACTCTTTACCTGAAGAAAATTATATTTTTAAGCTCTTACTTGGCCCACTAGAGACAAAGGGTCTGATTCAAAACTGGCTCGTATTTTCTCTCATAAACTTGCACAACCTGCTTTTAAATTTAAACAAATGTGGGAGACCAACCTTAATATTCAGATTAAAGATAAAATATGGAAACAAGCCGTAAATTATATTCATTATTGTTCAGTTAATGCTAGATTACAGCTGATACAATTTAACGTTATACATTACATTATTCAAAAGGTCAAATTATACAAGATTTCCTCCCAAATCCATTCTTTATGTGAAAGGTGTAAGAAATCTGATGGCACACTTGGCCACCAAGTTTGGTTGTGCCCTGAGATTCAGCGTTTTGGGGATTTGATCTTTAGATGGTAACTGTGCGGCAAACTAACAATGTTGTAGAGGACCGCACTGGGTTAACTCGGTGAATTTCGACTGTCAGACGCGTGCTTCTAATACTCTCCAGGCCGCTTCTTGTATGTTGCAACCATCAATTTATTCCACTTTTACTGCCATACTTCTCTTTACAGGACTGACACATACTGACCAGGCTAAACCATACAACGGTGCCAACAATACAACGAGGTCATGTCACGGTCAACAGAAATTACGACCACCACCGGCGCACCCACTTCCTCATACATACAAAACCAGCACGCCAGTATGGCTCCCATTTATACCTTAGTGACAGTCACGCCCACCTCGACACACCCACCACCCAAGTGTCAAAGCTCCTGCCACATCAAGAATGACTTATTTCAATCATATGGCTCTTACAGATGGTATTCCAATGTACATCAAGATGGCGCCGACGATGGCAGTCTCGGAGCTTCGCTCTCTTTTTCTTTGTGTATTTTGTGTGTTATTATGTTTTTTGAGCCACATTACTGTGTCAGGCCACATTTCTGTTGGGTCATACAACAGAGAGGAACTTCTGAACATCAGAGAGCCCTCTCTCGAGATTTTTTCACCATCATTCATCAATCCGATCTTCACCGAACTCCTGACGAGCAGAGCCGTGCTGGTAAAGCTCCGCCAAAGAGGACTTTGCACACCACTGCCTTCAATCCATCTGGCAAATGTCCGCTCTCTAAGATCAACGAGCTTCTTCTCACCAGTAAAACCACAGACTTCCGCGGATCAGCAATTCTGTGCTTCACCGAGACATGGCTGAGTGGAAACATCCCGGACTGCGCACTGCTGATGCCGGACTTCCAGCTGCTCAGAGCGGATCGCAGCACGGAGCTATCGGGGAAGAGGCGAGGAGGCGGAATCTGCTTTTATATAAATGAAGGTTGGTGCAGAGACGTAAAAGTGCTGGGAAAACATGTAGCCCGGATCTGGAGTCATTTTCCATAATCTGTAAGCTGTTTTATTCACCGAGAGAGTTTTCCTCGTTTGTAATAATTGGCTCATATTTTCCACCGCATGGCTGCACTTCTGCCGCTGAAAAACATCTCGCTGAGCTGATTACAGACGTGGAGAAAAAATACACGGACTCTTTCATCATAATACTGGGAGATTTTAACAGAGCAAACCTCTCCAATGTACTCCCCAAATACAGACAGCATAGTAAGTGTCCCACCCGAGATATAAACACACTGGACCATTGTTACACAGCTTTAAAGGACTCACATCATGCTGTTACCAGGGCTGCTCTGGGTTTTTCAGACCATTGTCTTATCCACCTCATGTCAACCTACAGACAGAAACTAAGAGCTTCCAAACCCACGGTTCTGGACTGGACTGTTTTTGAAACTTCAGCCACTGACTTAAACCAACTGACTGATGTGGTGACATCATACATCAGTATCTGTGAGGACATGTGTGTGCAGACCAAGACCTTCTGCACCTTTGTGAACAACAAGGCATGGTTTACTCCAAACCTCAGGAATGTGTGCAAGGACAAGGAAGAAGCTCACAGCAGTGGAGATTGGGCGCGGTACAGGCAGGCCAGGAACAGACTAACAAAGGAGATCAAAGCAGCCAAGAGAAGCTACAGTGAGAAGCTAAAGAACAGCCTTTCTACTGGTGACGCTTCAGCTGTATGGACCGGTCTGAGAAACCTGACTGCCTATAGGAGCCCCCCCACCCATCCTGAACAGAATCCCCGCCTGGCGAACTGTCTGAATGGCTTCTACTGCAAACATGACAGGAAGCCGTTCACACCTCAAATCATCTCCTCCACATCCCATTCAGGAACAAATTTGACCCGTAAAACAACCAACCTCCTACCTTCAGATCCTCTGCCTGCACTAAAGATCTCCGAGGAAGATGTAAATAGGCTCTTTGAGCGCATGAAAACAAAGAAAGCTGGAGGTCCTGATAACGTCTCCAATCATGCCTGGAAGCCTGTGCAAATCAACTTGCTCCGATCTTCACCCGGATCTTCAACAAGTCACTGAAGACGTGTGAGGTCCCCTCCTCCTTCAAACGATCCACCATCATCTCAGTGCCCAAGAAACCCACCATCCTACGATTAAATGATTTCATTTCATCAAATGAAATCCTTTGAGCGGCTGGTGTTGGAGCACCTGAAAGACATCACAGCTCCCCTGCAGTTTGCTTTGGGGAACATCTTCTCCCGCAGCAGATCAATAAGTACTGGTGACCCCCAGGGGTGAGTTCTATCCCCACTCCTCTTCTCCCTGTACACAAATGACTGCACCTCATCGGACTCGTCCGTGAAACTCCTGAAGTTTGCATGATCCAGGACGGTGATGAGTCTGCATACAGACAGCAGGTACACTGGTGAACTACCTGGAACGTAACCCACTCAAGACTGTAGAAATGGTGGTGGACTTTTGAAGAACATCCCCCTCACCATCCTCAACAACACTGTGTCAGCTGTGGACCACTTCAGGTTCTTAGGAACCACCATCTCTGAGGACCTGAGAGGGTCCCCACACATAGACAGTGTTCAGAAGAAGGCCCAGCAGAGACTGTTCTTCCTGAGGCAACTCAAGAAGTTCAACCTTCCACAGGAGCTGCAGGTCATCTTCTACACTGCCATTATTCAGTCTGTTCTGTCTTCATCCATCTCAGTGTGGTTTGGTTCATCCACCAAACAGGACAGGTCCAGACTGCAACGAATAATCAGGTCTGCAGAGAGAATAATCAGGGCTGACCAGGACTTATACAGGTCTAGGGTCAGGAAAAGAGCTGCTAAAATCTCTGCAGACCCCACACACCCTGCACATAAACTGTTTAGACTTTTACCCTCAGGCCGCCGCTACAGGGCACTGTTTACTAAAACCAGCTGCCACAGAGACAGTTTCTTCCCCCAGGCTGTTTCTCGGATGAACATTTAATAGAGTACCAAACAACAGCATACTGAAGTCACAATTCCACCTTGTATATGTGTATATTGTATATATGTATTTAAGGACATAAAGATATATGCAGAATATATCTTATAACATAAAAAAAAAAAGAAACCCAGAGAGCAAAGTGTACCGGAGTCTAATTACTTGTTTGTTGTATGTACGAACTTGGCAATGAAGCTGATTCTGATTAAAAGTTAACTTGTGGTCGCAGTGCTGGTGGTGTAGGGGTTTAGCGCACGACCATGTTAAGAGACTATAGTCCTCAAAGCGGCTGTCCCGGGTTTGAGTCCCGGACCCGGCAACCTTTGCCGAATGTCTCCCCCTCTTTGCCCCTCCTTCCTGTCTACCTACTATCAATAATAAAGGCCTCTAGTGCCGGAAAAAAAATAAAAAGTTAACTTGGATCCCGACCCTGAAATTGCATTACTTGGCTTTTCCTATATTTTGGATAATATGGGCCAAAATGCTACAATTGCAGTAGCTTCTGGTATGGTTATAGCAAAAAGATGCATTTTAAAAATGTGGAGATCGGACTTGCCACCTGGGTTCCAGACCTGGCTGAGAGAGATGATAGGAATCCTTCATATTGAAATACTGAGACACGAGATATTGGACAACTTGCAAAAATTCTATTTATGTATGGAGACCTATCCTGGACTATTTAAAACTGTAGTTGACCCCACTGAAGGTCATCTATTATGACATAAGTGATATAGTTAAGTGGTCATTTAGTTCTGTTATTACTTTAAGGCTCTCTGTACATGATGTTGGTATGTTATGTCATGAATTTAGTTTTTTTGCTGATTTTTATTTTCATTCACTTACTTTCTCCTATTTTGGATGTTTATGATTTTTTTTTATTTGTATATCGTTTGTTATTCTGAAAATAGACAATAAAATTATTGAGGGAAAAAAATACTAACTACTGTCTTATATTTTCCAAATAAAACAAACAGGAAGAGGAAACCTTGGACAGCCTGAAGAGCTACATGGACGAATGTTTTGATAACATTGGAATGGGCAAGAGAATTTAAGTGCACCCTTTCATCAAACATTTTGACAGGTGGGCGGGACTTCCGGTGAGGGCGGGACTTCCGGTGGGCCATGTGGGCGCCATGTGGTTGCCATGTGGGCAGGGGGGTGTGTCCAAGGGGCGTAACAGTGGATGTTGATTGGTTGTCGTCATTAGGGGCGATACCTTAAATGAGTCAATTAAAACACAGGGGTGTGTTTAAGGGTGTTACGGGGAAGGCCTTAAATGAGCCAATTAAAAAACACACAGGGGTGTGTTTAAGGGTGTTATTAATAATCTGTATGTTTTTTCAGGCGTTAATACATCTAAAAAACAAAACAAAAAAAAAAGACATGCATCCTTTTATATTTTTAAAGGTATAATCAACTTAATGTTGACCTATCACATGAAATCCTAATAAAGGAACTGTGTAACCTGACAGAATTGTAAGTTAATTTTGCTTTACAGCAGGACCTATTTGTTGAATATATGAGCCAGTCTAAATCCGTTCAAAATAGAAAAGACCTAAAAAAGTAAATAAAATAAAAAAAATTGTGCTTCACTACATCGATGGAACGAGAAAAACCTTCAGCTTCTGCGTCAACATACTGGAAAAGCAGCTGAAATAGGTAAGACGAATATGAGATTAACAGAAAAAAAAAGAACTTCAGTATACTGTTTCCAAGTTACAAATTGACTCTAGCAATGATGTGTTTGTTTTTGAATCATGAGAGACTCCATTTTAGGAAAAAAAAAAAGGAATGATAATTTTAGTTACCTGTAGCTTTTCTAAAAAACATTTTACTTTTCATCTTAGAGTTACAGGGTTACAACTGTTAGGGGCGATGTCAGGAAGGGGCAGTTACGTCTGTTTCTTAGATAACATATCACCTTTGAACTCAAGAAGGGTTTTGTAAAGGAACTGTGTAACCTGACAGAATTGTAAGTTAATTTTGCTTTACAGCAGGACCTATTTGTTGAATATATGAGCCAGTCTAAATCCGTTCAAAATAGAAAAGACCTAAAAAAAAGTAAATTAAAAAAAAAATTTGTGCTTCACTACATCGATGGAACGAGAAAAACCTTCAGCTTCTGCGTCAACATACTGGAAAAGCAGCTGAAATAGGTAAGACGAATATGAGATTAACAGAAAAAAAAAAAGAACTTCAGTATACTGTTTCCAAGTTACAAATTGACTCTAGCAATGATGTGTTTGTTTTTGAATCATGAGAGACTCCATTTTAGGAAAAAAAAAAAAGGAATGATAATTTTAGTTACCTGTAGCTTTTCTAAATAACATTTTACTTTTTCATCTTAGAGTTACAGGGTTACAACTGTTAGGGGCGATGTCAGGAAGGGGCAGTTACGTCTGTTTCTTAGATAACATATCACCTTTGAACTCAGGAAGGGTTTTGGTCTTAAAAACATAGTCTTTGCAGTTGAGATAACACTGTCATGTTCTGGTATAAATACTGTGTGTAAATGTTGGGGCTCTGTTTCATTGGTTAACCTCAGTGTCAGGGTCTTCAAATGCTGAATGTCTTTGAACCATAACACTTGTTACATTGAAAAATACCAGTACTGACAAGATAAAATGTCGGTAAATATTTCAGGAAACCCGGAAATTGTGGCTTCTTCTTCTGATAATTCACAAAAGCACAATGACATCTTAAAACGTAAGTAAGTAAGTATCATTAAATGCATGTGAATGTTCTCAAATTTTGTTTATATATATTGTTTATATATATATATATATATATTTGTTTCTTTGTCATAGAACCCACCGCTGATGACCTTGATGATTTCATCTTGACACAATCAGATTATGGTAAGTAAATGTTAAATGCAATAAAATATATATATATATATATATATATATATATATATATATATATATATTATAGTTAACCCTTGACAATGTTTCAATTTATAGATTTGATGAGAGAGGTAAACCCGAATGATCAAGTTGGAGGGTTCAGCGGCTGGAATCGACAGTCAAAATTGAGAAGGCGAATTATTTCCAAACAAGAAAAACTCGCAACAACTGAACTTTCTTTTAACATAGAAATTACGACAGATTCTTTGAATACCCCCCCGTCAATTATCATCATTTCCCCTGAAGACACACCGGATAAGTTACCGGCACCACCAGAAAGTAAGTAAGTCCTAAGAACTATCTATTTTTTCTTTGAGAGTGAATGTATTTTAAACCTCAGATAAAAAACTGTTTACAGATTCGACTGAGAGCTCTGTGGAAGACATAGTTGTCGAGCAGGAGCAAGGTAAGGAAATAAAAATTAAATAAAAACAATATATATATATATATATATATATATATATGTATTTTAAGCATAGTTCAATAAAATGTCATATAAACCTGTTTACAGATACATCCAAAGATGCCACATTGAATCCGCCCACCAGAAGGTCGCTTTTCAAAGATCAAGACAGCTTTCAGCAGAACGGCACAGTTTCAGTCCAACAAGAAGTGAAATCTGGAGGTTTTACCGCAAAGAATCGGAGTAAGATTAAAAAAAAAACTTGTGTATTTTAAAAACTATTTTAGTTTTATTTATGAACGCTGTGCTGCGCAGCGTAAGATAACTTTTATTGTCTTCTGTTTTTACAGAATATTTAACCCCGGCCAAAAGACAGCGACTCTTTGCGCTACAAAGCAGAGCAACGCTAGTGAGTGGTTTAATGAACGGTACGTTTTAATTCATACATACATACTGAATTAATTTGAATTCCCCTTTTTTTTTTTTTTTTTCAGCTTTAATGTGATTATTTCATTATTACATATTTTTATTTATTTATTTTTTGTTCATTCTCCATACAGAGGTAACGTTGATGGCAGGACAGATTGGATACAGAAACGGACAACACAGGAAGACAGTCTCTACAGCCTCACGGAATCTTCGTAATAAGGCCTCATCGTTAACGCTTCTGGCAGCATGTCAGATTCTGTTAAAGAAGCATTTTGGTAACATCAAGGTGATTTTAAACTGAACTGATCACTGTGTTTTTTTTTTTTTTTTTTTTTTTTTTTTCGTAGGTTAGTTTTATTTTTATTTTGTTTCTTATGTTCATAGAAAATGGATAACCGAATCAGACTTGCCCTGGATGAAATAAGAAATTTAGTTAATGAACTTAACGAAATTCCCGTTAATGCAGAAGAAAATAGCACACCGTCTCCACACAGCATTGAGCAAAATTATCATAATCCTTTTACGACACACTCCGCAGATCGGCACGGGGGTCATTTTAATACGGATGTAGCAGTTAGTTCTGATCAAGTAATCAGACTTGCCCTGGATGAAATAAGAAATTTAGTTAATGAACTTAACGAAATCCCCGTTAATGCATCTCCTGCTAACAGTGAAAATTTAATAAATGAACATCAGCACGGTGACGTTTTAAACGTAATCAATCAGGCTCTTTCCGATTTGAACAGCGAACCGTCTCCACACAGCAGCATTGAGGAAAATGATCAGAATCTTTCTACGTCACACGCCGCAGATCGGCACGGTGACGTTTTAAACGTAATCAATCAGGCTCTTTCCGATTTGAACAGCGAACCGTCTCCACACAGCAGCATTGAGGAAAATGATTCACCTGACACTCGTCAGAATCCTTCTACGTCACACGCCGCAGATCATCACGGGGGTCATTTCAATACGGACGTAGCAGTTAGTTCTGATCAAATAGAGCGAGATCCTCCAGCTGTGGTTGAACGTGAACATTTTAATAACCATGAAATAAGGAGACCTTTTACCATACCGCCGCCCTGTCCAAGTAACGTTCCAGATTTAGCAGCATTCTATACAGACATCATGCGTATTATAATTGAATTAGCCGACGCTGCGAGATCGTTAACCAGACGTAACGACGTTGTGCAGCTGGAATTAGTGGGTGAAAATCTCAATCGTCACATCACATTTACTGTTACAGATGATGGAAATATGATCCTGCCTGCTTTCGAAAACTTCCTCGACGATTTAGTACAATCGAATGCAAATATACCTGTAGATAATAACATGGAATTTGTTCTTCAGGTTGTTAATGACCCAGCAAGAGGTTCTAAGCGTAAAGCTGCAGGAACGTTAGACTGTGAACTGTTTAATAAGAAAATGCGTCATTTGTATATTATAAACAATACCGGTAATCAGTTATGTTTTGCAATCAGCCTCGCACACGTCTCTGATCCTGAGCTCACGGATCACCGTGCTGTAGAACTGGGGAGGAGATGGCAGCATCAGGCAGGCCTCGACGAGCAAACAGCAGTTACTTTTAGTGATATTGGTAAATTTGAAACCATTCTGAAGAGAAAAATTGTAGTGTTTCACAGAACCACGGGCTCTACTGCTCTGTGTAAATTTGAGACCAGTTTCCCCGATCGTTCAAACCCTCTGTTTTTGCTGTTATTTCAAGGTCATTACTATGGGATAAAAAATCTCAAAGGTTTTATGGGGTGCAGATATATTTGTAATTACTGTTACGCCAGCTATCAGAATGCCAATACACACCATTGTGAAGGTTATTGTCCAGTGTGTCGAACATATAAATGTATGCAAGAGATTAGCAATCCTGTAAGCTGTGCGGGCTGTCAAAGAATCTGTCGTAATTCTTCATGTTTCAGCAGACACAGGGAACCGCGCATCAGAAATAGTGCTGAAAGGCCTATGAGTGACTGTGAGTTGGTAAAACTGTGTAAAGTATGCAAACGGATATACGTTATTCCAATCAGTAAACCGAATAAACCACACGTGTGTAATGTAAAATGCAGTATTTGCGGTGAAAATGTACCCCCCAGCCTAGACATTACATGCGATGATCATAAGTGTTACATTCTGCCTTGCAGTGCAATTAATCAGCTTGATGATAAACTGATTTTTTATGATTTCGAATGCCTCGTCAATGAGAGCGGCGTGCATACCCCCTTTCTGGTCTGTGCTAAAACGTTGAAAGGTGATGAATGGTACGCTTATGGACTGAATTGCACCCAAAAATTTCTCCTGCATTTCAGGAGGCCAATGTACAAAGGTTACACCTTAATAGCGCACAATGCGCGGGGGTACGATGGTTACCTGATTCTCACAGCAATGCTGCAGTTAGGCATTAAACCTCATATCGTCATGGTAGGGAGTAAACTTCTCTGTTTAACCGACCCTGATTACAGGTTAAAATACATTGATAGCCTGTCCTTCATGTGCATGAAGCTTAGTGCCATGCCGAAAGCGTTAGGCTTTACCGATCAAAGCAAGGGTTTTTTCCCCCACCTATTTTCCTCTGAACAACATCTCCAGTATGTGGGGGCTTTTCCTCCTCCATCCTGCTACGCTGTAGAACGCATGAGTCTTCAAGAACAACAGGTGTTTAGCAGCTGGTACAGAGAAGCGAGCAAAGAGGTCTTTGACTTTAAGAAAGAAGCTATTCGTTATTGTAAAAATGACGTTGAAATTCTTTTTCAAGGATGCTTAAAATTCAGAGACGAGTTCTTTAAGGAGACAAGTGTGGATCCGTTTAAAAGTATCACAATAGCATCAGCCTGCATGAAGATTTTTGTAACCAATTTCCTTCCTCCTCAAACCTTAGCCATTCCATCACCTCTGGACTACAGACGTAGCAGTAAAACGTTCTCCAGCGCGTCCATTCAATGGCTCGGCTGGATTGCAGACAGCAGAGCCATATTTATCAAGCATGCATTAAATAGGGGTGAAAAGAAAATCGGGCCATATTCAGTGGATGGGTATGCAGAGATTAACGGTGTCAAAGTTGCGTTTGAATTTTATGGCTGTTTTTTCCACGGCTGTAAAAAGTGTTACATGCCTCATGACAAGTGTCCGTTGAGAGGGGTCGCATTTGAACAGTTTTACGCAGCCACTGTTGAGAGAAGCAAGGTGTTACAAACTGTGTACGGCCTTCATCTCGAAGTCATATGGGAGCATGAGTGGATTGAAATGAAAAAATCAGACCCAGGGGTGATCAGCTTTCTTGAGAAAGTTAATGCACCCGAACCGCTATCCCCCCGGGATGCGCTGTATGGTGGACGCACCTGTCCTATGAAGTTGAGGTACACAGCGGAACCGGATGAAACTGTACACTATGTGGATTACACATCTCTGTACCCTTATGTAAACGCCAACTGCGTTTTTCCCCTCGGACACCCCACCATCATTTACAAAGATTTTGATGACCCCAGCAGCTACTTCGGTATAATCAAAGCTGTGGTCTACCCACCACGTAACCTGTTGTTCCCTGTTTTACCTTACAGAACATCCCAAGGTAAACTTGTGTTCACTCTCTGCCGCTCATGCGCTGAATTAAATAACCAGTCAGGTCCCTGCATGCATAATGATCAAGAAAGAGCTTTGATGGGAGTATGGGCGAGTGTAGAACTCTGTAAAGCGTTGGAGTGTAGTTATCGTCTTGCTAAAATCACAGAGGTGTGGCATTTTGAAAAGAGAAGTGATACAATCTTTAAAGGTTACATTCATTGCTTTTTAAAGGATAAGCAGGAGGCTTCAGGCTATCCGTCTGAAGCAGTGGATCAGGAGAGTAAGTCAAAGTATATAAGCGACTACAAACTGCATCAGGGCATCCAATTAGACCCTGAGAAAATCGAGATGAATCCTGCCAAAAGGCAGGTTGCAAAATTGTGTTTAAACAGTTTTTGGGGGAAATTTGCGCAAAGAAGTGATCTGTCTCAGACCACAGTCATCACTAACCCTGAAGACTTTTTCAGCTTCATGTTCTCGAGTAAATACAGGGTTAACTATTTTCATTTTTTCAACCCTGAAATGTGTGTAGTGCAGTGGAACTACAGCAAACGTGTCATATATCCACCAAGTAAGACAAATAATGTGTTTATAGCAGCATTCACCACCGCTTATGCACGTTTAAAACTTCTCAGCAGCATGGAGAAGTTACAGGACAGATTGATTTATATTGACACGGACAGTTTGATTTATGTGACAAAAAGTGGTGAAACTCCTCTGGAATTGGGGAATTATCTGGGTGATCTTACTGACGAGTTAGATGGTGACAGCATTTCGGAGTTTGCATCGACAGGACCCAAGAGTTATGCATACCAGACCAAAAACCGTAAAAATGTAATGATACGTGCTAAAGGCATCACTCAGACGCATGAATGCAGCGAGAGGGTCAATTTTGACAGCATCAAAGGGCTGGTCGAGGGCTACTTACAGGGGTCAAGTGAGGGTGTCATTGAAATCCCCCAGCACACGATCAGGAGGGATAAAAAGAGATTCCGTTTGACAAACGCGACATTTCTTAAAAAGTTTCGACTGGTGTATGATAAGAGACGTCTTTTTTCTGACGGGACAATTCTGCCTTTCGGTTATTAGAGTTGAAGAAGAAATACAATAAAAAGTCACATGGATTTACAGGAGATTGATTTTGATCCTAGATTTAGAGCACCTTTCTCATGTATGATAGTTGGACCAAGCGGCTGCGGGAAAACCTTCTTTGTAAAAAGTATTTTACAAAACTGTAATCATGTCATGGATATTGTTCCAGAAAATATTGTGTGGATTTACACTTCTTTTCAACCCATGTATGCTGAATTGCAGAAGATGAATAAAAATATTACCTTTGTGGAAGGATTGCCTCATTCTTTTGAAGATGAAAACCTGTTTCCTCCTGATCAGAATCATCTGATTATTCTAGACGATGTTATTGCTCAAGCCTCAGATGATGAAAACGTGATGAAGGTCTTTACCCAGTTTCGTCACCATCGTAATATGAGTGTTATGATGTTGACTCAGAATGTTTTTCATCAGGGAAAGTTCAGTCGCACTATTAGTTTGAACTGTAATTATATGGTGTTGTTTAAGAACCCGAGAGATAAACTCCAGCTGAATATACTGGCCCGCCAAATGTTTCCATCTCAAAAGGGTCTCTTCTTGGAGAGTTTTGAAGACGCAACGAGAGAAGCTCATGGATATTTAATCATCGATTTTACGCCTACCTGCCCAGAACATTTCAGACTGAGAACGGGGATACTTCCTCAGCAGTGGCCTGCTGTGTACGTACCCAGAACAAAGTAAGTCATCATGTCTGCGCGTATAAAAAGGAATTTACCATTATTCAGAGCTTTGTACCAGGCCTGTCCACAGAAACGTAAAGATATTCTCGCACACTGCTCTCCCGACTTTATTCAGGCTCTGTGCGAGATTGCACTGAATATCCTAAAAGGTAACATTAAACTATCACCCTCTCAACACCGACAATTGAAGAAACAAAGAAATATCATCAGATTGTTGGGTGATAAAAGAACCGGGATAAAAACTAAACAGTTGGCTCTCAAAAAGCAACGAGGTGGTTTTATTCTCCCCATCTTAACGGCTCTTGCACCCTTGATCGGTGATCTAGTGGGTGGAATCATCAGGAGATAATGTCTCTCAGAACATCGCAGAAGATGTTTCTCATTTCACCTCATCAATTCAAGCGTCTGACCCAGTCAGACACGTCCATCAGACAGACGGCGGAGGAGAATTTGGATGCTGAAATGAGAGCGATATTAAACGAGCTTGGTTTGACTTCTTATGAAAAAATCAAGAGATACGATGCTCTTCTCCAGAGGTATCTGACTTTACTTAAGCAAGGTGTCAAAGAAGAAAAACAGCGGGTCAGTTTAATGCTGCAGCGTGACACAGAGGTTCCTGAACATGAGCGGTCCCAAGAAAAACAAGGCCCAGGGCAGGACGAGGCCCCTAAGGATCAGGTTCTTACGGAAGTACTGAAAAGCCTTCCTAAACACAATCGTAAAAATGCAGAGTACATTTTGAAGAAATTATCCGAAAGAAGTGAGAGTTGGACTTCGCGAGGTGAATTTGTATTTAACGGAAATGTTATAAAAGGGTCCCACATGATTGATTTGTTGAAAAATCTCATGCTTCCGTTTAAAAAATCTGGAGCATCACAAACCCGAGGATGGTCTGATTTTCTACACTCCATGTCAGAAGTAAACATACCTATATCTTCAGTCATTAACCCTTATGCTCGTGAAGAATATAGACGTTTCAAAACAGAGGGTACATCGATTGAAAATGGGGGTACACCCCCCAGCGTTAAGTAGAGAAGAAAAAGAAGAAGAAGGCAGATAACTCATTCTCCCTACTGGTCGAGATCTGAGCTGGAAGATCCAAAAAATGCTGATGGGAGATCAAAAAGGTCTCTTCCTAAGACGACACTACCACCCCGATGGATTACGTTTTCACCATAAACCGTTATAAGAAAATGAAACATGTAGTCTATTTCTTTTATTCAATAAAATATTTATTGATTATATTTTTCAAGTCTAACTTTGTTCTCTTCTTCACACACTAACATATGATATCATTACACAAATATTAAATCATAAGAAGAAAAAAAAAAAAACAATGAAAAAAAAAAAAAAAGACATTTTAAATTCCATAACAATCCAGAAACATCTCCAAAGAGCATGTTCCGTGAGTATAAAATGTAGAACTTTGATTAATGACACATTTCTGATATTTTTTCACAAAGTTAGATACCATTAAATCATTCTTAATCACATCTCCGGTGTATTTCGACAACACTTGCTGCATTGATAATCCGCACGCTCTATGACATAGATAAAAAATGCAATGGTGACCGCACACAGTGGACAGAGTGTTTTGAAGCTGATTATTATGATACAATATTTTTGAGGATCTGTCTTCTAAAAATGTTACGATGCTTGATGGGTAGAACTCGAAATCCGGAGAGAATCCATAAGAGTTAAAAAAGCTGGATTGACCATTCTCATCCAATGTCAGAGCTAGCCAGTGTTCCCCCGGCATGTGTGAAGGATGTGTATTCACAATAAAGTAGGCCGGCCCTGGGAATTTGTCAGCTAGCAGCGGCAGCTGGTCGCACGGCCACACACCGCAAAACAAATCTCCCAGCAGATGACGCATCAGGCTCTCAATTTCATGATTATTCATGCCTGATTAGATTAATAATAATCCACCAGCACACGCCTCTTTGAATCAATCTCTAAAATAGAATCATAACAAGCGTAGATGATCAGCGTGGTGGTATGAGGCAACGGGTTTCTGAAGCGCATTTCCAATCTTAAATTCCCACTAGAAACTGGAGATAGAGCATCTGTGTCCTCGCCCGGGTTAAGATTAAATGTGAATAGAGAGTATCCTTGATTAAATTCCTGACGTGTTATACTCAGTGGAAGATCTTTTAGATGTCGTCCTGTAGCTGTAAACAAGTTGTAATACTCTCTCACTGAATGACCTTGGTTAAAATTTGGCTGGAAGGCTTTAGCAGGAATTTGTCTGCCATCCTTACACAAAGCTAAATATTCCATATCAAAATGATTAAAGTCAAACGGATTGAGATTGCGTGTTCCTGTAAAAGCGTCATGATCCAGTAACGCAATCACCACATACTTTGGAAAGACGCCTAAGAAAAGATTCTCTTGGTTGCATACCCTTGAATTTTCAGGGATGGAATATGTTTTTACATTCACACGTGAAAGTGGATACAGAGCATTTGCTTTCATTAAAGCTGAAGCGTGCCCCAGTCGTACAGCTGGAGAGACAGTAACTTTTTTGATAAAAAGAGATGCTCCTAATATCCTGAGTTTGTAAGTGGAGTCTCTTGCGGCCATGAGACAAAAGGCATCGTTGGCTCTTGTAAGTTTAATTTTAAGGTCAACAGAGTTTAAAAGAAGTCTCTCCCTAACCCTAGGAGATGTACCTCCCTGGAATTTGCCGTAAAGCCTGCTCTGCTGTTAAGACCTTGGTTAGGGCCGTTAGTTGTAACAATAGAGTTCAGAGCACCTGCAGTGTCTTTATAAAAAAGACCAGAGCTAAACTGGGTTTTTAAAGAATCCTCAGAAAAGTTTAACAATGTCTCAATCATGGCTCTATATGGATGTGTAGCGCTGGATTGTGAAATCATTCGATCTCCGAGAGTGACGTCACACTGACTGAAGATGGTGTTTAACGGGTAGTTGATGAGCCCTACAGGTGCATCATCTGGCAGGTTTGTTCCATTCTCGTTAGTAATTTTCACTCTGAGATGCAACAGCGTATCGTTGAGATCCAGATACTTTTCTCCGTCTCCCGGAATGAAAAACTCGATCGGCCCTCCATCAGTGATTGCTGATAAAGGCTGGATCTCGGTGTAAATTTTATCTTCGATCGATAGCTGCGTCATCGGGGCAGAAAATAAGTCCAACTCTGCCAGCGTGCACTCTGATGATTTGTTATGTAAAAGAGCCATTATTTAAATATATCAAAACTTGCGGATGACTTCCTTCCTCTTTGTTTGTCAGCTGCGACTGATCTCCTTTTTCGCGTTTGTCGTTGTTTTTTAACCGTCCTTAAACGATCACCAGGGGGTCTTGTTCTGGGTCTTTTGGATAAAACCATAATTCCTGAACCTTCTTGACCGTCGATGTGTGTAGAACCACTCATTTTACTCACGGCTCTACCGATGACATCCGAAGCGATATTTGATGCAGCCGTTTTAAGATGGGGTTTTGCAATTGCAAATCCTTTTTTAACCAGAGGGGATACGAAGCGGAATAATTTTGAAAATAATTATCCAATTCCGCGTCCGTACATGACCGGGGCCCCATAAAACCCTGGCAGATTACCGCCTGATTGACTTACATAGTAATTTACAAAGCGATTTGGATCACGTCTCAGACTTAGATGTGCCATGTTCTCTCTTGCCTGCTTGATGCAGTGTTGAATGACCAGCGTAATATGAATGATAACCAATCAATCTTAGAGGTTATATACATATCTCTGGAATAGTTTATACAAATAAAATTTATCTCAGGCTACGTTGTGATATCACCGGTCTGAAGTGTAGTCTTATGACGGTCTTTCCATAGACGAAATTTACAGGAACGTTTTGGTCCGATTTAATTTCTATATTGATATTTTCAATATGTCTTCTGGAGACTGGAAGGTAGTGGGCGGGGTTAAACGTCTGAGTAATCATATCACTGAATGTGCCTTGTACTTTGACGGTCCGCAGTAAAGGTGCAAAAGTGTCGCCTACTATTTGTGGGCTGACCACGTCGCTGTAACAGTATAGGTGATAGAAACCAGCCTTTATATCCGCCGGAAAAGGAGCCAGTTTTGGTTCAGAAACATGAATCCATTCCCCTGGTTTCACGCCCATCATATAAGCTAGAGTGCTGAAGAAGCGTATTTCATACGGACTATTTGCTTGAAATGCAAATCTCTTTTGAACTTTGCTGAATTTAATGCGTAAACCCGATTTCAATTTTTTGAAAAACATTTCCATCTCTGTCTCGAGTTGAATAACGCTGTTATAGTAGCCACTTCTGATCCTTTGCGTATTGATCTCCACATCACCAACCTTCCTCCATTCAAAGTAGGCATCATAATCCGGTAAATTATGCCATGTATGAGGGTATGAAATCTCGGCTAATGCAACCATCCATTGGCCTTCTAAATCAATATGTTGAGCTAAATTTACACGGAAACTTGAACTGGTATTATTTTTAAACACTTCCATGCTAGCATTAGATGGAAGAGTAACGTAAAAGCCATCATCCTCTACCTGACGGTTCATGATGCTGTGTCAACTGTGAGGTTTAGTGCAAACCTTTTTTATACGTTTCGAAGTTCATCAAACTTGATCCAACTGTTGAATTTCTCAGGCCAGTTTTTCCAGCTTACAAAAACCTGTTTGACTCCCTTGACCGTACGTCGTTTTAATATTTTTTCCACTTGATACATCTTGTCGTTAAATATTTTTACTTTTTGAAGTTCCTCAGTGTAAAAGGAACCCTCGATAGGTTCTCCATCCAAATCTTTGAGTTTGTATACAGGAGGAGAACGGGGTATCCGGTCATAGACTGTAAACACTTCATCCGTAAAACTCTGTTTGTATTTTTTGTCAAACACTCCACGGACCTTGGATATTCTGACAAGATCCCCTTGTTTAAACGTTGTCACTGAGTCCTTGCAATATCTGTTGGACTTGACATCATACAGATTCTGAAACACTTGAAAGGCATTTTCTGGGGTCACTTCCATAGGGCTCATTTTAATGCTGGAGTGGTAGGAATGGTTGTAGCTTCTAGCTAGGTTTTGCAGTACATCGACGTACCGCCGGGTATTGTTAGCTGTAAAATATCTCCACATCCTTGTTTTTAATGTGCGGTTAAATCTCTCGACCACTGAAGCTTTTGCTTCACTCGCTGTGGCAAAATGTTCAATACCGTGTTTCTCCATTAAAACTTTAAATTTCTTGTTAAAAAATTCTTTACCGGCATCAGTCTGAAGTTTTTTGGGGATCTGACTTTCTGTAAAAACTGATTCAAATGCCTTTACCACCTCAGCGGCTGTTTTCCTCTTCAAAACTCGTACATACGCCCTTTTTGAAAAGATGTCAATGACTGTTAATAAATAATTATAACCATCATTTTCCATGGCCAGAGCTTGCATGTCACAGAGATCAGCCTGGAACTGCCTCAATGGTCTGGTGACAAAAACTCTGTTTCTCGGGAACTTTATTCTTGCAGGTTTATGTAGAGTATAGGTATCTTCTCCTGATAAAAAATCTTTCACTTTTTCAACCGCAACCTTCTTTCCCGTTTCATCTTGCATAACCCTCCTCAGCCTATCTACACCCCCAAAACTTCCCGGATTTGAAGGGCTATAATATACTTTCTTCATCAGCCGTCTTCCTGCCATCTCTGCCTTATGCTCACTCTGCCGATTACTTGTTAAATAATGAGAAAAAACACACAGGAGGGTAGATTTATCCTTATTTTTATTTTTATTTATTTTTTTTTATTTAATATAAACAAAAAACAACCAGAAAACAAAATCAGATAAAATGCAGATGAATTCAAACACTACTAGCTTTTTAAACAACACTTTTGGGAAAGGTTACTATGTTCCTACTTTAATTGTATTTAATAGTAAAAAGAAAAAAGAAGGAAAATCATATAATGCAGATTAACTAAAGTACTGGAATACTAAAAAAAAAAATGATACAACAAGTCATCAAACATGTGAGATCAGTTTGTCAGTCCATAGCACTCTGAAACAGAGTTAAGTTGTTTGAGATGTTTCTCATCGACCATGCGATCATAAACGTGCGCTATTGCACTGTGGATGCCTTGTACCGATTTCAGTTCATATAAAACCGTCTTGGCAATCGTCTTCACTCTGAAGTCATCCGCTTGTATGCTTCGAAGTACCAGAAGATTCTGAATAGCAGGAATGAGTTTGGGGGTTACGAGTCGTCGTACGATGCGTTGAAAGTTGACTTGGTAATAATCCTCCCCCAGTACCTCCAGGCAATGGTGTTGACGCTGGCTTGGGTGGTTCGTTATACATCCATAGCAGGTTTCTCTGAGATAGTTCAAAGAGGTTATGTTGAATAAATGAAGTATCGCTGTTTTCACCGTATTGATGAGGGTGGTTGAGAACCAACCGTCAATTTCGTCCTCCTGGTTACTCTCATCCTCTGCTGAAGGCTGAGGGTCCTCCATCGGTTCCAGGGTTTGTGTAGGGGCTTCGGTAGAGGGTGAGTAGCCGGTGGCTACCTCCTCCTCCACGACCACCTTCATGTCTTCAGGCAGGACATTCGCGTCTACAGACTCAGCCATGAATAGCGGTGATGGTGAGCAGAGGTCTGGAGAAAGCGGTAGATATTTCATGTTGTATCCTGTAGGTGATGCAGGACTGTAGTGGTTCTCTGAGAATGAGGATGTTGAGGTGGATGGTGAGAAGAGGTCAGGGGAAGGCGGATGATATGGTCCAATGTTGAAGCTTTCATCGTGCTCAGGAGAGAAGTGGATCTCTGCTCGGTGGTTGTAGAGATCCCTGTATGGTGTCGGTCCACTCATTCTCATGATACGATTCTGTGTCTGTGAGCTTGCAGTTATCCCCCCGTATATATATCATAGGAAGGGGCGTGTCCTCAGAAGAGGGTTCGTTCTAAACGTAAAACAGGAAACGTCAGCGTTTTTTTCACTGACATGACATCGATCCAACTTCGTGACTTTTGGAAAAGGTCGGAAAGACGATGTCCAATTTCACTCATCTTCTCTGCCCAAGCTTCAAACGGCAGAGCCAGCATTGTCTTGAATACGCCGCAGTCTTGATTGAAAGCCTCCAACACAAACAGATCTGAGGGACTCGTACGGTTGTTCCTGCGTCTGCTTGCCCGAAAAGACCAGCGGCCATTTGCTGTGGTTTTTGACCCCCACACTGCGCTAAAGAGAGGTTCTCTCTCAGCTATTTCAACATCGGATGGTATATGAAACATTCTCGCCCGTTTTACAGGTCGAGGAGACAGTTCATTTTCTTCTTCTTCTTCTTCCTCCCTCTCCTGCCTTGAGACTGTTTCAGGGCTATCATTAAGGTGCGGGATTGCAAGCTTTAACACAGCCCAGTCGCTGTGGGTGAGTGTACACAGAGCCAGTGATCCGTTAAATACCTCATCTTGATCCAATTGATACAGGCAAAGCTCTCCTATTTCATACATGAAAATATAACCCCAGCTGCCAACCAGGCCATATGGCTCCAAAGACCATTCTTCCTGCAGAGTCTTGAACGGGGGTCTTTGTACCCTGCAGATGTAGTATGTTGATTTCTTAGGAGCATTCAATTCACGGGATGAATACTGGTAGACGGTCACTGGGGTTTCGCACAGAACTGACATACCTCTTGGCCGAACCGAGGTCTGATTTTCAACCATGGTTGTTGAAGTTGATGTTGGATCCTCATCATCGGTAGAGTATGTCACGACGGGAATTCCGATAGGTATCTCCGTTGAGGAAGTATATGATGCAGTTGCTTGTTCATCATCATCATCTTGGCACGCGTTGCGTTTCTCCTCCGCTTGACGATAAACTCTCTTAACTCTAGCCATTGTTGAACGGGTGTTCTTTTTTTTTTCCAACGAATGCTGCATGTAAAGTGCAGAGTTTTATCTCTGTATTTAAAGTAAACACTAAGGCACGCCCTATTGTTTTCATTGGGTTATTCGAGGTTTAACGATGCTAACAAACACACCCCCTCTATTTTTAATTGGTGCTGATGCCAAACAGTTTCCGATAATACCATATTTGTCTTGTTCTATTTATAACAAACACACCCCTGTGTTTTAATTGACTCATTTAAGGTATTGCCCCTAATGACGACAACCAATCAGCATCCACTGTTACGCCCCCTTGAACACACCACCTGCTTGACCACGTGACCTCCTGCCCACATGGCAACCACATGGCCCCCACCGGAAATCCCGCCCTCACCGGAAGTCCCACCCACCTGTCAAAAAGTTTGATGAAAGGGTGTACTTAAATTCTCTTGGGCAAGCCACAAAAATCTCCATTCATGGCCACACCAACATCAAAAAGCACCCATTCAGAGTGCTCGGCCAGCACCTCCACTATCTCCCCAGAGAAAAGCTACGCTGATGTCCTGGACTCTATCGACAAGAAGCTAACCAGCCTGGATGCTCGTCTCGCCCTGGTGGAAGTTCTCCACAGGGAATTTGAAGCTCTGAGGGAGTCTCTGGAGTTTAGCCAGGAACAACTCGATTCGCTCACAGTACTGAGGGATAACATGGAAACATTTACCGGTAGAATGACGCAGCTATTTGGAGAAAACAAAAAATTAAGGAGACCATCCTGGATATACAGGTTCGGGGTACACGGGACAACCTTGTCTTCTCTGGCATTCTAGGTAAAATAGCTGCTAGGAAACCACAGCTGAGGACAGGCAACAAGCAGAAGAGACATGTTTGGGCTAAAGAACACAAGGAATGGACATTAGACCAGTGGAAATCTGTGCTTTGGTCTGATGAGTCCAAGTTTGAGATATTTGGTTCCAACCACCGTGTCTTTGTGCGGCGCAGGAGAGGTGAACGGATGGACTCTACATGCCTGGTTCCCACCGTGAAGCATGGAGGAGGAGGTGTGATGGTGTGGGGGTGCTTTGCTGGTGACACTGTTGGGGATTTATTCAAAATTGAAGGCATACTGAACCAGCATGGCTACCACAGTATCTTGCAGTGGCATGCTACTCCATCCGGTTTGCGTTTAGTTGGACCATCATTTATTTTTCAACAGGACAATGACCCCAAACACTCCTCCAAGCTGTATTCATATATATATATATATATATATATATATATATATATATATATATATATATATATATATATTCATATATATATATATATATATATATATATATATATATATATATATATATATATATATATATATATATATATATATATATATTCATATATATATATTCATTCATATATATATATATATTCATATATATATATATATATATATATATATATATATATATTCATATATATATATTCATATATATATATTCATTCATATATATATATATATTCATATATATTCATATATATATATATATATATATATATATATATATATATATATTCATTCATATATATATATATATATATATATATATTCATTCATATATATATATATATATATATATATACATTCATATATATATATATATATATATATATACATTCATATATATATATATATATATATATATACATTCATATATATATATATATATATATATACATTCATATATATATATATATATATATATATACATTCATATATATATATATATATATATATATATATATATACATATATATATATATATACATTCATATATATATATATATATATATATATATATACATTCATATATATATATATATATATATATACATTCATATATATATATATATATACATTCATATATATATATATATACATTCATATATATATATATATATATACATTCATATATATATATATATATATATACATTCATATATATATATATATATATACATTCATATATATATATATATACATTCATATATATATATATATATATATATATATACATTCATATATATATATATATATATATATACATTCGTATATATATGCATGTTGGACTCCGGCAGGGCTGCCCTTTGTCGCCGGTCCTGTTCATAACTTTTATGGACAGGATTTCTAGACGCAGCCAAGGGCCGGAGGGGGTCTGGTTTGGGGACCAGTGGATTTCGTCTCTTCTTTTTGCGGATGACGTGGTCCTGCTGGCCCCCTCTAGCCAAGACCTACAGCATGCGCTGTGGCGGTTCGCAGCCGAGTGTGAAGCGGCTGGGATGAGGATCAGCTCCTCCAAGTCCGAGGCCATGGTACTCGACCGGAAAAGGGTGGCTTGTCCTCTTCAGGTTGGAGGGGAGTTCCTGCCTCAAGTGGAGGAGTTTAAGTATCTCGGGGTCTTGTTCACGAGTGAGGGAAGAATGGAGCGGGAGATCGACAGACGGATCGGTGCAGCTGCCACAGTAATGGGGGCGCTGTGCCGGTCCATTGTGGTGAAGAGAGAGCTGAGCCGAAAAGCAAAGCTCTCAATTTACTGGTCGGTCTACGTTCCTACCCTCACCTATGGCCATGAACTTTGGGTCATGACCGAAAGAACGAGATCACGGATACAAGCGGCTGAAATGAGCTTCCTCCGTAGGGTGGCCGGGCACTCCCTTAGAGATAGGGTGAGGAGCTCGGCCATCCGGGAGGGGCTCGGAGTAGAGCCGCTGCTCCTCCACATCGAGAGGAGCCAGTTGAGGTGGCTCGGGCATCTATACCGGATGCCTCCTGGACGCCTTCCTCGGGAGGTGTTCCAGGCACGTCCCACCGGGAGGAGGCCCAGGGGACGGCCCAGGACACGCTGGAGGGACTATGTCTCTCGGCTGGCCTGGGAACGCCTTGGGCTCCCCCTGGAGGAACTGGAGGAGGTGTCTGGAGAGAGGGACGTCTGGGCGTCTCTGCTGAGTCTGCTGCCCCCGCGACCCGGTCCTGGATAAGCGGAAGACGACGAACGAACGAACATTCGTATATATATATATATATATATATATATATTGACTTCCCTTCCAACCACTATTTTTGTGCCATTATCTTGAAGTGACACTTAAGGCCAAAAAAACATGCAAGAAAACTAACTGTCATGACTGATCGTGTCCTATTGTTGACACAAAGAATGCTGTTTCTGACAGCTGCATCACTGTAGTGCAGTTAAACCCTCACCAAGTAAAACCACAGACAGATTATGTGTACTAGCCTGAACACGACTGAAAGGGAAAAGAAAAAGTGGAAATGATATTTCTGAAGAGCTACCTGGCATATATTGGCTATATATTGTCGTAGTGGTCAAGTAAATGTTTTTATTGCTCTTTTGCAGTTTGTTTATATTGAAAACACTATATTACTGTATAATTTCTGAGTTCATTTGTATTTTATGTCACATAGACTATTAGTGGGACATGTACAGACTTAACTGACGAAACGGGACATTTCATTTTTCTGTGATAATTTGATATTTTCTGTGAGACTGCCTGAGAACATTTCAGTAAAATTTATTTTAATAGTTTTACATGTCATGTTTTGACTAATGGTAGATAACCTAATGGACCGAAAGGTTTTCATCCCCTTCCCCTTATGGAAGCAAATCGTTACCATATTTCAAATGAAAAAGCATTTTCAGAAATGCTTTTTCATTTTAAGAATGTGGCTGCATTGTTTGATTCATAAATTAAATTAGTAATCAATAATCCTATTTGCATTTTAATTTTCTTCTACAAGACTGCTCATTCTTTCACTTAATTAAAATGAAAAAGACATTTGAGATTTATTTTTCAAAATGTACCCCAGCAAATAGATACCAAAATTCAATTTGAAATGTAAAATATGAAAATGAAAAAGCATTTCCAGAAATGCTTTTTCATTTTAAGAATGTGGCTGCATTATTTGACCCATAAATAAAATTAATAATCAATCATCCTATTTGCATTTTCTTCTTCACGACTGCACATTTTATGCCATAATCAAAAAGAAAACAAAGCAGACATTGCTTTTTCGTTTTCGTGGTCTGCCCGCAAAGTACTGCCCAGAACTCGAAAACGAAAAAGCATTCCGAACGGCGGGCGCAGCCGAGTGACGTCAGCAGCCGCTCTTCCTCAGCTCCCTGCTGACTGAGATACCCATCTTGTTTGGTAGGGGGCGCTGTGCACGTCTGCATTGCATTACATTGCAAACGTGCCGAGAAATTGATTGAATTACAGCAGGGCCGAGCTCAATTTGTGGCAGCGGCTGCTGACGTCACTCTGTTGCGCCCGCCGCTCGGAATGCTTTTTCGTTTTCGAGTTCTGGGCAGTACTTTGCGGGCAGACCACGAAAACGAAAAAGCAATGTCTGCTTTGTTTTCTTTTTGATTATGGCATAAAATGCAAATAGGATGATTTATTACTAATTTTATTTATGGGTCAAATAATGCAGCCACATTTATGGTGGTAACCATAAATATGGTAACGATTTGCTTCCATATTCCCTATCCGAACTATTGTGATTTTTACTTTGTGATCACAGTGTTAGACCTGGCTATGAGGTTATGAAGCTCTATAAAAGCACGACTGGTGTACAGTGTGCTTAGTGTCCTACCTGTTATAAAGTACTGAACTGAGTTTTGAAGTGCAGCAGAACCTTTTTTAATGTACTGATCAAGTAAATAATCACAGGTCATTCATGTTGTCAGAACCATGTGTAACTACAATTTAAGGCTAACAGCAATTAAGTCCCGCGAGAAATAGGAGGGAGGATATGCAGGTGTTTACCTGAGTTTCTCATCCAATCCAGTAATTTAGGAAGCTCTGGGGGTTTCACCGTGCTCAGCAGCTCTCGCAGCTTCATCCTGGCATCACCGAAGTTCATTGTGAACCAGTAAAACCACCAAGAACAAGCCGAATATTCTGCCCCTCTCTGTGGTTATAGTGCAGAAAACACGTGTTGGCACCTTGGAGAGAAACCGGGCCAACTTATATCATCACCATGACTATTCTACTACTTCTGCTCCTTTCTTTCCTTCTTTCTCTTCTTCTTCTTCTTAAATGTTGCAAGCTGTATCGTAAGAGTTGACTTAGTGACACCTTGTGGAAAACGACCAATCAGTGTAATAACCAACGAGGGTCAGACCCTTTACACTTACAATACAAATACAGAATGAATATATGAAGTATTCTATATAATATAATATCAGTCAGTCATTTTCTACCGCTTATTCCATAGTGGGTCGCGGGGAGCTGGTGCCTATCTCCAGCAGTCTATGGGCAAGAGGCAGGGTACACCCTTGACAGGTCGCCAGTCCATCGCAGGTCAACACACAAACAACCATGCACACACTTAAGGGCAATTTAGAGTGATCAATTAACCTAACAGGCATGTCTTTGGACTGTGGGAGGAAGCCGGAGTACCTGGAGTGAACCCACGCATGCAAACTCAATGCAGAAAGACCCCCGGCCGGGAATTAAGCCCAGGACCTTCTTGCTTCAAGGCAACAGTGCTACCAACTGCGCCACCGTGCAGCCGTAATACACTATAAGATAATATAATTAAACAAAATCACAGGTATGATGAAAAACAGTTTTATTTAACAGGTGAACGATTTTGCATTGTAAAACATTTTTGTCAATAACTCATCTTTTTGTAGATGAGGTAAAATTGTGGATTTATCAAAAGCTAAGAAACAAAAGCATGTAAATATGAACAAATACATCATAATTACTTTGTGCTTTGTAGCAGCTTCTTAAATTCACAAATGAAAAATCAAGTTTTTTAGCAATGCTCCAACTATTTTGGATAGCAGTGGATTAATCAGCAAGATGGAGTCTTGGGCATCCTTAGTTTTAATTCCATCATAAAGGTTTAATTGATCTGGCTTTCCTGAACAACGGTTTACAGTAAAATACCATACCACTTAATTTCTGAAGCACTTAAGAAAAACATAGTTGACCAAAATGCTGTACAAAAAATATATGAGAGAGAACAGGAGTAAAACAAAATCCCCTCTAAGTTAATACATAGGAGCTATACAAATGTTAAAATAGCACAGGTACATACAATGGGTAAAAGATTAGGACACAGATGACAACTCACACTGGGGTAAAAGCTGGTGAGAAAAAGTGTGTTTTAAAATGTGTTTTAAAAACAGCACGGGCTGGAGTCTACCTGGCCTGTAGCAGCAGCTCATTGCATATTTTAAGAGCCAAAAACTCCTCTAGATTTATAAAATGTCTTTGGGACAGTCAAAAGCTTTGTGTCAGCCCATCTAAAAGCACACATTGGCGTGTAATGTGTAGCAGCTCAGAGAAATAGGAAGGGGCAAGACCAATCAGTGTTGGGGTCTGGGAGCTTCTGTTTGTTTTGGCTGCTATTAACTCTGTTTGGACACTATAGGTCACCGGAGCCGCGGTGTGGAGGAGCACAGGTGCAGCACATTATCTCATCTCCAGTGCTGTATAAAGGCAGCAGACTGTCAGCACTTCAACGCCTGAGTGTTTGCCTTCATGGTAACTAATTGGCCAAAGTCCTAAGCCTTGCCTGATAACTTAAAGTTACTGACCTTCTCGTGTACTCCTTTCAGGTTATCTCCAATCCCCGGTTCAAGCCCTCAAGCTTCTCCTGATGATTCAAGTTTCCAAATCTTCAAGTTTCCATTGTCGACTCAAGCTCCAGCAGACAGCCTCAAGCCTCTTTGGACTCACTGGTTTCCGGAACCGAACCTTGCTCTCCCTTCGATGTCCACACCACCCACCAAGTTCCTCCTCCGGCAAACCACCATTAAGGGTCACAATACTGTACCACTAACTTCACTACTGGCAATCCCTCAACCTCAGAGGAACAAACTCCCACAGCTGACTACACTCATCATTCAGCGCCTCATCCAGGCTCCCGGATTCCAACCGTTTACCCTCCGTCCCGGACTGAACTCCTTCACCTACCAGCAAGCAAATCAGCCTTACTAAATAATATCTTCTCACTTGATAAAAGCATGGATCAGTGTCTCTAGGTGGTATCTAGACAGGAGGGGCTTAATTTTTAACAGCCAGCTCAACTTAAAGAATGAGGACTCAACCATGGTGTTGACATGTGAGCCGGGTTTTATGCTGGGGTTCTAATTCACATCTAAATTAGTGATGCTGGATTTTTCATACAATACCAAAGGGGAAACGTCAAAAGAAGGTTTACAGCTGGAGTCACTGAATTTAAAAAGCATGACGTCACCTGTTTTTACATTAGAATTAAGTAAATTTAGTGCCATCCATCTCCTGATGTCAACAAGCCAATCAAAGAGATTTTACAGGGAAATAGACTTGACATTCATTAGCATATAAATTAAATGGCAAAAAATAACATGTGGCAGCAAATAAAGACAGAACAGAAGAGGACCCAGAATGGAGCCCTGAGGTACCCCCAGGAGAGGGCAGGAGAAGCAGAGGTAAAACCATCCATCATAACAAAAGCTCCTGTCAGAGAGGTAGGACCTAAACTATAGCAGAGTTGAGCCAGTGATGCCCACCCACTAGTCCATTCTGGAGAATGTCATGGTCTGCTGTGAATTGCCTTGAGACATGTGTTGTGAATTGGCGCTATATAAATAAACTGAATTGAACAAAAGCAGCTGTTAAATGTAGAACACAGTTCCCAGCCTCAATCACTAAAGAGATATCATTAAAATCTAGTAAAAGAGCATATTCAGTGCTGTGTTACATTTAAACTCAGACTGAAACACTTCCAAAAGTTTAGATTTATCCAGAAAGGCCTTCAGATTGGACAGAAAAGGTAACTTGGAGAACGGCCTAAAGTTTGATAAAGCAGAAGGATCAAGGCCTGATTTCTTTAACGAGGGTTGCACCACTGCATGTTTTAAAGTACTCTGCACAATTCAGGAGACCAAACTACTGTTGAGAACATTAGGGGAAAGGGACCAATAGATGGGAAAAATCCTTAAGAAGATGTAGAGGAGCAACATCACAGGGGGAGCCAGATGGTTTCATACTGGTAACCAGTTTCTCTAGAGGAAAGTGAAATCAAATCCCAGTTATCAAAGACAGCGGGCAGGGGACCAATATGGATGGGCCATGGGGAGGCGGCCATGTTATTTTCCACTTTGTCCACAAAGAAATTAAGAAATTCATCCCAGATTTCTCTGGAAGCTTCCAGAGGGACGTGTTCATTAGCATAAAGAGCAGCATCAACTGTATTATACAGACCCAAGGGGTTGTGAGAGTTAGCAGCAATGATGTCAGAGAAATGTTTAGGTCTAACAGTTTTAACAGCTCTGATAATCTCAAAAGAGACTTGCAGTTTCCTCTTTTTCCACCTTTGCTCATTCCTCTTGCACTTGCATCTAATGGCAAGGGTACGGTCACTTAACTAAAGATCCGAACTGAGCTTAGATAGTCTGGTTTTAATCAGGCCCACACTATTCAGAACAACATGGCATGAAGAATTAAAATACAGGCAGAGCTCTTCAGTGCTAGAGACATCCTTTTCCCATTGGACTGATGCATTGTTATCCGAACATAACTTCATCATCACCAAACAGCCTGTAAGGTTTTTGTATTTAGATTTATTTTGTGTATTTATTTTAGATCTGATTGTAACTAAAGATTGTCTCAAACTTTGAAAATAATATGCTGTCTTTGAATTCTAATGAATTTCATTTTTTAAATAATTTGGATGTCTGGAAATTTCAGGAAATGAGAATATTTTTCAGCACTGCACACATGAGCGACATAACGTGAAAAAGGGAGATTTGGGAAGTTTAGATCCAAGAAAGTCAGGAGGTCTGATTATCTGGGCCAGGTGTCTGCAACCTGTGGCTCCTGAGTTGCAAGTGGTTCTTCGGACCTTCCAAGATGGCTTTAATAACTTGGGCAAAAATGATGAGGAACCAACAGTTTCTATATATAAAACTAATAACAAATGCATGTTTTAGAAGTTTATTAGTTTTTATTAAATAACTGCTATGATTTTTCACAAGAAAATGACACCAAAAGTACCAATACCTTTTTTTTTTTTTTTATTAAATAACACTTTCCTTTTATTATATATTAAATCTAATAACTTGTCTTTTATCATCTAATGCGGAACCTATTATTTAGTCCTGAGAGCAACGTTTGTAAAGTTGGACCTGACTGAACCACAACACTTCTAGGTCTGTTTTTCAGAGAGGAGACCATAGTAGACCACAGTTAAACACATTATGCCACCACAATCAGTTTATACCAACTGATTTAAGCTTGTTTTGCAGCTACAGAAACTGAGAAATTTAAATCTTATTAAAATGCTCAGTATAAATGATTAACTTAAGTGAACTAAAGCAATGTTGTAAAGAATGATGAGCTCGGCGCAGCGCTGGTGGTGTAGGGGTTAAGTGTGCGACCATGTGCAGAGGCTATAGTCCTCAATGTGGCTGTCCAGGGTTTGAGTCCCAGACCCGGCGATCTTTACCAAATGTCTTTGCCCTCTTTCCTGTCTACCTACTGTCGAAAAATGAAAAATAAAGGCCGTTAGTGCCAAAGAATGAGCTGACATCCCTCTATAAATTGAGAGTAATCGTTTTTGGTTTGATCTTTGCTTATAAAATGATGTGTGGAAACTGGTTTGTGTTTTGCGCACTTACGGTTAGATTTGAATAATTTAGAACCTGGCAATGACCAGATCGGTTTTATAACATCTTGATATATTAGACCGTTTGCAAGAGGCTGTGCCTCTAGATAAAATGTGTTCTAATTATAAATATTAGATATCAGGAATCTCTGTTTGCCTTAAATCAGTTCATGTTTTTATTTTTATTTTTTCACAGAATGCAATACATAAGTGCACAGTGTGTTACAGATACAGACAAGATTCACCTTTTACCCACAAACCTCCCGGAGAGGTTGGACCAAAGAAGTCAAGGAAGCCTATTTGTTATTTGACAGATCAGTAACAGGACAGAGCTGAAGTGATTTCAGTAGTTCCTGTCAGCCTTGCTATAGTAGTTTGTCTCTTTCTCTTGACCATATTTTTACTCTCGAACTTTCATCCATTCCTCATCCTGACCTTTCTGCATCCCACTCATCTTCTACATCCCTACCCTTTCTCATCCCATTCATTAACTTTCTCATGCCTTTGCATTTACCATCTTTATTTCTTTTCATTCATCCTCCTAGTCATTTTCACCCTACTCATCCTCTGCATTCCTTGCGCCAACCTCAAATCACTCTCCATCAACACGACTTCGCTATTGATATACGTTTGTCTATTTTTTCTTAAGGTACCATCTGTGGGTCGGGGGTGGGAGTATTAGAGGGGTCCTTAGTGGTAATTGTCATCTCAGAAGAAAAGTCTAACCTGTGCTGAGATGTTTCAGGTGAAGCTCAGCTGTCAGATCATCTTGTCCTCTCTTCATTAACTCAAAATAAACTCACTTTGTTTTGCCATGGTCATTGTTAATCAGTGGCCTGTTTGTCTATTAATATACTTTTACATAAGATAGATTTTTGTGCAAGTAATACAATGATTAGACAGCAGCTCCTGTTTATAGCTGAAACAACTTTCACAGATCTCTTTACAATAGCAGAACTGTCAGCTCCAAAGTGTTACTCTTCTAGAGAAATGGTGATCTAGCAACAACACACAGAAGTCACAACAACAACTTGGCCCTAATTCAGTGCTCTATGACCTCATTCTCTGTTGGTAACCTGTCTTAACAGGGCTTTAGAGATACTTTTAACACTATGAATAAGGAAATAAAGAGATTTTAAACATTGTAAGCATTACTTCTATCCAGTATAGGGAAGCTTGATGAGTGCAGCCTGCCCTGGACCGAGCCGCAAGTTCATCAGGTCCACACTGCTACCTTCAGGCAGAGCACTACTGTTGGTGCTGAGGGCTACTGCAGCATGCCGGGGTAGTCCTGGATTGTTCATCTGCAACACTGTCTCCTCTTCTGCCCCCCAGTTAAAGGCAGCCAGGTAACGATCATTCTGATCCCAGACCCGCAGATATACCAGAGAGGAAGAGGAGTTGGACAGGAGGAGAAAATCTCCATAAAGGAGGGAGCGCTGTTTAGCCCGCAACTCGGTCACAGAGCAGAAGAACTTGCGAAATGACAGCTGCTCAGTCTGCTCCTCCTGGAACAGAGAGAGGAGAATGGGATTTAAGTGTGACCTGTGCTGTTTGCTCTATATTAAATACACATGTACCTCAAGCTTTCCTGCATACATTTTCAAATGTTGATGAAAACTTCCTCAATCCCAGCCAAGAGATAGGATTGTTTGTTTTAAAGATTTAGAGATTTTAAATACATATTTAGACAAATATGAGCCCAAAGGGTAATGTCCACTCCTACAGGTTGTGTCCAGAACTGCATGCAGACACCAGTCGGCTTAATACTCCAGCTGTATTAATTTAGGCATGAGCCTTGATTTTTAAGTTAAGTTTAAAACAATAAAATAAGAAGAAAAGTAAATAAGAATTTCATCATTGACAAACCCCCAGAAGATCTGAGAAACTACACTGCTGTGTGTGCACCGTATAGGTATTAGATAAGTTGTTTACCTGCAGAGTCCCATTAAGCTCCTCTTCAAAGACCCAAAGCATTTTGGGAAACTTAGAATCCTAATGTAAATAGGAACAAAAAATAAAAAGTTTCCATTTCAAAACCAGTCAGCAATTAGTCAGAGACTCTACTTTTATTGCAACTTAAAGAACTTTAGAATTTATTTGACATTAGACAAAAACTCAAAAACAGGTTCCTCTGATTGTAGCTGAATCAACTAGGACTTGTCTCACCCCATCCATCAGGCCAATCTCATCTCCATAGCTGAAGACAGGTGTTCCTGGCAGGGTCAGCAGCAGCAGCTGGTAGAGTTTGACATGAGCTTGGTTAACTAATGAGGCCAAGTGACCCTCAACTCGTCCCCCCAGACTCCAGGCCAGCTTTGTCTGACTGTGGTTAGAATACAGATGCTGGATGGTCTCAGCGAAACGGGTGGGCTCAGGGTCACCTGATGTCAGCACGTTAGATATCAGAAGGTCGACTCCAGTTGAGGAAAGAAGGGCAGACACATTTTCAGCAGAGGAGATTTCTGTGATACCAAGCAGAACTCTGAAAAACACAGCCACAACTTCACTTAGCAAACCCAGAACTTAGATGGGAAGCACCATATTTTTCTACTGGATGTATTTTTAAACTTTGAGTCAAAACAGATGTTGAGCCAATGTCAAAAATGGTCATTACTCTCATGCCTAAGGAAATAATCTCACTGACTCTGCAGATGATGAAACTGTTTTCAAAAATACATAATTCTGCAAAGCTTTGAGGTGTTCAAGCTTATTCTTGGCTGAATCTTTCAGAGTTTAAAAAGAGCAACAGAAAGAGTCATTCTCAGCCACCTTATCTTGTGGTTTCTGTTGGAATAATTGTATAGAGATTTATCTTATATTTTTTCCTTTTCTATTAACATTACAATTTGATCTTTATAACCTTTCATGATGTATGTGTGAGTAAGGATGTGATGAGTTTGTCTGCAGGCAAGGATCAAAGGTGGAGCTGAGAAGGAAGCAGTCACAGATGAGGAGGTCATAAAGATGATGGCTGATTGTGCTGAACAGAAGACACACTGATCTTAAGATGGGGGGAGACTGTGGAAGTGTGTTGTTACAAGGTAATGGTGTTTATGACCTGTATACGTTGCAGCTGTTTTTCCCATCCTTAGAGAGCAACGTTTATTGTAACTAGGGACCCCCAAAGATAATAAAAAGAGAGGTACGGACAGATGGTTTTCAGAGCGGTAGGAGATTTGTAACTGAAAGCACGTCTCTGTCCGTTCTCCTCGCAGCGAGTAAAATAACTACGGTAATTCTTTGTCTTTCTCTTCTTTTTTTTATGATTATAAGTATTTTAGGTTGTTTAAACCTGACAGTTTCATTTCTTATTGAAATATTTAGATCAGAATTGATATAAAAAGACAATATTTATTTACTGGTATAAAAACCAGAGGTTAATATTTAATTTTGGACATCATTAATAGATTCCTTTAACAGACATGTGATCTGGGAAGATAATGATAACAGCTCTGAACCATTCATGTAAAGCAAAACAAGCTGGAAACATTACAATTTGCTCCATTCATGTGAAAACAGAATTATATTTGGAAAAAAAGGGATCATCCTATCAGAGATTACAGGTTAAAGATGAATCCTGCACCTTTTTGGATCCTTGTCCATTCCGTTGTGGATGATGGCCCGAATGTCAGCCCAGAGAGATGGAACCATGTTGGCCAGCTGCTCCACTCCTGAGAGCTGGATTCCATCCACACCTTCATTCAGCCAGAATACCAGGGCAGACTGAAAGCACATGGACACATTTTACTGGAAAATGTTTTCCAGACATTTCACACAGTTTCTCTGAGATCTTATTATTGAATACTTTAATATTCTCTTTACAATTATTTTTCATGCTGTCCTCAGATGAAATCAGTAGGAGACAGTGAGTGACGTAAATGTAAAACTAGACAATTTGACCTATATATGCTTCACCTTCAACTTTAATTTCTACAGTCTTTCCTCAAAATTTAGTCATACAGTCCCATAAAACATAAAACTACCCCTTGAACTTTTAAGTTTTGTGACTTCACAACAACAAACTTTATTGTATTGTATTTGATACAAAGGCACACAATAGTGCATAATCATGAAGTGGAAGGTAAATGATAGATGTTTTAAAATTCCCTTTACATAAAAAAATCTGAAAAATGTGGCATTCATTTACAGGTCCTTCTAAAACAAGTAGCATATTGTGATAAAGTTCATTATTTTCTATAATGTAATGATGAAAATTTAACATTCATATATTTTAGATTCATTGCACACTAACTGAAATATTTCAGGTCTTTTATTGTCTTAATATGGATGATTTTGGCATACAGCTCATGAAAACCCAAAATTCCTATCTCACAAAATTAGCATATTTCATTCGATCAATAAAAGAAAAGTGTTTTTAATACAAAAAACGTCAACCTTCAAATAATCATGTACAGTTATGCACTCAATACTTGGTCGGTAATCCTTTTGCAGAAGTGACTGCTTCAATGCGGCGTGGCATGGAGGCAATCAGCCTGTGGCACTGCTGAGGTCTTATGGAGGCCCAGGATGCTTCGATAGCAGCCTTTAGCTCATCCAGAGTGTTGGGTCTTGAGTCTCTCAACGTTCTCTTCACAATATCCTACAGATTCTCTATGGGGTTCAGGTCAGGAGACTTGGCAGGCCGATTGAGCACAGTGATACCATGGTCAGTAAACCATTTACCAGTGGTTTTGGCACTGTGAGCAGGTGCCAGGTCGTGCTGAAAAATGAAATCTTCATCTCCATAAAGCTTTTCAGCAGATGGAAGCATGAAGTGCTCCAAAATCTCCTGATAGCTAGCTGCATTGACCCTGCCCTTGATAAAACACAGTGGACCAACACCAGCAGCTGACACGGCACCCCAGACCATCACTGACTGTGGGTACTTGACACTGGACTTCTGGCATTTCCTTCTCCCCAGTCTTCCTCCAGACTCTGGCACCTTGATTTCCGAATGACATGCAGAATTTGCTTTCATCCGAAAAAAGTACTTTGGACCACTGAGCAACAGTCCAGTGCTGCTTCTCTGTAGCCCAGGACTGGGGAATGCGGCACCTGTAGCCCATTTCCTGCACACGCCTGTGCACGGTGGCTCTGGATGTTTCTACTCCAGACTCAGTCCACTGCTTCCGCAGGTCCCCCAAGGTCTGGAATCGGCCCTTCTCCACAATCTTCCTCACCTCTTCTCGTTGTGCAGCGTTTTCTGCCACACTTTTTCCTTCCCACAGACTTCCCATTGAGGTGCCTTGATACAGCACTCTGGGAACAGCCTATTCGTTCAGAAATTTCTTTCTGTGTCTTACCCTCTTGCTTGAGGGTGTCAATAGTGGCCTTCTGGACAGCAGTCAGGTCATCAGTCTTACCCATGATTGGGGTTTTGAGTGATGAACCAGGCAGGGAGTTTTAAAGGCCTCAGGAATCTTTTGCAGGTGTTTAGAGTTAACTCGTTGATTCAGATGATTAGGTTCATAGCTCGTTTAGAGACCCTTTTAATGATATGCTAATTTTGTGAGATATGAATTTTGGGTTTTCATGAGCTGTATGCCAAAATCATCCGTATTAAGACAATAAAAGACCTGAAATATTTCAGTTAGTGTGCAATGAATCTAAAATATATGATGGTTACATTTTCATCATGACATTATGGAAAATAATGAACTTTATCACAATATGCTAATTTCTTGAGAAGGACCTGTATGTCGCCATCAGCTTTGCACATCTACAGACCAATATTTTTTGCCCAGTCATCATGGCAAAAACACTCAAGCTCAGTCATATTGGAAGGAGAGCATCTGTGGACTTCAGTTTTTATGTCTTCCCACAGATTCTCACTTATATTCAGGTCTGGACCTGTTTACCACCTTTCTCCCAGGATTATTTTATATTTAGCTCCATCCATTTTTGCATCATCTCTGACCAGCTTCCCTGTTCTTGCTGATAAAAATTACATTTCCCATAGCATGATGTTACCACCACAATGCTTCACTATGAGGATGGTGCGTTCAGAGAGATGTGCTCAACACACCATCCCCACTGTTAACACACACATACTACAAACCTATGTTTTGCATGTAGACCTGAGAGTTAAATTTTGGTATCATCTGACCAGGGTGGCCTCTTCCAAGTGTTTGCGGTGTCCTTAAGATTCTGAAGGCAATTGTTTGCACTGGATTTTATCTAAGGGGTATAAGAGTAAAGGGGACTGAATACAAATGTATGTCAAACTTTTTAAGTTTTAGACTATGAAAGACATTGAAGTTTGTGGTTGTACCTTGTCATATTTAGTCAAAATTCAAGCTGAGTGAGAATACTTTAGCAAGAACCTATAGCTCGTTATTGTTTTAGCATAGTTTAGAGTGAATGTCTCAGCTCACTTCTACCATATGTTTCTAATTTCATTTATTTTTAGGTCATATTGGTTTCCAGCATGTCCACAAATGGCTACAGAAGTAAGTCATTACCTTCAGTCTCTCTGCTACATTTGTTACACTGTTGCTGGAGAACCAGGGTCCAGATGATCCCTGGTAGTTTGGAGTCAAATCCAAAACCACAGAAATTCCTACAGAACAGAAAACAACCAGATATCACTCTTAGAAACGCTTGCAGATGCTGTAGGGATCAAGGGGCAGTATTAGGCTGGTTTATATCAACATATTCCAGATTGTTCTTGTAAATGATCAGTCTTCTTCACACTTCATGGTTACTTGTGGAGTACCACAAGGTTCAGTGCTTGGGGAAATTCTCTTTATATATGTTTCCAACTGATGAAATTATCGGAGTATGGGAAACATTTCCACTGTTATGCTGACGATACTCTGCTACATTTATCCATAACTTCTGTTGAATCCAACCATTTAGACTACAGGCATGTCTTGAAGACATAAAAACTTGGATGAATTCACAGTTTCTGCTTCTAAATTCAGACAAGACAGAAGTTGTCATCTTTGGTTTAGAGTGTTTGAAATGGAAACTGCTCAGTCAGTCACTTAATTGGCCTCTGGCAATACGCCTTGGTGTTATTTTTGACCAGGACAAGTCATATAGATTTCAAATTAAGCAGGTGTCTAGTATTTCCTTTTTCACCTCCAGAATATTGCCAGAATTAGAAATATCCTGTCCAGAAGTGACAATCCATGTATTTGTTACTTCAAGGCTGAACTATTGTGTGATATAAATGAACTGAATTAAATCGAATATTGACATATTGTGTAAAAAAGACACTTTCTTCCTCACAGTCTGACATTAAATCAAATGAAATTTATTTTTTTTTTTTTACTTTTTCTGTAAAAAGTAAAAAAGTTAGGAAACTAAAGAATTTGCTAAATGCCAAAATAATGGGAGCAAGACATTTTTTGAAGTTTTTATTTATTTATATTCAGAGGTTTACATAAATTTCCTTAGTTTGGTAGAATTTGCAAAAACTCTAATCTAGCTTTTTATATATCTTTTGGAGTCGTGACGTCTTCCTCTCTGAGTGGCCTTCATGCCAGTGTTGGTACAGGACTTGTTTAACTTTGGAAATGAGACTCTTTGACCAGTCTCAGCAGCATCTTCAGAAGGTCTTTAACTTTTGCTCTGGGGTTGATTCACACATTTCATACCAGAACACACCCATCTCTGAGATACATAACCCGTCTCCTTCCTTAACCGTACGTTGATGGACGTTCCTGCGCTGTTTATCCTTATATAATTGTTATATAATTGTTTGAACAAACGAAGGTGGGACCTTCGGGTTTCTGGAATAGACCCAAGGAAGAACCAGATCTGATTTTATGTCAGACAATGAGAAAAAAAGGTGACATCAGTTTTTATGGATTGTATTCATTTAAGAACACCAGGTATTAATGAAGTCCTTTAGTTGATGTTTTTTATACTTTTGCAGGGTTTACCAAGTGTTTATGTTTAACAGAATATCAAATCTAATGTAATATTAAGAGTCTTTGTTTTTTTTGGGACTTGGTGTAAATATAATCTCCATCTGTATGAAAAACAGACTGAACCAAAGAAAAAAAATGGAACTTGTGAATGTCTTTTCTTAAATAAGTATGGTTCTGAGAAACATTTGACTTACAAACATTTTTCACAATAGTTTCTCACCTTTTCGGCGAGCAGCCTGGATGACACCTTTAAACTGATCAAGGTTTCCAGCATCAGGAGAAATCTCCTCAAACCTCAAGCTGATGGCTTCATCAGGTGGAGCAACATGAATTGGTCCAACCACCAAACCTTTCACCTTCAGCTGGGACAAACTGTTCATCTTCTGCTCCAGACCTTCCATGAAGGAAAATGGAACCATGAATGGATATCTCTTTTGGTTATCTTCGGCATATGTTTTAAATATTTTAGCTGCTAAAAAATTTTTGATTTCTTTTTACATTTTTATTTTTTGACCAATTTGATGATAGATAGATAGATAGATAGATAGATAGATAGATAGATAGATAGATAGATAGATAGATAGATAGATAGATAGATAGATAGATAGATAGATAGATAGATAGATAGATAGATAGATAGATAGATAGATAGATAGATAGATAGATAGATAGATAATCAGGAGCTCACCCTTCAGGTTGTGCATGTCAGTGAATGCTTGGATGTTTCCAATCTGGTACAGTGGGCCTTCGTTCCACCAGCTGGTGGCTGGCAGTTCTCTGCAGCCAGGAGCCTGAAGGAGGATGAGGACAGCTCCAACCAGCATCCCCAACCAGCCGAGCCAGAACACCAGCAGGAGCGCCCAGCGGGTTCTCACCCAGCTGAGAAAAAAAAAAGTTATTCAGTGGAGCTTCAACGACCATAAGGCCTGAAAATGTTTCAACTAGAATGATCATTATTGAGTCTACAGAAGTAAGAGCTCATTTCACACTGCTTGTTAATTGTGGTCTTGATCTTTGGTAACATGTTTGATTCTGAAGTAACAGCATTCTGGTAGACAACTTTTTTGGTCACTTTTAATAACGTTTTAAATAAGTAGTGGTGTTTGGAGTATTTCAGCAACTTTGGTCAGATCTTCTTTTATGTCCTGTGCAAATTTATTTATTGTGTGTTATTAATAATCTAATTGTCACAGTTTGTGGTTGGTCAGGACCGGGATGCAGACAGAAGCTTGGAAGCCACATAGTTTAGGAATCTTCTTCTTTAATGAAAAATAAACAAATGACTTACACGAGGACACGGAGCAGGAGACACAGGAAGATAACCGGAGGAACCAACAGGGAACAAGGAGAACCGGTAAGTTAATATACAGAGGGAGGTGCAATGTGAACCAATGGGAAGGGAGGCAGGTAATCAGATGATTAATGACAGGTGTGAAGACCAGCTGAGGGAACTGAGGGAATTAAGTTACTGGTGCAGGGGAACACAGAGACATGGGGGAAGCTAGACTAAAGACACTCAGGGAAACAGATCTAAGGAAAAGTATAAACATTAATACATGGATCAAAATACTAACTGGGAAAACAGGGACACGAGGAACTAAACTAGACTAAATAATCTAAACAAATGTTAACTAGACAAAAGTAAACTAATCAGTAAGACTACTAATCAGAAGAACAGGGAAAACATGGCAAAGTAAACAAAAACAAAGACCAAAATGGCAGAACCTGACACTAATACTGCCAAATGTTCTTGTTTCACATGTGTATTGTATTCTGCTTAACAATTTTTACTCCTTTATTTACACAAGTTTACTAACAGTTATCAACTAGTCCTCTGCTCTCAGGCATGTGTGGCCAGATGGTTTAGGCCACTAATCACTGCCCCTTCCTTTTGTATTTTCTCCTAAGCTCTGATCTTACCAGGAGGAAACATGCACGATAGTGATCTTAATGCACAAGCACTATAATTTTAAAGAGCAAACATGTTTAGATTTCACCATAAGTAATTTTTGAAAGGATGTTTTGGCAGAAACGAGGTGAACTGCTAACTCTGGGTTGAGTGTCAGTCTCAGCTTCAAGCAGAGGAGCCCAAGAGGCGAAAGGGAGCAGTAAATCAGATGGTGCTCTGGTCTGTTGTGGTAATGAAAGAACCAAGCCAAAAAAGCAAAGCTCTCAATTTACCCCTCTGCCTCTGCCCAGACCCTCACCTACTATAATAACATATGGATCATGAATAAAAGAACGAGATCACGGATACAAGCAGCTGAAATTAGTTTCCTCTATAGTGAGAGGAAGCTTAAAGTAGAGCCACTTATTCTCTGCTTCAAAAGGAGACATTTGAGGTGGTTCAGGAATCTGATCTGGGGAAGACTCAGAGCTCACTGTAGGGACTTTATATCCCATCTGACCTGGTACCATCCTGGGACCCACCAGAATAAACTGGAGGATGTTGCTGGTCTGGGCTTCCCTCCTGGACCTATTGCCCCATGACCCAATCTTGGATAAACGGAAGATGATGGATGGTTGGCTGCATAATTTGGCAGGAGTTGCTTTATTCTCTCATGCTGATATGTTTTCTGTACCTTTTTCCATTAACGCTAACTATGAAGAGCTTTATACAGGAACTGGATCTAACCTAAACTCAGCCCTGTCACCTCACACCATCTGTGTTTAAAAAAGAATGACAGAGTGGAATCTGTGGGGTTAGATCTAAATAATTTTGCTTACATTTTAAGAGCACACCCGTTTATGTGTAAGAAAATGTCAAGTACAGTTTTATACACATGTATTGCTTACAGATCTGACTTTCAACCTTTCAGAATAATGGCACTCAACACAGACTAAAACCTTCCAGCCCACAGCTACACTAACAAAACCAGACTTATAATAGCACCATACAATCATCTTTACAATTTTTTCCTTGTCTTACGTTCTTGTATTTCTTTCTAATATTCTTGCTTTCTACTCAGAACCCCACACCTGAACCAGCTGGCAGAGATGGAAGCTGGGCAGCAGAGCTAGTAGCTGAGGATGGTTTAGATCTGACCTGGCGGAAACAACCACAACATGGATTTTCCCAGCTAATATTTATCCCTTTGATAATGGGATAGGTTATTTAGCTGATAACGGTTGTTATTCTTCTCAGTCCCATTCTTTGGCAGTTTCTTGTCAGATCTTCATCCTCATTTAGACAAGAGCACATGTCTGTTTTTCTGGTCACAAGTTGATCTTTAACCTAATCTACTGTGTCTAAAACCTGAACTGCACTGGGTACTCCCCCCCTTGGCAAACAGCCTTTTTTTTTTTTTAAATAAATAGTTTTTGTGGTGGTTGTGGCCTTTCCTCACAGTAATCAGACAGGAAAGGAACAGAGAGAAGGCTGGGGTGGCAAGGTTTCATGTTCAGCAATGGAACCTCAGATTGAGAACTAACAGCCTCTGTATTTGGGCCACCACCCCTTCACACTGCTTTTTAAATTCAAATCCTTAAACTCCTTAACTAATATTGCAACTTAAATCCAACTCTGTTTTCATAGCAGTATTCTGGGGCAGAACTGGGAGGACATCCACTCCCATGAATGTGAAGTGACACCACATATAGACTGTATCAGAATGCTTTACTGTTGACACCACACAGTCTTCCACCAAGTGATTCTTCAAGTGTCCCGAACAATCAGGGAGAGGATTTATCAAAGAAAATAACTTTGCACCAGCTTTCTGCTGTCCTTTCTTGTACCTCATGCAGACTTTCTGTCTGTCCTTGATATTTTTCTTAGTAAAAAGTGGGTCTTCGCTCCCACTTTTGTCAGAAAGCAACAAAATCTGCACATTACTATGCATGTCCTGCTGGACACTCTTTAACCTCCTGAAGTCTTCTTCATTAAAGCTAAAGCTCTTGCCTTGAAATCCTTGATGATTCAGAAAATTGTTTTTAGTATCCTTTTCCTACATTTGAAGCCATTTTGCTGCAAAGCAATGATGACTGCACACTTTCCTTTCGAGGACCCTGTCCAGACATCTAGTAATTAAACTGAGGGAGTGATTTCAGCTGGACTCTTCAGAGATTACCTGTGCTAATGATGACTTTACTGAGATGAAGTTAGCTGATCATTTGGGGCAAAAATAAAGTGAAAAGGAGCTTTTGTTACAAAGTTATCCTAATAAAACTCTGCAATATATTAATCTACCTCTAACCTCTGTGCAAATTAGCAGGATGAAGACTGAAGCTGAGACATTGTAAAAACACCACGTTTGTCACTCTACAGGTCCTTCTCAAAATATTAGCATATTGTGATAAAGTTCATTATTTTCCATAATGTAATGATGAAAATTTAACATTCATATATTTTAGATTCATTGCACACTAACTGAAATATTTCAGGTCTTTTATTGTCTTAATACGGATGATTTTGGCATACAGCTCATGAAAACCCAAAATTCCTATCTCACAAAATTAGCATATCATTAAAAGGGTCTCTAAACGAGCTATGAACCTAATCATCTGAATCAACGAGTTAACTCTAAACACCTGCAAAAGATTCCTGAGGCCTTTAAAACTCCCAGCCTGGTTCATCACTCAAAACCCCAATCATGGGTAAGACTGCTGACCTGACTGCTGTCCAGAAGGCCACTATTGACACCCTCAAGCAAGAGGGTAAGACACAGAAAGAAATTTCTGAACGAATAGGCTGTTCCCAGAGTGCTGTATCAAGGCACCTCAGTGGGAAGTCTGTGGGAAGGAAAAAGTGTGGCAGAAAACGCTGCACAACGAGAAGAGGTGACCGGACCCTGAGGAAGATTGTGGAGAAGGGCCGATTCCAGACCTTGGGGGACCTGCGGAAGCAGTGGACTGAGTCTGGAGTAGAAACATCCAGAGCCACCGTGCACAGGCGTGTGCAGGAAATGGGCTACAGGTGCCGCATTCCCCAGGTCAAGCCACTTTTGAACCAGAAACAGCGGCAGAAGCGCCTGGCCTGGGCTACAGAGAAGCAGCACTGGACTGTTGCTCAGTGGTCCAAAGTACTTTTTTCGGATGAAAGCAAATTCTGCATGTCATTCGGAAATCAAGGTGCCAGAGTCTGGTGGAAGACTGGGGAGAAGGAAATGCCAAAATGCCAGAAGTCCAGTGTCAAGTACCCACAGTCAGTGATGGTCTGGGGTGCTGTGTCATCTGCTGGTGTTAGTCCACTGTGTTTTATCAAGGGCAGGGTCAATGCAGCTAGCTATCAGGAGATTTTGGAGCACTTCATGCTTCCATCTGCTGAAAAGCTTTATGGAAATGAAGATTTCATTTTTCAGCACGACCTGGCACCTGCTCACAGTGCCAAAACCACTGGTAAATGGTTTACTGACCATGGTATCACTGTGCTCAATTGGCCTGCCAACTCTCCTGACCTGAACCCCATAGAGAATCTGTGGGATATTGTGAAGAGAACGTTGAGAGATTCATGACCCAACACTCTGGATGAGCTAAAGGCCGCTATCGAAGCATCCTGGGCCTCCATAAGACCTCAGCAGTGCCACAGGCTGATTGCCTCCATGCCACGCCGCATTGAAGCAGTCATTTCTGCAAAAGGATTCCCGACCAAGTATTGAGTGCATAACTGTACATGATTATTTGAAGGTTGACGTTTTTTGTATTAAAAACACTTTTCTTTTATTGGTCGGATGAAATATGCTAATTTTGTGAGATAGGAATTTTGGGTTTTTATGAGCTGTATGCCAAAATCATCCGTATTAAGACAATAAAAGACCTGAAATATTTCAGTTAGTGTGCAATGAATCTAAAATATATGAATGTTAAATTTTCATCATGACATTATGGAAAATAATGAACTTTATCACAATATGCTAATATTTTGAGAAGGACCTGTACATGGGGACCAAATGGAATATATGCTGTGCAATAACAGGGCGAGGTGTTCTTTCACATCATTAAAACATCATTTTATTTCCGACTGATAATTCGTTTATTATTTAAACAGGTATTTCTGGAAAAACATATTTATTCGATTTTTTTCCCAGCATAATTTATCACATAAAGGCAGTTATCCAGCTCTTCTGCCCGACGGCAGGGCCACACCTGTGAATGAGCCCGTGTGTCTGTACAGAGTGTCCTCACCCAGGAGTCCCCGCCACCCGCAGCAGCTCCTCCTTGTTCAGGCCGGTGAACTTCTCCTCCGCCTCATCCAGGACCTTCAGCTTCACGGAGCCGTTTTTCTCCGCTCCCACCTCCTCCATCACTTCAGGCGGAGCTACCGCTGGTCGGTCTCCGCCGGTGGTCATCGGCTGCTTCTCCTGCTCCTCCTGGTCCAGATCGGCCTCGCTTACATCAGCCTCGGTGGCATCAGCATCCACAGCGACCTGAGCTGCATCCAGAGCGTCTTTTTGCTCAACGCTGATGGTCTGAGCATCCTCCACATCGACATTAGTCTCCTCCGTGTTCATCCCGACTCCAGCTCACTATCTATCCCCGATTTATAAACTAGAGATGCCTCTAGCGTAAACTGACTGTCTGCCTACTGGTGAGCTTTAAACTCAATCAGCGTTTGCCAGCCGTGCTCTGACTGTCTGCTGCTTTCAAATGTAGTCGGAAATACTCAGCTTCACTCAGTATTAGCTGATGATTTGAAAATATGTATTTAATTTTGGTAGTCATTAACATTCTGAACAAAAATACATTAATAAAAGTTCTGATTTAAATGTTGTTGTTTTTTTACAATTAAAGGACACATTTGTAAATCATTTTATTAAGCAAGAGAAAGTCAAGAGAAGCCATTTGATCATTTTCCTGCCCTCACTCCCAAGTATTTGTGTTTATATTTTTAGTACCACCAAAATCAAAGAATAATTCCAAATCATTTGTTGTATGATACTACGATTGATTGTCATCTTCCTTGTTAGTTTACATAGCATGATGTAGGTGAACATAATTTCAGTTTATGTGATTTCAGCACACAGCAGAAACATTTATTTTGTGGGTAAACATCGTGCATTCAAAGTGTGCTCAATTAGGCTAATCTCTGTCTTGGTGGTTTTAATATTCGCCGGTGGTGCGCTGGGATGGTATCAAATTCCCGCCTGGATTGTCCCAGTCCGCCCTTGTTAGGAGCTCATATGGAAAATTGTTGCTTACTTGTTGAGATTTCTATGCAGTTTTAGTGGGCAGGAAGGAGAGACAGCAAGCTCAATTTGTGGCAATGGCAGGCAGTTCCGGTGGCAGGCTGTGGGGGACCGAAGCTGCCACCGGAACTGCCACAGCCTGCCGCAGGGTGGTAGGGGATTCCACGAGGATGCCAGAAGGTGCCAGACCGGCCGTAAAAGCTTGTCACGGCCGCGGTTTTTGTGGAAGCTGATGCTGATAATCGGCAAATGGGTTGTCATTATAGTTAATAGTGTATGTGGAGTTGCCACCGGAAGTGATACCAATGCTGATTAAGCAGGTGTCATTGTTGTTATAGCCTGTTTCCTTTAACAAGGGTGCCAGAGGATGTCAGGGGCTGCCAGAGGATGCCAGGGGGCGCCAGTCTGCCACGAGGGTCACTGTTGTACATTTACTTTGGCTATACTCTTTAGTGTCCACAAAGACTAATTAGTCTTCCTCAAACCTAGCAAAATTGTTTAGATTTTGTACATCAATAATTTCTGAGCAGAATTTTTCATAGTCCTTTTTTTCAAAAACAAAAGTTTAAAGTTCAGCTGGAGAGCTGTCATCGTATTCATCTTCCCAGTTCTTTATGGCCTCGAGGGTTTCAGTTTGTTCAGTGTTGTCCATGTCAAGTACTTTTGGAAGTGTGACTCTACCCTCAAATGTTGTTTTTGGCACCAATCAGCTGCAGTCTGACTGTCAGTCAACATGTTGCTTCCCTGCGAAAAAAGACGGTTTGTTGAGGGTATTCAGTATGTAGATGCTGTTACTTGTTAATATTGTTAGAGTATTGCAAATGAGCCTGAATTTTATACTATCATATTTGCTTTACATAATCAAAGCTCTATCAATTCCATATTATTGGATGAAGTTCGAGGACCGTGTGATTACAAGAGAGTTGCACATTGGGCAATGGTAGTGACTCCTGAATGCTTGTCTGCCTTCCTTACAGAAGCAGGACACCACAAATTTATCTTAAAAATAGATTCAGAATTGTTAAAAAAGCATACTCTACATGACAACAATAACATCTCATAAGAGACTTAAATAACATTCAACAAAATCATACCTTGATTGTTAGAAAAATAAATTGCTTCTCTCAGGTGCTTTCTTAAAAGGTGACCACTGTTTCCAAGTTGCTTTTTTTCACTGAAGATACACAGAGCAGCAGCACAGTCTAGAAAGGAATCAACATCAGAATAACTCTACTCACATGTAAATGTGAACTAAATATGTCAATATGACTAAATGAAAATGTAAATACAGAAACATTTGGCTTTCAGTTTTTAAAAACTGTAGCTACATTTATGTTCACAGACCAGTTAGTTTTGATCAACTTTCTGGGGCATAAAGTCCACAAATCAAACCTCCGCTTTTACAGTGACAGTGTATTTATTCAACCGAATAATCACATTGTAAAGGTTATGTTTCGGTGGAATAATTACTTTATCACAATAAATTTAATATTCCTCTCTTTGATAGCAACAACATATGCAGTTTTCAGTTAAGCTATCTAACTTATTTGTAGTTGTTATTGGACAATAAATTCTTGACATAGCCCTATATATATTACATTTTGTGTCTATTACAACTTTTTCTTACCTTCCTTGTGTAAACTTTAAACAGGGTTCAGCATTCAAACACATATCTGGCAACCATTTCAAATTGATCCCACCAGCATATCCAGAAATAAAACCTTAACTCATTTGGCAAATAAATGCACTTTATTCCGTCAGTCAAAAAAACGTCTTTTATTTGTTTCTATATTTTGCAGTTGCGCTCGCACAGCCTAATTTACAGACACCCTACACAGTGGCATGGGGGCCGTTGTCTAGGGTGCATCATGTGTTCTTGGTACACTATTAACTGCAGCAAGTTTTTGTAGCCTAGACCAAAACTGACATACAGAAAATGATACTATCATAAGTGTGTATCTTACTGTTAATTAATCCTTTCAAGAAATATGGGCTTATATTGTATTTCGCGAACTGATCTAAAACAAATCATAAAGCATGAACACAAACAGAAAAGAAGCAATTTAAGTGCCAAAGACAAACTAAGCAGAATGAAACAGAGCTATGGACTATTGAGCAAAAGAGATCACAAAAGTATGTCTGTCAATATTTTTATATTAAAAATTGAAGTGACTTTGAATTTAGGTTAGAATGTTGGTTAAGAAACAACCAATAACTGCATCATTGTCTGCAGCTAACAACTGAGTAACAGGTTAGAGCTTCAAACAACACATGGAGAATGACCTATCAGTCTTGTCTCTCTGGCATCCCCTGGCACCCTGTTGCATCCTCTGGCACTCCGTGGCACCTTCTGGCACTCCGTGGTATCCTCTGGCACCCTGTGGCATCCTCTGGCACTCAGTGGCATCCTCTGGCACCCCATGGCATCCTTTGGCACTCCGTGGCATCCTCTGGCACCCCATGGCATCCTTTGGCACTCTGTGGCATCCTCTGGCAGCCCCTGGCATCCTCTGGTAGCCCCTGGCATTATCTGGCAGCCCCTGGCACCCTGTGGGAACCTCTGGCAGCCCCTGGCACCCTGTGGCATCCTCTGGCACCCTGTGGCAACCTCTGGCAGTCCCTGGCACCCTGTGGCATCCTCTGGCAGCCCCTGGCACCCTGTGGCATCCTCTGGCACCCTGTGGCATCCTCTGGTAGCCCCTGGCACTCAGTGGCATCCTCTGGCACCCCATGGCATCCTTTGGCACTCCGTGGCATCCTCTGGCACCCCATGGCATCCTTTGGCACTCTGTGGCATCCTCTGGCACCCCCTGGCATCCTCTGGCAGCCCCTGGCATCCTCTGGCAGCCCCTAGCATCCTCTGGTAGCCCCTGGCATCCTCTGGCAGCCCCTGGCACCCTGTGGGCACCTCTGGCAGCCCCTGGCACCCTGTGGGAACCTCTGGCAGCCCCTGGCACCCTGTGGCATCCTCTGGCACCCTGTGGCAACCTCTGGCAGTGCCTGGCACCCTGTGTCATCCTCTGGGAGCCCCTGGCATCCTCTGGCGGCCCCCTGTGCCATCCTCTAGCACCCCCTGGGATCCTCTGGCAGCCCCTGGCACCCTGTGGCATCCTCTGGCACTCTCGTGGCAGCCTTATGGCCTGGGACATCCAGCGTGTTTTTAAGCATTTATTTATAATTTTCTGTGAGTAACAATTCAGAATAGCCGCTTGTGCTCTATAATAAACCGGCTGTTTGTGCAATAAATCTTCGTCATCCTTTCAGCACGTCACACATACACATAGTGCTATTTATTTTCCATGTCAAGTAAATACAATCACCTTATGTTATGGGTCTAAAGCTGTTTATTAAATAATAATCAATAATGACATCATTATTTAAAGGTAACAGGCTATAACAACAATGACACCTGCTTAATCAGCATTGGTATCACTTCCGGTGGCAGCTCCACAGAGACTATTAACTATAATGACAACCCATTTGCCGATTATCAGCATCAGCTTCCACAAAAACCGCGGCCGTGGCAAGCTTTTACGGCCGGTCTGGCACCTTCTGGCATCCTCGTGGAATCCCCTACCACCCTGCGGCAGGCTGTGGCAGTTCCGGTAGCAGCAGAACTGAGCTCGGCCCTGCTGAAACTCCGGTCCACTAGTTGTCTCCCGCTTTGTTTTTTTTGACGAGGTTTGCACACACTGCAGCAGGGATTCTGGACCACTCCTCCATACAGATCTTCTCCAGATCCTTCAGGTTTCGGGGTTGTTGCTGGGCAATACAGACTTTCAGCTCAGAATAGGTCTGGAGACTGGCTAAGCCACTCCAGGACCTTGAGATGCTTCTTACAAAGCCACTCCTTAGTAGCTCTGGCTGTGTGCTTCGGGTCGTTGTCATGCTGGAAGACCCAGCCATTTCCTTTTCTCTTTTTTTGGTATATCCCAAGATTGAGTTTTTTTTTTGCCACCAACGTTATTTCTTATGCATTATTTGTCCTTGGCTCTTAATCCATAGGATTCAATTTGACGTTTGTCCACCTTTTGCATCTATAACAGCTTCACCTCTTCTGGGAAGGATGTCCACAAGATTTAGGAGTGTGATCATGGGAATTTTTTACCATTCTTCAAGAAACAGATTTGTAAGGTCATAGATTGATGTTGGACAAGAAGGCCTGGCTCTCAGTCTTCGCTCTAATTCATCCCAAAGGTGTTCTATCGGGTTGAGGTCAGGACTCCACAGGCCAGTCAAGCTCATCCATGCTAAACTATTTCATCCATGTATTAATGGACCTTGCTTTGTGCACATGTTGGAAAAGGAAGGGAACATCTCCAAACTGTTCCCACAAAGCTGGGAGCATGGAACTGTCCCAAATATATTGGTATGCTGAAGCATTCAGAGTTCCTTTCACTGGAACTAAGGGGCCAAGCAAAGCTCCTGAAAAATCAACCCCACAGCAAACCCTGTAGAGGCACAATTTGTCATTCCTGAGAATGCGCCTCCACTGCTCTAGAGTCCAGTGGTGGCACGCTTTAGAACACCATGTTGTGATTATGAATATATTATTTAATATAAATGTTTTATCAAATAATTCAGTTGTTAAGGGTTGTCCTGTGAATACCAGCCCAATAAGGCAGTGGTATTAACACAATAGCGAAAAAAGATCAATCAAACTCTGGCATTATTGAACAGCAAAACTCTGCATGCACACAGAATGAATTCACACAATTTCTTAAAAGAATTTATTAAAAATAAGTCAACTCAAATTCAAACATATTTCAATCAACAAACTATTTACTATGCTAAAACAACCCAACTAAACTACCAAGCAGAATAAAAGAAAGAAGAAGAATTATGTACAATATGAACAAGTGAATCAAAGACTGTTAAAAACCATGACCAATAAAGTGATGCAACATAACCATTCAATGTTATTTACACTCACCGGCCACTTTATTAGGTACACCTTGCTGGTACCGGGTTGGACCCCCTTTTGCCTTCAGAACTGCCTTAATCCTTCATGGCATAGATTCAACAAGGTACTGGAAACATTCCTCAGAGAGTTTGGTCCATATTGACATGATAGCATCACACAGATGCTGCAGATTTGTCGGCTGCACATCCATGATGCGAATCTCTCGTTCACCACATCCCAAAGGTGCTCTATTAGATTGAGATCTGGTAACTGTGGAGGCCATTTGAGTCCAGTGAACTCATTGTCATGTTCAAGAAACCAGTCTGAGATGATTTGTGCTTTATGACATGGCGCATTATCCTGCCGGAAGCAACCATCAGAAGATGGGTACACTGTGGTCATAAAGGGATGGACATGCTCAGCAACAATACTCAGGTAGGCTGTGGCGTTGACACGATGAAGATATAGATTGAAAGCTATGTTCAGGGAATATTTTGTGGACTTTAATAAACGTTGCTCTCAAGCGCATGAGTCAGTGAACTTCATGACACCTTTAAACAACCATTCACAATGCAAGATCAGATAAAACCTAATTTTAATAAAATAACATTTAAAAAAAGTATTTGCTGAGTACAACCAACCTTCTGGATGACTAATTCTCAACGGTGTAAATTTTACACCGTTGAGAATTAGTCATCCAGAAGGATGTCCCTAAATATTAATAACATAATATTTAGGGACATATTTGAATAGGGACCAACAACCTTTCTGGTTAAATGATCTTTAGTGGTGTTTGATTAGTTATCACGTTTAGTAAAATAATATTTAAGGAAATATTTCCTTGATTGGAACTAACAACTTTACAGGGTAAATGATCTGTAGCTGGCTCATAAGGTGGGCGAGCATGTGTTCTTAGCTGTTAGTGGTTGGAGCTAACAAAAGAAGCTTAGAGTTGTTACCAGAATCAAACATGTACCTTTAAAATACCACTAATACAGCACGTTATGGCTGATCTTCTGTGTTTCAAAACCATCCTTGTCTCAACTTTAAAACACAACACAGAACACATCCTTAGCTGAGTGCTAGTCTGCTAGCACTTACTGTTAGGGTTGCCAACTCCTTGAAAAATAAATAAGGGACACCTCCTGGTAGGGCTATCCAACTCCACTGTCTGCACCTCTACCGGCCTGGTGATTTTTTTCACCCTTTTTCTTTGTGTGAAATGACTTTGGAAATATTTGACTTGAACCCAAGTTTAATTCGATGCATGTTTTTGACTGATACAAATATCCATGAAAAAATAATTATTCAGCAATTTATAAAATAATTTATTCTTTTTGCAAAATAAAATTACTAGACAAAAACAAATATCCTTCTAAAATAAATAAACCACTATTGAAAAGACCTCCGTCCTGCTTAACTTAAAACAATATAAAAAAGCATAACAGTATAATGCAAAACATTTTCGTAATAGTGCATTTAGTGCAAACAAAAAGTCTATAGAAAAGTTGTAAACATAAACACTTGTGCCTTAAAGGCCATGACTGTACAGTTGTGGTGAAAAAAATGTTGAACTAGTGAACTAAAAAATTCAGTACTGAATTATGTAGAAACAACCTATTTTTTCCATTTATATTTCATTTGAGCTCTTGCTGCTGCAAGGAGTTGTTTGTTTTTCAGGACTACCGAGTAAAACTCTGAGCAGGACATTTCATTATTTAGACTGACAATTAGCTCACTTCTCATTAATTCTGTAGAACATTTGTTCCTCACATCAGTCCCCTTATTTTTTATGATGGAGAAAATATTTTCCACAAACCCACTAGAAGAAGGGATGCTGAGGACAAATGGTACAATAGCCTGGATGTTGGGGATGTCAGCTGCCTGAAGAACTTGCATCCACCTCTCTGCTGTTCCACTGGACTGACACTTCGCCTTTTCCCGAGAGACTGTAGTGAGGCACTCTAGTAGGCAGTTTGCAGGAACACATTCCTCATAAAGCTTATCCATGGACTGACTGACTGACTGACTGACTGACTGATTGACTATCTATCTATCTATCTATCTATCTATCTATCTATCTATCTATCTATCTATCTATCTATCTATCTATCTATCTATCTATCTATCTATCTATCTATCTATCTATCTATCTATCTATCTATTTTTCAAACGTATCTGATGGCGAAACGCGAATCGACGTAACACCTGTATCTATCCTTAGCAACAGTACCTGCTGGCCAATGAGATGAGCCGAAATATTCTGTCAGCTCATTGGTCACAGAGCAGGATATGGCTGGTAATGAATTTACCGTAATGTTAAATATAAAGCACCCCATCATTTATTAATTCTATTGACATTTTAGTGAAGATTTTTGATCCACCTAATAATACGGGACTACGTGCGTCCCGTTTCAGCTCAATACGGGACGCGTACTTTTTATTCTAAATACGGGACAATTCCGTTTTTCAAGGGACGGTTGGCAACTCTACTACTGTAGCTGAGTTTTCTCAACAAAAACAAACATCAATAAACGAACATTATTTAAATTATTTACCTCTAAACTAAAGTTCTCTGCCCAAACACCACCTCTTACATGAACCGTGCTGAGGAGAAGTTGTCCTGGGCATTGAGAAAAACATCCACGTGTGGGTAAACAAAGGGTTAGCATGCAGCTAACCTCCATAGCTGTGTGGTGGGTGGGTCGTTCTGCCGACCCGGCCGAACTGCACATTACTGCTGTGGCCACGGTGCTGCGGTGCCGTTGTCCTTCCTTCAGGCCGGGAAAACCGCTTCATTCGGCGTTGTAGAGACAGAGTCTCTGCTGGGAACTCTGGAACACAGTTTGCTTCTGTAGACCTCAGAAAGACAAGTCAAGCCACGCTTGTTTATTATTCCCATTTGTGAATCAATACCGGATACAAAAACAGCAATGCATTCCTACTTAACTTTGTGCATATGATGGCGTGATTGTATGACACTCTTGGATCCAGTTTGAAGAGTTATGCCTGTTTGCCAGCAAGGAGACATTAACACACTGTCTCTCCTTCCAGCTCCGCTAGGGACCTGTGTGAAAGAGGTCTGTTTGTTGGAATGCGGGGTTTTTATTCAAACAGTGACGTCAGGGGTAGTCTGCTGTTATTCCTCCTGTTCCTGGGCTGAGTTGGGAGTAGGTTAATGTGATTTACCTTGAAAATTCCAGAAAAGATCAAACTGGCCTTTAAATGTTGTAATCCATGGCTGGAATTAACAACCACATCCAAAGTTTTGCATTGCCCTTGGTGATGTATGACCTGAAAGCAGTTGCTCACCATGGAAATTCATTTCATGAAGCTCTCGAAACACTGTTATTGAGCTAATCTGAAGTCCACATGAAGTTTGGAGGTCTGTAGCTATTGACTCTGCAGAAGGATGGCGACCTCTGCACACCGCACTCGTCAGCAGCCTCTGCCCCTGCTCAGTCAGTTTACGTAGCCTACCACTTTGTGGCTGAGTTGCTGTCGTCCCCAATCGTTTCCACTTTCTTATCAAATGATTTACAGTTGCCGGTGGAATATTTAGGAGTGAGGAAATTTCATAATTGGACTTTTTGCACAACGTATTGCACAGGTGGCATCCTGTCACAGTACCACACTAGAATTCACTGAGCTCCTGAGAGCGACCCATACTCTCACAAATGTTTGATTGGATCACCTGGTTTCAATTATTTGGATGAGTGAGCAAATATGTTTTACAATATAGTGCATGTCCTTCCTCCTTATAAAATTTGAAGACAGCATGGAGTAAATTTCAACTGGTATGTTAATACTAATTTGTATTCATTTGTTAATCCTTGAATATGTAAATCATAAAAGTTGTGACATTATGTTACATGCTGTAAATATTCTTGTACATGTTCAAAAAATTAATAAATGCTAAAAAAAAAATCCTTATGAATCCAATCAGTTAGTTAGACTTCAGGCATGTTTTAAAAACATAAAAACCAGGATGACTTTTAATTTTGTTGTTTTAAATTCAGATATAACAACCAGTTTTTTTTGGACCAAAGTCTTTCAAAAAGAAACCTCTTAGTCAGTCACTTACTCTGGGTGGCATTAAATTGGCCTCCATTAATACAGTAAAGAACCTTGGTGATATTTTTGACCAAGACATGATAATAAGATTTGATCCATTATTATTTTCACCTGTTTCACAGAAGACTAAGGCAAAGGTAAGCAATCTATAACCTTTTCCTTATAAATAAATTGTTCTGTTGATTTTTCAACTTCAGTGCATTAGAAGTTGACATTGTTCAAACAAACAAAAAAAAAGATGGTGTTTTGTCAGAGAATGTCTGCTGATTGGTTTGATTCAGGGAAATCAAATGTGAATGGGAAATGGTGTTCCACTAACTCGGTAGAGTTAAAATTACTCTGGACACCTTCTAGAAATATATGCTATTTGAAAAACCAATGTTGAATGTTATTGTTGAAGAACAACAATTCCAGGTTTCTTTTAAGTACTGGAGCCAGACTAACAGAGTCACAGCTCTTTTGAGTCGTGTATCCCTTTAATTATCAGTAGTTACAACTGAGTAAAGGCAATGAGGGTGTCCAGTGACATTAGTCAATGGAGACGCAGTTGGTAGCACTGTTGCCTTGCAGCAAGAAGCCCCAGGGTTCGACTCCCGGCTGGGGGTCTTTCTGCATGGAGTTTGCATGTTCTCCCCGTGCATGCGTGGGTTCTCACTTGGTACTCCGGCTTCCCGCTGTCCAAAAACATGACTGTTAGGTTAAGTGGTCTCTCTAAATTGCCCTAAGGTGTGAATGAGTGTGTGCATAGTTGTTTGTCCTGTGTGTCTCTGTGTTGCCCTGCGATGGATTGGCAACCTGTTCAGGGTGTACCCCACCTCTCACCTGTAGACTGCTGGAGATAGGCACCAGTTCCCCCGTGACCCACTATGGAATAAGCGGTGTAGAAGATGAATGAATGTTAGAAAGGTTATGTTAAGTGAGGTATCTCCAAGCTTGTAGTTTGTATTTTGGTGGAAAACATATCAATAAAAACTAGACTAGTATCAATCTTTGATCTATTTCTGTTTAGTATGCTGTCCTGTTATGATTCTGGCCCGTCTGCCTGCTCTGCTCTCACTCATGCAATCAACTCATCTACTTCACCTGTCTGCTGCTGCGCAATCACTGTCATGCCACACACCTGTGGAGCTGCAGTTATATACATCCCTCTGACAGGCAGATGGTGCCACATTTTCAAAAACATTTGTGAGTAGTTATCCAGCGTTCCTTCCTGACTGACCTTGCTCTCTGACGTTGCCTTGCCTCACGGATTTTGCCTGCCTGCCTGCCTGCCCCTTGTCTGACGCCTCTAGACTTGGAATTCGACCCCGTTTCTGTCCCTGGATTTACGCCTCAGCCTAACCACTGGTTTATTCAGCCTGAGCCCGCCTGACACTCAAGTCCGCCTGGAATTATTGTCAAGAGGACAATCACAGCTCTCTCTGAGAATTTGGATCAGTTGGCAATCTGACATCAGTCTGTTGGATGCTTCCTCATTAACTGTTTGGATCACTTCCTCCTCTGGATTCTGTGCCTCATTCCCATACTGAGAAGGTTAGTGGCTTTATCTAACTCTTTGCAAATCCTGAGTTTTATTCAGCCACAGACTGGTCTCTCTGTCCTCAGTGGTTCCTGGAAGCTGACTGCTGTTCCCCTGCTTTCTGATCCTGAGTTACTGAATAAACCTTTTTACTTATCACTTTGTTTGGCTGAATTTGCTTTCTGTCTCTGGTCGTGATACCTTCAACCGCTGGCTGTCTAGGTGGTGTCCAGAAAACTATGTGGGCTACATTGCTAATTGGCAAACATTTTGAGAAAAACCTGGTCTGATCCGGAGAGACGGCATCCATCCCACTTTGGATGGAGCAGCTGTTCTTTCTAGGAATCTGGCCGAATTTATTAGTTCTCCAAACCTCTGACAACCCAGGGTTCAGACCAGGAAGCAGGGTCAGTTTAACACTCCTCTGCAGCTTCTGTACCGATACCCACCCATTACCCTATTAAGACAGTGTCTCGCCCACTGCCAAAATTCAAGAGATTAAAAAATAATCTAAAAGGAGGAAATCAGGAAAATCTAATAAAAATAAACAAAACTCAGACTAAAAAGAGAAATAAAATGATTAAATGTGGCTTACTGAACATAAGATCTCTCTCTTCAAAGACTTTGCTAGTTAGTGACCTGATTTGTGACAATCAGATTGCTGTATTTTGCCTCACAGAAACCTGGCTGCAGCAAGAGAATTGTTATGAGTCAACTCCTACTAATATTTAAATTTTCACATTCCTCAAAATACTGGGCGAGGAGGAGTAGCAACCGTCTTTTAGTCTGATTTATTGATTAGTCCCAGACCAATTAATAGCTACAACTCTTTTGAATATTTAATCCTTAGTTTTCCTCATCCAAATTGCAAAGCACTAAAACCACTTCTGTTGTTTTGTACCATCCACCAGGCCCTTACACTCAATTTTTAGATCAGTTTTCAGACCTTTTATCTGATTTAGTGTTAAATACAGATAAGGTTATTATAGTGGGGGATTTTAACATTCATGTTGACACTGAAAGTGATAGCATTAAATGCTATATTTAGGTTATCTTAGACTCAATTGGCTTTGCTCAAAACATTAACAAACCCACCCACCTTTGTCTTCATTCTCTGGACCTTGTGCTGACATATGGCATTGAGTGTAAAGACATAACATTTTCTCATAACCCTTTCCTGTCTGACCATTTTTGATAACCTTTGAGTTTAATTTAACGGAGTACTCCACACCTGAAAGAAAATTTCATTATTGTAGATCATTATCAGAAAATGTTGTAACAACCTTTAAAGAATATGTTCCACTTTTAATTTCCTCATCACAGAAAAACACAGATGAGAGCAATAATTTTGTTTCTTCCCCTTCACAAATCGATTCTCTTGTTCATAGTGTTTATCATTGCGTGGTGCATTAGACAATGTTGCCCCCCAGAAAAAGAAGGTAATTATTCATAGGAGGCTGGCTCCCTGGTTTAATTCTGGGCTGCATAGTTTAAGGCAAAATGTTAGAAAATTGGAGAGAAAATGGTGCTCTACACACCTAGAGGATTCCTACTTAATCTGGGAAAACAGCCTACTGTTGTATAAAAAGACACTTCACCAAGCTAGAACAGCTTATTTCTCATTAATAGAAGAGAACAAGAATAATCCTAGGTTTCTCTTTAGTACAGTTGCTAAACTTACACAGAGTCATAGCTCTGTTGAGACATCCATTCCCTTAATTCTCACCAGTCATGACTTTATCGGATTCTTCTTAAATGAAATTGATTCTATTAAAAGAACCTGTTCTGTGTTTGGACTGTTTTGATCTTGTGGAGCTTCCTGAGTTATCAGAAATATTAGCTTCATCTAAACCATCAACTTGTATGTTAGACCCAATCCCAACCAAGTTAAGGAAGTGTTCCCTCTGATTACCAGCCCCATTTTAGGTATGATTAATTTATCCTTAGTAAATGGATATGTACCACAAGCTTTTAAGGTAGCTGTAAATAAACCTTTCCTAAAGAAACCTTCGCTTGACCGAGATGACTTGAAAAATTACAGACCTATATCCAATCTTCCATTCTTATCTAAAATTCTTGAGAAAATAGTTGCTAATCAATTGTGTGAGCATTTACACCGCAATGACCTGTTTGAAGAGTTTCAGTCAGGCTTCAGAGCTCATCATAGCACTGAAACAGCTCTGCTGAAAGTCACTAATGATATTCTTATGGCCTCGGATAATGGACTTGTGTCTGTTCTGGTTCTGTTAGATCTCAGTGCTGCATTTGATACAGACGATCACAATATTCTTTTAGAAAGGCTGGAACAGCGCTAGGCTGGTTTAAATCTTATTTGTCTGACAGATTCCAGTTTGTTCATGTAAATGATAAATCATTTTTAAACTCCAGGGTTAATTGTGGAGTACCACAGGGTTCGGTGCTTGGGCCAATTCTCTTCAGTATATATATATGCTTCCAATGGGTAAAATTATCAGGCAGCAATAGAATACATTTTCACTGTTATGCTGATGACACTCAGCTTTACTTATCCATAAATCCTGATGAGCCCAACCAGTTAGATAGACTACAAGCATGTCTTGAAGACATAAAAACGTGGATGACTTTAAATTTTCGGCTTCTAAATTGAGACAAGACAGAAGTTGTCGTCTTTGGACCACAATCTTTGAAAAAGAAACTGCTTAGTCAATCAATTAATGTGGATGGCATTAAATTGACCTCCGGTAATAAAGTTAAAAACCTTGGTGTTATTTTTGACCAGGACATGTCATTTAAATACCATATTAAACAGGTTTCTAGGATTTCCTTCTTTCACCTCTGGAAAATTGCCAAAATTAGAAATATCCAATCATCACACATCAGAGATCTGATTGTTCCATATGTTCCTAACAGAGTACTTCGTTCTCAGACTGCAGGTTTACTGGTGGTTCCTAGAGTCTCTAGAAGTAGAATGGGAGGCAGATCCTTTAGTTATCAGGCTCCTCTCCTTTGGAACCAGCTCCCATTTTTAGTCCGCGAGGCAGACGCCCTGTCTACTTTTAAGGCTAGGCTTAAAACTTTCCTTTTTGATAAAGCTTATAGTTAGAGTGACTTAGGCTATCCTGAGCTATCTCTGTAGTTATGATGCTATAGGCTTAGGCTGCTGGAGGACATAATGACCACTTTCACTCTCTCTGCTACATTCTCACCCTACTCTCTAATTTTGTGTTATTTGCTGTTAAGTCAGTTTTAACTTTATGTTCTCTGTTTTTTTATTGTTCTAGAAACTACATCTGACCTGGCTCTGTGTTTAGCTGTGGCTCCTTCCTGGAGGAGGACATCGGTCAAGCTACTGCTGCCAACAACTTCATGCTCACCTTATGCAGATGATCCACTTGGCCCTGTCTTTGAGTGTTTAACTCTGTCTCTCCTAGACATAACTACTGGCTGAGCTTTTACTGTGATTAACTGTATGTGCTCTCTCTCATAATCTTTACATACTGTGACTTAAAATACTGGCTCAGAGTTCATCTGCTTAGCTGTATTTCTCTCCTAGATGAACCCACTAAAGGAGCTGCATCCATTAACATTTACTTTTCTTTCCTACAGAAAGTAATCCTGGATCAGTGCTTCTGTGTTCTCGAACCCCCAGTCGGTCGTGGCAGATGGCCGCTCACACTGAGCCTGGTTGTGCTGGAGGTTTCTTCCTGTTAGGGAGTTTTCCTCTCCACTGTCGCTACATGCATGCTCAGTATGAGGGATTGCTGCAAAGTCAATGCAAGCAACTGTCCACTGTCTCTACATGCTCATCCAGGAGGAGTGACTGCTACAAGTCACTGTCTTGATGCAATCTACTGGGTTTCCTTAGATAGAAAAATGTTTTAACCAATTTGAATAATAAACTGAATCTGACTGCACTGTTTGATAGTTGGGATTAATTGGAAAGCATGTAGCTTACTTGAAATCTGTATGATTCGATTGAACTGACTTTGTAAAGTGCCTTGAGACGACATATGCTATGAATTGGCGCTATATAAATAAAACTGAATTGAATCGAATTCTAAGATGCAATTAAGCAATAAGAAAAATGCTAAAAATATTTATAAATCAGTCCAGATAAACACCAGGCTGTGTATGTTTGTTATGCATTGAATAAAAACATGCTTTGTTCTAATCCTTACAATATTAAAAAGAGGTCTTTAATTTGATAGGGAAACCTCATAGAAAGAAAAAATCCCAGTTCTGTACAATCCATGAGTCACATCAATTATACTGTAGCTGATTATTATAGTAAATGACAAACAGAAGACATGAATCCAAAAAAAAAGTTAAGGCAGGAAGTTTAGAGAGGTTAATGAGAATTTTTCTTTTTTCTATAACAAATCCCTCTTTCACACTAGTTTACAAATGAAACCAGACTTTTCCTCTCAGGAGTCTTTGACTTAGCTGAATTGTTTGAAATACAAACTCTTGTAACAAAAGTTATATATTTGATTGTTTAATCAGTTGCAGTTTTTCCACATTTAGACACTGTTCCATTACAGCCTGTCTCTTTGGTGGCTGGTTTGGCACCCTGTGAGCTCTCTAGTCCTCAGTGTGGTTGTACAGTGCATCTGCAGTGGGATTTTTACGATGGGATGGAGGGACAAGGTGATCGGGAAGCTCGGAGGGCAGCTCATATCCCTCCAGCTTAATCTGAATGAGATGCTGAGCGAGGGCAAACTCTTCATCATCAAGCATACCATCTCGATCACAGTCAGCTAGCTTCCAGATCTTTCCTAGCACAGTGTTGGGTAGCCGGGAATTCATCATCTCCTTCTTTGCATTGACGCCAGTGATCTTACCGTTAATGGGCATCAGTGTGTAGAAAATCTCATCATAACGGTGTTTGTCACGACTGACGATCCAATCGTCAGCATCTGCGCCGGCACTGATACCCTCACCATAGCCCCGACCAAAAGGTCCATCCTCAGAGCCCTCAAAAGCACCACCTGACACCATGGCTGGAGGTTGTTTGGACTCCTCTTCCCGGATCATTGCCATCAAAACTGCAATCTTGGTGGCCAGCATCTTATCCACTGATTCAATCAGTTTCATCTTCAGAGATGGAAACTTACTGAAATCATAGTGTTGCAGCATTTCCTGTAGATCAAAAAGAGACACACAGTCAATAAATAAACTGTCATTGTATTCACCTCTGCCTTTAGATAATCATATTTTATGGCTTAAATGAGCTTGTTTAACTCAACCCAAATTGATGTGTTATTAAGAAATGCAAGTCTCCTATGTATGTTTTAGTGTTCTGCAAGTTTGAAAAGCAATTAAATAGTAATTAGCAGTTTGACTGGAGTTAAATATGGACTTATTTACATCTTTGATGTAAAACCTTAATAAAAACAATGTTTGGCTCAAGTGTTTCTCTTTGGATTGGCAACATTAACAGCAGTTTATCCTAACCTTACATGTCACTGTGATAAATCTGAAAATCAAATTATCAGCTGTTTGCAGCATGACACAGCATCCCTGCTGACCTCTGTGCAACACCAAACCCTGTCTGAGTCAGTGCTGTATGTTCAGGCAGGACCAGTCTTTAAGAAAAATCCCATGCAGATGTCCCCTCATGCTCTTAGATTTCCTTCAGACAATATACAGTAAATATACACTGAGCAATCATCTGGAGACTGGAATTGACAATTTTCAGTTTGATAAGCCCCAACTTGTGGGCAATGGTCAGAAACTCAATCATAGATAAGGTTTTGTGGCATTATAAACTGATTTTGATTGGATTATATTATAACTAGGATCAAATTGGATTGTTTGTAAACAATACATTTGCATCTGTCTGTGTGACTGGATTTTATTGCTTTGATCTCATTATATAATTTTGGACATGAAATGATTTAGTGTGTCTTATAAAGTTCCTTGAGATGACATGCTATAAATTGGTGCTATGAATGAACTGCATTGCACTGGGGTATATGATGGCACCAGGGTGCAGCGCTTGCTGTCCACCACTGGCAAATGTGTTTGTGTTAACATTGTTTTTACTGTTATCCACAATAACCACTCTGCTGGTGTATGATCGTCCAGCTCTTTTGGACTTACTGTTTTCTGTTAGGGGCAGAAGTGTGATGGACAGAAAACCTAAACCCTTATTTTGTTGGGGGTAGCTTGTGACCTTTGCCGCCCCCTGGCAGCTTTGCTAGATGTACCTATATGGCGTAGACCAAAGCCTCTTGCATTGACAATATCCATAAAATTTGTGTTAATACCAGGTTAGTGTCCAACAAGACTTTTTTTCCTGAAGGATTTCTTCACTGCCATTGAACTGCCGTTGAGTCTAAAATTTTCTTTGTATTTTGCTGCTAGTAACCTGCCCATTTTTCTCTGCACACTTTGTGCTGAGGCAGACGGAAAAGTGAGTGCCTACAAATGCAGACAGATTTCTCTATCCACTTACTTCAACTATGAACTGTATTTGTACTTGGTTGATTCTGGCCAATACTGTGCGCAGTCATCGGTTATCCACCGATGACCAATAAGGATTTTTTAAATGAATTTTCAGATCTTCTGGCTAAAATCACACCTAAACATGATAGAGTCCTTATTATGGGAGATTTTAACATACATGTTTGTTTTCCTGACCAACCCCAGGTAAAGGGATTTTTAATCCTAATAGACTCTTAATTTGACCAAATTTGCAGCTGGGCCCACACATTTGATCTCGTTTTATATTCTGGTTTAACAGTTTTCTGCTAAAAAGACTTTGGAATTTCTTTATGGCTAAGGCAACTAATGTCATAACATTACAGTAAACCCAACCCAACTCTGCTCAGATATGCCCCCTGATTCTGACCCATAAATCTCTGATTTTGAGCCTGTGACTTTACCCTTTTTATTAGAGGTGGTCGGTCATCTAGAGCCTACCTACTCACTTTCCCCAAAGACTACTTAAGGAGGTTGTTTCTTCTGTTATGAACATCAGTTTTATGTCAGAATGGTTCATAGACTCGAAGCATGCAAATGTGTAACAACTCCTCAAAAAACATAGCCCAGATCCCAACAAACTGTCAACTAAGATTTGTTAAACTGTTGTCACAATTTTGGGTTTTAGAATAGATGGCTTGTCTTTTAACTTGAACACAAAAGAAAGACCACACAATTCCTGTTTCAGCCTCCCTGGACTGGCTGCCTGTCTGTTTAAGAATTTATTTTAGAGTTATTTTATTTATTTTTAAATCTCTAAATGGTCTTGCCCCAACCTACCTCTCTGAGCTCTTACATGTGTATTCCCCCTTTTGGTAACTCAAGTCAGCAGACCAGCTACTCCTGGACATGGCTAAAATGAAGCAGAAGCCTAGAAGGAACAGGGCTTTTGCAGTATAAGCCCCAAAGGTGTAGAACTTGCTGCCACTCAATGTTAGACAAGCCACTTCTCTTTCCATTGGCTTTTGACCAATGGAAAGGACATTTTCATTGGTCAAAGAGCTTTGATACAAAAAGGTATTTTATTATTTGGTCTACTGCTTTTTTATTATTTAAAATTATATTATTTTAGTTTTTTTCTGCTTTTATAATATTTTTAATTTATTGATGTAGGTCTTGTATTTTGCTCTTTTAAATATATGTTGTGACATCATCACAGCTTCTAATAAAAAAATCATGATTCAAAGAAATAACAGCTTGAATGAGGTTATATTATGTCATAGCATAAATCTTTAAAAATGTATAAAAAAATGTTTTTGTTTTTGGTAAAATTTTAATTAGAACATACTAGGGATGGGCATTTAAAGTATCTTTTATAATTATCATTAGCTGCGAAATGCAGCCTACAGAAGTCATCATGGGACCTACAGCAGACTCTTGCCAGTCTTCGAGGGGTAAGTCCAAGTCAAGTCTTTGAGGACAAGTCCCAAGTCAAATCTCAAGTCTTGTAGCAGCAAGTCCAAGTCAAGTCTCAAAGAACTGAAATAAACATTATCTCATCAAATCTATTAAATATAGTGCAGCTCTAAGCCTGCATCGCTGTATGACAGAATTCCAAACCTGTACTGTTACTGTACTGCCCTAAATTATTACATGCACATTTAATAATCATCTTTCAAATTGATCGAATTTAATATTTACCCTATTAGAATTGTAAATAAGAGTTTGTTCTGTAAAAAAAATAACAGAAAGAGATTAAAACATCTAATGTTGAATTTTTGAATGAATCAAATACAGTGCTTTTTGTGTTTGCAATGATTAGTGTAACAACTGTTATCCATGTTTTCATATTGTCCACTCCTTCACTATATAGTGAACTAAAAAGGTCTGGAGGATTTTTCTCTCCTCACTCCAAGCTGCAGAATTTTTAATAATATTGGAAAACCATTTTTAATCCAAATTTAAAACCTTTGTTCTGAATTCTAAACAATAAAGAACTTTAAATGTAAGGTATAAATTTAAACATATTAATGGGACAAAGTGTAGTAGGTAACAAAAATAGTAGTTTTGCTATTTTGCTATTTTAATGTGAATTGATCAGGATGTCTTTTTTTCATTTTTAAACTTAAGTGCCCTGGTATTGTTGCAGCTACTGTGGGGAGAACAAGTATTTGATACATTGCTGATTTTGCAGGTTTTCCTACTTCTAAAGCATCTAGAAGTCTTAATTTTTATCATAGGTACTCTTCAGTGACAGAATCTAAAAAATAATCCAGAAAATCACATTCTGTTATTTTGAAGTAATTAATTTGCATTTATTGTATGACAAAAATATTTGATCACCTAACAACCAGTAAGAATTCTGACTCTCACAGGCCTGTTAGTTCTTCTTTAAGAAGCCCTCCTGTTCTCCACTCATTACCTGTATTAACTGCACCTGTTTGAACTTGTTATCTGTATAAAAGACATCTGTCCACACACTCAATCAAACAAACTCCAACCTCTCCACAATGGCCAAGACCAGAGAGCTGTGTAAGAACATCAGGGATAAAATAGTAGACCTGCACAAGGCTGGGATGGTCTACAGAAAAATAGCCAAGCAGCTTGGTGAGAAGACAGCAACAGTTGGAGCAATTCTTAGAAAATGGAAGAAGTTCAAGATGACGGTCAGTCTCCCTTGGTCTGGGGCTCCATGCAAGATCTCACCTCGTGGAGCATCAGTGATCATGAGGAAGGTGAAGGTGAGGGATCAGCCTAGAACTACACAGCAGGACCTAGTCAATGACCTGAAGAGAGCTGGGACCACAGTCTCAAAGAAGACCATTAGTAACACACTACGCTGCCATGGATTAAACTCCTGCAGCAGACGCAAGGTCCTCCTGCTCAAGCCAGTGCATGTCCAGGTCCATCGGAAGTTTGTCAATGACCATCTGGATGATCCAGAGGAGGAATGGAAGAAGGTCATGTGGTCTGATGAGACAAAAATAGAGCTTTCTGGTCTAAACTCCACTCACTGTGTTTGGAGGAAGAAGGAGGATAAGTACAACCCCAAGAACACCATCCCAACGTGAAGCATGGAGGTGGCAGATGATGGTAGAAGAGATTACACTCTCCACAACAGACTTATAGAAGATATGCAGCATCTTGCTGCAAACACCGAAGGTCCTAAGCTTCCTCAAGAAGCACAGTCTGCTCTGTCCCTTCTTGTAGATGGCTTCATAGTTGCATCTCCACTTCAGTCTGTTGTCCAGGTGAACACCAAGATATTTCTACTCCTCCACCACCTCCACCTCTTCCCCCATTATGGAAATAGTTTAAATAGGATAATAGGAAATAGGCAGTGTGTATCAAATACTTGTTCTTCCCACTGTAACTTAACAGTGAGGTAATATCAAAGGTAATTTTTTTTTTTGTTCAGAAATTATCCAAAGTGATTTAATACAACATTCAGTTGGGGAGACATTCATGTGGTCATTATTTTGAAGCTAAGCTAACATAAACAGATTGGTATGAGCTATTAACATCCCATAAATCACCAACTGATTGATGTTTAGCTGTAATGGAAGATGAGCAAGGAGGAAACCTTTGCTCTCTCAGAAGAACATACTGGATTCCCACTAGAGAGCAATGTTGGATAAGCAGTCCTCAGTAACGCAGTAGCTAAGACTACTAATTCTGCCCTGGGGTCCTTTACATGTGCCTCATGCAGTTCCTAATTTTCTTTGCAGCAGAGCAAACAAAGGATTTGTAAGCGTGGCTAAACACAAGTAACTTCAATATTCAATAATATGGCACATTAAATATGCTGCACTGTTCTGTTAATGTTTAATTCCTGCATGAATGCTTGATATGTCTTTTTTCTGTAGGTTTGCAATAAAATTATTCATCTTTGTTACTGAACTGAATAAGACACTGTAGTGCGCCATTTAGCTATGTTACCATTAGATATATTTTTAATTTATGTTGTTTGCGGTTGTGCATGCAACGGCTCATAAATGCATTGTAATTCAGGAATGGACACAGTTTGAGCTTTCAGTAAATTTGTAAAATCTGATCTTGTTCTTTGGACAGATGAGTCTAAAATCGGATTATCTGGACACCAGAAAAGAGGACATGTTTTGCATAAGCTAATAAACAGCATTCCAGGAAAGGAACGTCAAACCAACTATGAAGCATGTAGGTGGATGTGGCATGGTTTGCTGCAGCAGGACCTGGCCACCTCACCCTTAGAAAATCCACCATGAATTCTATTGTGTATCAGAGGGTGCCTGTAAAGCGTGAAAGTATCTGTAGAAAAATGAAAGATGAAGCCGAACTGAACCCTACAACATGCCCAGATCTTGATCTCATTGGGATGTTATGGGCTGATTTGAAACCAGCTAAACCCAACATAAGAGAAACCCCTCAAACACATCAAAGCTGAGTGAGGAGTGTGACACACTTTCTTCAGACTGATGTCAAAGACTAGTGGATAACAAGTCTATCACTGAAGTTATTTTAGCCAAAGGGGGTGAGACTACATATTAGGGGGTTTGGTGTCCTAATTATTTTCTCAGCTAGAAAACATATTTTGTTAATATCTTGTTTTTAAAAAGGTAATTTTCTTTTGTTCAGAGAAATTAAATGGATTACTTTTCCAGACAAACAAAATTAGTTTAGACATCAACGTGTGAATATGTCCTAATAAAGAACTGTATATTTAGGGCAGGGTGAGGGTTCTAGAATATAGCTACTCAAAGTGGCAGCATGTTGGAGTAGCTCCGTTATATTTATTCTGATTCATTCTTTGTAAAACGTTTTATTTTTCCTTTTCTGGTTGAGGGATCGATTGTTTTGAATGATTATTCACTCTGGTTTTGGATGCTAGGTACTAGGTTTTCTTTTGTTTTTGTTTTTTTACAACCAGTACATGCTGATTAACATCTCAAATGTTTAAATAATATTTGAACTATGGCCCAAAATCCCTAATCAGATGTCGTGGATGTAGAGCAGGAGCAAAGAGCAGAGATAGAAGGACACATTTGAAACAATCTCTTCCATCAATCATAATAGGCAACATGAGATCTTTGGCAAACAAATTGTATGGACTTTAAGTGCTAACAAGGAACCCTGCCAGACCATTAACATTGCAGTATTATGTGTACCACCAAGACGGAGCTGCTGGATAATATCCCTAACCACAGCATCTTGTCCATATCATTCCCCTTCAGTTGTTGCTAAGCTACAGACACAGCACCCCAGTGGCCTGTAGCAATATCTGGTGATTTTGACCATGCTTCCCTCTCTGCTATACTTTCAATGGTTCAACAGTCTGGCCAGCTGCTCCACCAGAAAAAACAAAACGTTGGATTTGTTTATCCAAATGTCAAGGACTCATACATCTCTAAAGCAAGACTTCATCCACGCAAATCAGATCATATTTTTGTTTTTCTTTGCTTGGAATATAAACCCTTTGTTATTAGGCAACCTTTAATAAGAACTGTGAGGAGATGGTCACATGAAGTTAAGGAAGCCCTGCTGGGCTGTTTTGAGGCTACTGACTGGTACGCACATGGAGAGGACATCAATGCCACACCAACCCCATAGTGCGATGCTTCCCCAATAACAAACCCTGCATCACCAGTGACCTGAATCAACTGCTAAACAAGAAAAAAAAAGGCACACAGGGACCTTTTGAGGAGTATACAGAAGCAACTTAAAGTCAAGATTAGAAGCGGCAGCTGGAGAGACTGAACAAGAACAAGGCTGTAGTTCCAGAAGGTGTAAGCCTGACGAATTCTGCAGCACCTCTTCAACTTTAGCCTGAACCAAGGTTCCAGTGCTGTAAGAAGACATCTTGCCTTGTTCCAATACCAAAGAAAAACTAATCCATCACTCCTTAACAACTACAGACCTGTTGCCCTGACATCCCACATCATGAGTGTCCAGGACAGACTCCTGTTGGCCCACCTGAGTAAGCAAAGAAACACCTTTCAATACCTTGTGCAGTTTGCTTATCACCGTATAGTTGGAGTTGAAGACAACATCATACACCTGCTTCAACAAACCCGCTGTCATTTGGGCATAGCAGGCGGCACTGTGGGGATCATGTTCTCTAATGCATTTTACACCATTCAGCCTGAATAGGTATGCTGAATTGATAAATACTTTTCCACCCAAAGCTAATGAAAACATTGCATTTAACTTCTTAGATTACATTTTTAATATAGAAATGTGGGCTTTTTGATCTGCAGCAAAATGCTGTAGATCTTCTAGAAGGCTGTTGCGGTGAGTGATCATGTGATGGCCTAAAAAAGCTCAACAAGCTGATAAACAAGGCTGGTTTTGTTCTGAGGACTGCTCTGGTACATCCGGAGATGATTGTGTAATCAGATAGAGGCTTGGTAAAAAGTCTCATGGAGAACCCTGAGTGTTCTCTTCATTAGACTGTATTACAATCAGTCAAAGGCTTTTCAGATCCACTGCGGTACTGACCACTACAGGAGATCCTGCCCACAGCATCACAATCCAAAACATCTCTTTGAAGAAACTGTTATTATATATAGGAGTTACAACAAAATTTTATTTCCCTTTTAGAGAAATCAAGTATTTTTGAATTCATTTAAAAATAATAGAGTGTTCTAATTTTTCCACATTGCTGTTTAAAGGCCTTTTTCAGGACACTGTGTGCATGTCAGCTGAGCACACATCTCACTAGGGGACTGAGAACTCTCAAACATCCACTCTTGCCAACTACTCGGGAAAACAGACACCCACTATCAGCATAAAATCTCCCTGCAGGAATCACAGACCAGCTGCAGTTCAGTTCATTCTGTCCTAAGGGTCGAAAGCTTCTATAGCATCACACAAACAGTTGTGGTTCAAAAAAACATTCAGGCTTCTACTTTTTTCTTGTCACATCATCTCAACAGTTTTCATCAGCAGGAACACGTGTCCAACAAACTGCCTGAGCAGCATTATCACTGTGCACAGAGAACAGCAGGGCAGATGCAGATTGTGTAACTTAACAATAACCCTTTTCTAACTCAGAATGTCCTACAAGTTGTAAACAATAAGTATTCTTTGCTAATAACTAGTGTTGTAGGCAACAACTTGTACTGCCCTTTATTTATAAGTAGGCTCTGCAGTTATCAAGAACACCTTTTAAAAATATATCTAATCTGATCTGTGGATAGTTGTATAAATCGGTTTCTAAAATTCCACTCAGGGAAAATAAAGATTTATCTGTAACAGTTTTTTATTGGTGCTGCCAGGATTTGTTTGTGTCCAGGTTAGTTTGTTTTCATTTTCCTTATTAACCAAAACTAAGACTTGTATTGCAGAAATGCAACCTTCTGTATGATTAGCTGTGTTTGAACCAGCCACACTGCAGAAACATATTTGGTTGGTTTTAAATGGGACAGAATATCTGCTTCTACCTGCATCTTGGTGACATTAGGGAAGTCTCCAGGGCTAATGTGATGCTCTCTCTGCAGGATAGTGTAGATCTCTGGTAGCCTCATGATCAGCTCTTCCTTCTTCTTTTCACGGCCAAAAAGAGAAGGCATCTCCTTCTTCAGGTAGCTGATGATGTAAGCGTGCACCTGTGGGAAAAAACAAGATTTTAGAGCATGGCCTTGGGCAATTTGATGACAAAGAAACAGTTTGGAATTCAGTTGAACTCAGATATTTCCATACACACACTCATTGTCTGACACTGAATTAGACTAAACATTTTGTTTGGGGTCAGTTAAGAGTTACCAAAATTATTTCTATTTGCTGAAGGACGAAATAAAGAGAGCCAAATCTTTTATACATTTTTCAAATTTAGAAATGTACATACATTCCCTTAATGTTTGATAGGATTGTATGTTTATGATAAAACAATTATATCCTATCCTAAGCTTTTCACAATATTTTTCCCAGCCCAGTCCTCCTGACAGAACCGCTCTAACTGGGCCAGGTTTGTAGGTCACCTTGCTCACACACACATTCTCAGCTGTGCCCACAAATGTTTTATGGCACTGAGATCAGGGCTTTGCAATGGCCACTCCAAAACATTGACTTTGTTGTCCTTAAGCCACTTTCTAAGTTATCCAATAATATACTTAGGATCCATTTAGAATCCCCATTTGTGCCTAAAGCTTTAACTTCCTGACTGATGTCTAGAGATGTTGCTTCCATCTTTTCATTTTGTGAAGTGCACCAGTCCATCTTGCAGCATAACACCACCACGACATGATGCTGCCACTCCTGTACTTTACAGTTGGGATGGTGTTCTCAGACTTGCAAGGTTCCCTCTTTTTCTTTCAAGTATAACAATGATCATTATGGCCGAACACTTTAGTTTTAGCTTCATTAGACCACAAGACATGTCTCCAAAAGTGAAGATTATTGTTTCTGAGAGCATTTGCAAAAAGCCTAGTCTTATTTTTATTTTGCTTATGGAGTATTGGCTTCTTCTTCTCTGAGTGGCCATTCAGTCCATGTTGGTACATGACTCCTTTCATTATGGATAATGATACACTCTTCAGAAGGTCTTTAGCTTTGGCTTTGGGGTTGAATCACACGTCCATCTGTGGGACACAGAACCCATCTCCTTTCTGAAAAGCATTATGGCTGGACATTCCCATGCTGTTTATACTTGCAGTTAATTGTTTGAACAGCTGAACGGGGAACTTTCCAGTAATTGGACCCAAGGATGAACCAGACTTGTGGAAGTCCACAATTCTCATCCTGATATTACGGTTGTTTTCTTAAATTGTTTTTATGATGTCGCAACAAGGCTTTGTGTTTTAGGTGTTCCTCCATCTCCAAGTGTACCTCCAGTTAACTCATGTTGTGGATTAACCTATCAGAAGCTTACAAAACAACGACATCATCATCTGGGGTTTCGCAAGTTGTTTAAAGCCATATCAATTCTAGTGTCGCTTCTGAATTTTAAGGAAGATAATAAAAAATTTTTTTTCCATTATTCGGGTAATATAATAATTGTGATAATTGTAACTGACCTAAAACAGGAAAAGTTTAATCTGACCTAATTTCAGACATTTAGAAAATAATACTTAAGTATAGTGTATTTAAATAGCTAGTTTTAACTGTATGTGTCTTTTTTTGAATCATAAATGACAGTTTCAGCGCTTTAAAATACTGAGAATTTCTGATTGCTTCCAGGCTGACATCCAAACGAGGCTCAAAATTCAGAATATTCAGACATCGCAGTATTTCATCATTAAGTTATTTTTACAATATATCATGGTAATATTTGAAAATTTGCAGAATATAACATTGGGAGTAAATCTTTTTTACATGAATGTAGAGTACTGCTTTTTCGAAAACATAAAAAACAAATTAGAAACTAAATCTTAATGCAACAGTTTGAAAATAACCAGTAAAATTTTACAGCCAACTAATTGCTTTAAATACTAAAAGTTCAAGAATTTTCATTACATTGTGGATACCAAAGAACATTTATTAATGTTCCCGTGTTTCCCTAAGCATCTGAATATGTAAATTATTTTCTCACCTTTGCCAGCCTTGCTCTCTTGATGAGGTCATTGAGTTTACGGAGTGCAGCATTCCTTGGAAGACTCTGGATATCCCGAAAGAGATCCTGAGACTCAGCCTCGAACAGGCGCCTAAAGATGAGGATAATTGAAGTATTATACTTTACAAACAACAACCAAAACTGTCCAATAATGAACAGAGTGAACATCATTATGTGTGCACTGGGTTTTGAATGAGTGAATTTTTGAGTGAGACCTGTTCTCAGTGTTCTGCAGTGGTTTGGCCCAAAAGGAGCCCAGATAGACTCTCACCACCTCTGGGGTATTAATCACCTTCCCCAGTGACCACATGAGGGCACCGTACACCCGCATTAACTGCTGGGTGTCCACCTATGCACAGAGAGGAGAGGGAGCTGCTCAGAGCGACAAAGACAAGTACAGATTAACTTTAGTGTCTAGATTCACTCTGCCCATCAAACCTGGTCCGCCTTGTTGAGGACAACTCGGATCTTGTCATCTTGTCCCTTAAATGCTTTGATGGCTTCAGAGAACTCGTCAGAAATATCCAGTTTGTGGGCATCAAATAGCAGGATGATCCTGTCCACCCGCTCTCCAAACCAGCGTAGAACCTCTGCAAAGTCATAACCTGATGGTGGATGGAAGGGGAGACAAAGGGTTATTAGAAAAACTCCATATTATCTAAGAGCTCTGAAGTTGTTGTATAAACGTGTCTATAGGGCAAGCTAAGTGAGTAATCATGCCAACACATCATGTTTTACTTGTTAAACATGTAGAAAAGAGTCCACACTCCACTGCTGATTAGCAAACAAGCTTATTCAAAAATTGTCCAAGATACAAGGAAGTTATTGACTTAATGGCCTGAGATACTTTTTCAAACTCAGCACACACATCTGTTTGAGTTATTCTTTGGCAGAACACAACGTTTTTGGAGGAGATGTACAAACTTTGAGGGCATATTCGTTGAACTTTTGTGCCTTTTAATTGTGTGGGTGTATTTTTTTGAAGTGTGTAAAGTCATCTGTGGCAGTGTGGGTGTGGCCACTCAGATAACAGTGAGCTCAGACCTGGAAACTCAACCCAAGGCAAAAGGTTTTCAACGTAAAATGGAAATTTCCATCAAGAGAAAAAAGTCCTGCTCCCTAAGTGATTGTGCTCCAGCTGGGCGTATCTCCCACCTGTACACGAAGTTGGTGTTTTTAAGAGAATCTTTAATCTTTAAAGATTGCTTACAGGCAACAACTCAATAAACTATATTTATACTTCAAACACCTACAAGTACATTAAGATGAAACTCAGTCATTTCAGTGTTGTTTTATGCAGTATATTGAGTATAGGATATTACTTTTTCGATGTATACCCTGAGGACCACAACGGAAAAAAAATTGTCCACATAAACTCTGATGTAGCTGAGAAATGTCATCTTCAGTTTCTGCTGCACAGCTGATTGAATGACGAATCGTTGCCATACATACAGAGTTTACTTTAACTCATACAGAAATCATCCAGACTTTAACTATTCCTGTATGGTCCTTTAACAGGGTTTTACAATGGAATATTCCACATCTAGTGTCTGTTACTGTTCCTCTGTAACTCTGCTGGGAGTAACAATTAGAAATAGAGTTTTCCATTTGTTTCAATATAAATTTGTCTAATTAATGAGGTTGTTACATATAGCTAAACTTCTATTTGTCCCTGGTGAGATTGGTGGAATATTTGTCAGGCTGGAAAGTCTCATAAATAAACAAGGGTGTTGGCACTGGAAGCAAAACGACGTCCGCACCTCCCTCCCCTCTCAGGGCTCAGGTTACACCAGCGGCTCAGAAATTGCCCAGGGGAGATGATGCTGAACAATAAATACAGTCATCAGCAAGGATATTTCCTGCACCTATGAAACAAATTTCAGCTGACAGCAATCACATACCAGAAACACAGAGAGGAAGCAAACTCCTGCAGGGTTAAAACCAAGGAAATTCCTCTTATATGAGGTCTAGTTAGCCTCTGCTTCTATAACAGGGTGACTGATTACTTTACATGTTCCATTTCCTTTAAAAAGGGAAATGCCTTCAGCCTAACAATACTACTTCCCCTGCAGTGTTTTCAAATTATGAGAGTACAACCTTGAAATGAAATGGTGGATAGTCCTAAATATATTCCACACAGGATTTCACCACTAAAAGGCACTGTGGAAGGAAGGGACACCAATGTCTGTACAGTCTACAGAAAATGTCCTCCCAAATAAAACCATGATGAACTATTTCTTTAGTTGTATGGTTAGAACACCTGTCCCTGAAGGAGAGGAACTCACTGAACCAGCTGGCTAAGTGGTCAGGATGGCTGATCTTGGAGTCACAGATGTGCTTGTACCATCAGTATCCGCAACCCCTCACCTTTAGCATACCAAATAACAATATAGGATGGATTTATTCATTAAATTGTATGATACCATTTATGTCTTTTTTTAAATGGTATACTCCAAAAAAGCCTATATTACCAAAAAGACAAACATCCCTATAAAACCATAGGACTGTTCAATGGTTCTTGGCCGTGGGAAGCAAAAACAAATTTAAACAGGAAAGTGTGCAGGACACCGTTTACATTTAAGAAGCATTATTGTTTTGGGGACAAATAACTTCACTTTTCTGATTCATGAGGTTGAGACTTTCAGCTCCATTCTATCAACAAAGGACATTGTAGATATTAGAAATAACCTTTTTAAACATTGAAACACCCCTTTATTACCAGTAATGTGCATTATTAAAATCAGCTTAATAAAATAAAAAATAAAAAACAAATGCCATCTCTAATTAACAGTAATTTGGAATTTACAGAAAAATATAAAACATGGAATTCCAGATCTAAATATCCTCCTAAGAGTTTGTCTAAGAATGTATATTTTCCCTGTTGTAAATGAGTGAGACTCCACCCTCTGATGATGACAGAGTGGCAGGAGATCTGAGTGAGCATTCTGGCCCAGAGCCCAGAGGGCAAACCGCAGCCCCACCCTGCAGACAAGTTATAGCCAAACATGCAACTAGTATTTTCCGCACAGCTTTATTTGCGATATAGCAAAACCTACGCTACGTGGGACAGAAAAGACAATCCCTAATTATACTACAACAAAGTGAACTTGATTCAGTCGCAATGCTTTGCACAAATCTTCCTGGTCAGATACAGCTTCCATTACAGGCTGCTGAACAGAACATTACCATGCCAAAAATGTCAAAGGTCTGTCAGCATCTGCATAGGTTAAAAATGTTTTATTTATATTTATCTAGTTGACAAAAAAAAAATTTAATGACTATCTGAACAGATTGTTTCATGGCCCTTTTAGAGTGTGTTTAGTGTTGGTCAAATAATTCTCAAATTGCTACAAGGATTCAATTCAATTCAGTTTATTTATATAGCGCCAATTCACAACACGTCGTCTCAAGGTACTTCACAAAAGTCAGGTACATACATTACAATTAATCCTAACCATTGAACAGTGTAGTCAGATTCAGCCATTTATTCAAATTGGATAAAAAGTTTTTCTATCTAAGGAAACCCAGCAGATTGCATCGAGTCAGTGACTTATAGCAGTCACTCCTCCTGGATCAGCATCTAACGACAGTGGAGAGGAAAAACTCCCTTTTAACAGGAAGAAACCTCCCGCAGAACCAGGCTCATTGTGAGAGGCCATCTGCCACAACCGACTGGGGGTTTGAGAGAACAGAGCAGAGAAGGAAAAAGAACACAGAAGCACTCCAGGAGTACTTTCTATATGAAAGAAAAGTAGAACATTAATGGTTATAGCTCATTTGGTGGCTTCATCTAGGAGAGAAAGACAGTTAAGCAGATGAACTCTGAGCCAGTTTTCAAGTCTAGAGGATGAAAGAGAGCAAATACAGTTAGTCACATTAAAAGCTCAGTCAGTAGCTATGTCTCGGAGAAAAATAGGGTTAGAAAGACAGGGCCAAGTGGATCAGTAGAAGGTGAGCATTAAATTGTTGGCAGCAGAAGCTTGGACAATGCCCCCTCCAGGACGGTGTCACAGGTAGACACAGAGTCAGGCCAGGTGTAGCTTCTAGGAAAAGAAAAGAGAACATAAAGTTAAAAGCTGAAATAACAGCAAATAATGCAAAATTGGAGAGTAGTGTGAGAATGTAGCAGAGAGAGTGAAAGTGGTCATTATGTCTTCCAGCAGCCTAAGCCTATAGCAGCATAACTACAGAGATAGCTCAGGATAGCCTAATTCACTGTAACTATAAGCTTTATCAAAAAGGAAAGTTTTAAGCCTAGCCTTAAAAGTAGACAGGGCGTCTGCCTCACGGACTAAAACTGGGAGCTGGTTCCACAGGAGAGAAGCCTGATAACTAAAGGATCTGCCTCCCATTCTACTTCTAGAGACTCTAGGAACCACCAGTAAACCTGCAGTCTGAGAACGAAGTACTCTGTTAGGAATATATGGAACAATCAGATCTCTGATGTATGATGAGAGGATATTTCTAATTTTGGCAATTTTCCAGAGGTGAAAGAAGGAAATCCTAGAAACCTGTTTAATATAGGATTTAAATGATATGTCCTGGTCAAAAATAACACCAAGGGTTTTTACTTTATTACCAGGGGTCAATTTAATGCCATCCAGGTTAAGTGATTGACTGAGCAGTTTCTGTTTCAAAGACTCCGGTCCAAAGACGACAACTTCTGAGAAAATTTCAAGTCGTCCAAGTTTTTATGTCTTCAAGGCATGCTTGTAGTCTATCTAACTGGTTGGGCTCATCAGGATTTATGGATAAGTAAAGCTGAGTGTCATCAGCATAGCAGTGAAAATGTAACCCTGTGGTACTCCACAATTAACCCTGGATTTTATAGATGATTTATCATTTACCTGAACAAACTGGAATCTGTCAGACAAATAAGATTTAAACCAGCCTAGCGCTGTTCCCCTGATCCCTACAGCATATTCCAGCCTTTCTAAGAGAATATTGTGATTGACTGTATCAAATGCAGCACTGAGATCTAACAGTACAACTACAGACACAAGGCCATTATCCGAGGCCATAAGAATATCATTAGTGACTTTCAGCAGAGCTGTTTCAGTGCTATGATGAGCTCTGAAGCCTGACTGAAACTCTTCAAACAGGTCATTACTGTCTAAATGCTCACACATTTGATTAGCAACTATTTTCTCAAGAATTTAGATAAGAACAGAAGATTGGATATATGTCTGTAATTTATTAAATCATCTTGATCAAGTGAAGGTTTCTTAAGTAATGGTTTAATTACAGCTACCTTAAAAGCCTGTGGTACATATCCATTTACTAAGGATATATAAATCATATCTAAAATGGGGCTGGTAATCAGAGGGAACATTTCCTTAAATAATTTGGTTGGGATTGGGTCTAACATACAAGTTGAAGGTTTAGATTAAGCTAATATTTCTGATAACTCAGGAAGAACCACAGGATCAAAGCAGTCCAAACACAAATCAGGTTCTACAGTTACTTCCAATGTCGTCACACTTGCTGAGGATGAAGTAATCATCTTCGGGAGTATGTCAATGGTTTTATTTTTAATAGAATCAATTTTATTTAAGATGAATCCCATAAAGTCATGACTGCTGAGAGCTAAGGGAATGGATGGCTCAACAGAGCTATGACTCTGTGTAAGTTTAGCAACTGTACTAAAGAGAAACCTAGGATTATTCTTGTTCTCTTCTATTAATAATGAGAAATAAGCTGTTCTAGCTTGGTGAAGTGTCTTTTTATACAACAGTAGGCTGTTTTTCCAGATTAAGTAGAAATCCTCTAGGTGTGTAGAGCGCCATTTTCTCTCCAATTTTCTAACATTTTGCCTTAAACTATGCAGCCCAGAATTAAACCAGGGAGCCAGCCTCCTATGAATAATTACTTTCTTGTTCTGGGGGGCAACATTGTCTAACGCACCACACAATGATAAACACTATGAACAAGAGAATCGATTTGTGAAGGGGAAGAAACAAAATTATTGCTCTCTTCTGTGTTTTTCTGTGATAATGAGGAAATTAAATGTGGAACAGATTCTTTAAAGGTTGTTACAGCGTTGTCTCATAATTATCTACTATAATGAAATTTTCTTTCAGGTGTGGAGTACTCCGTTAAATTAAACTCAAAGGTTATCAAAAATGGTCAGACAGGAAAGGGTTATGAGAAAATGTTATGTCTTTACACTCAATGCCATATGTCAGCACAAGGTCCAGAGAATGAAGACAAAGGTGGGTGGGTTTGTTAATGTTTTGAGCAAAGCCAATTGAGTCTAAGATAGCCTAAATATAGCATTTATTGCTATCACTTTCAGTGTCAACATGAATGTTAAAATCCCCCACTATAATGATCCTATCTGTATTTAACACTAAATCAGATAAAAGGTCTGAAAAGTTATCTAAAAATTGAGAGTAAGTTCCTGGTGGATGGTACAAAACAACAAACAGAAGTGGTTTTAGTGCTTTGCAATTTGGATGAGGAAAACTAAGAATTAAATATTCAAAAGAGTTGTAGCTATTAATTGGTCTGGGACTAATCAATAAATCAGACTGAAAGATGGTTGCTACTCCTCCTCCTCGCCCAGTATTTCGAGGAATGTGGAATTTTAAATAATTAGTTGGAGTCGAGTCATTTATAGTAACATAATCCTCTTGGTGCAGCCAGGTTTCTGTGAGGCAAAATAAATCAATCTGATTGTCACAAATCAGGTCACTAACTAGCAAAGTCTTTGAAGAGAGAGATCTTATTTTCAGTGTTTTGCCAGCTTTGAACATCTACAGACTGAGGTTTTTGCCAATGAGCTGTGATGACCATGTTGCACCCTGGGGATGGTCTGTTCAGGGTAATATTCGGTGTTAGTTCATTTTTGGGTCTCCACTGATTCCACGTTTGCATTGTCCTACGTTACTTTTTCAAAGCTATAAAGTAAACTTCTAAAGGCTTTCCTTTAACAATGGCTTCTTTTTGCCACTTTCATGTAAAAACTAGATTTGTCAGACATTTTCATGTTTAGACAGTGCATTGAACAGAGCTCTGTGAGATCTTCAAAGCTTGGGATATTCTTTTAGAACCTAACCCTGGTTTAAACATTTCCACCATTTTCTCCCTGACCTCTCTGCTGTGTTCCTTGGTCTTCATGATGCTGTTTGTTTTCTAAGGTTCTCTAACAAACTTCTGTGGCCGGAAACAGAATAGCAGTTTTTAGACCAAGATTACCTCCATAGGGTGGCCGGGCACTCCCTTAGAGATCGGGTGAGGAGCTCGGCCATCCGGAAGGGGCTCGGAGTAGAGCTGCTGCTCCTCCACATTGAGAGGAGCCAGTTGAGGTGGCTCGGGCATCTATACCGGATGCCTCCTGGACGCCTTCCTCGGGAGGTGTTCCAGGCACGTCCCACCGGGAGGAGGCCCAGGGGACGGCCCAGGACACGCTGGAGGGACTATGTCTCCCGGCTGGCCTGGGAATGCCTTGGGCTCCCCCCGGAGGAGCTGGAGGAGGTGTCTGGGGAGACCCGGTCCCGGATAAAGTGGAAGACGACGAGTATGAGTACGAGACCAAGATTATACTACTTATTGGACTTTGTTTAATAATTAGGAGAAATCTTAAAGCACTTGGTTACACTGGACTTCAAGGGGTACTGATTTTTTTGTAAGGTAATGTAGTACCTGGACACCCATTCACTGCAGAATTTTCTCAGATTTCAATTAATTTCTTTTTTTATAAATGTTTGCAAGCAATGGGCACATAAACCTGGATGTATTCTTACAAGTTGGGTACACGTGGAAAACAAAAGGTAAACAAAGTACAATCCAATAAGTTCCTGCCACATTTGTACAGTCACTGAAAAGGGACAACTCAAAAAATATGCCAAAAAGCACACTTTTACCATTAGTGTAGTTTACTGTTACAGTTGCAGGGAGAAGCTAGAATTCTGCAGAACTCAAACATGGATGCAGTTCAGTTCAGAGCATCGAATGTCACTGAATCAACAATAACGACCTCAGTGAGGTTTTACTTCTCGTTGGTAGAATATTATCAGTCTGTCAGTAATGTTAAATTAGTATGCACCGTTGCTGAATAATAGCTGGTCTCCAGGAGGAATTTTACATCTGATGCTGTCATTCACCCAGGCTGACTCAATGCAGGGGCAACAAAGTAAGTGTTTAACAAGAGGAAACAGAAGGTAGCTCTGGAGCATGATCATACAGAAAAGCTAAACAACAGCAAAAACACATCAGATTTGTTACACTTCTGTTTTCCTTTTTTATATTTGATAGTATTTGATTTTAAATACATTATTCACCTGCACATAGAGAAAAACTGCTAATCCTGAAAATCCTCTTTGCAGCATAAAGACACATGTCTTTAGCGTCTTTTATAATCAAACCTGTTAAGAAGCTGCTGTGCTGTTTTTGGTAAGAAATATGCTGCACTTTTAACAGCAAACATAAAGGCTGCAATGCCGTGCATAAATACTCATACTTACTCTTGAACTTTTTCATGTTTTGTCATGTCACAACCACAAACTGTATAAGGTTTCATTTGGCTTTTTTGTTGCAGACCAATGCAAAGTAAAGCACAATTGTGACATTGTAAAAAATAACACACGGTTTTCAATATTACAACTACAAATCTAAAGAGTTTAGTGCATTTATATAAACTTCCTTTGTGACAACACTTAGAAAAGCACCGTTTGTTGCAATTGGAGCTGCAAGTTTTCTTGTGGTATCTCAGCTTTGCATATTTAAAAATGGAAATTCTGTCCCATTGTTTGCCAAACAGCTTATGCTTAGTCAGATTCAATGGAGAGGGTCTGTCAACATGAATTTTCAAGTCTTACTACAGACTCTCAGTAGGATTTAGGACTGGACTTTGTCTGAGCCATTCTAACACCTGAATATGCTTTGATCTAAATTCAGTCTGTATAAAAGGTGAAGGTGCGGGCAGGAAGAATCAGCATGACAGTGTGTTTGACTGAAGACACTCTATTGTTGTATTACTGTTTTGTGAAGAGGATACTCTTAGTTCTCCATTATGTTCTTCATTTATCAAAAGCATTTCTTTACACAATCTTCTCCAGAAGGACCAGAACAGAACTAGCCTTGTTTATCTGTTTATTCAACTATTTTCCTCTTTAGTTTTATTTCTTTTACATTTATAGTGATACATGTTGACAAAAACCAAAACAAAAATACTCACTGAACTTAGCCAAACTTTTTTTCTGACATAAAACAAAGAAATCAAACAAAATGAGTATTCTAAAAAGCAGTAATGTTAACAGTATTTACAGTAAAATTCTAGAATAACATTAATCATATATATATATATTTTTTTAATCCAAGCGTTGATACAGTTATACACATCACTCTTAGCCACTCATCTTGCTACTCAAGATGCTATTGATGACCAATTAAACTCTCTAAAGTATATTTAAGTACATGTGATAATCTCGCTAATGGTAAAATGGACACAAGTTTATGATACCACAATTAAATACCAGGTGGCTCTATATCTAACCATCCGTTCAAAATACATAGTACTGCAGTATATGCAGCAATTCTTAAAACATGCCTATGCTTATATTCAAGACCAGAGCCTATAATCCTAAAACTAGGCAATTTGGATTCTTAGAAATATTGATACCAAATATATCCTTATAGATTTCCAAAAACCTAGGATTTTAGGACAAGACCATATAAGATGACCATATATACCTGGCTAGTTATTACATTTGCAACATGCAGCAGAACACTTGGTAATATATTTACTTCAAACAGCAGGTGTTACATGGAGTCTATGAATAATTTTATATCGAGTCTCATACAATATGTTAGAACATGTAATTTTCTTTGCATTCGGCAATATATTTGTAAATATTACATCATCTATATTGTAAGGCAAAATCTTCAAAATTTTTAATTCATAATGACAGGAGTTTTAGTAAACAACTGTACATAAATACATTCAGACACCTTCATGAGGACTATTACAACGAGGCACGTCATGACGTCATGATGTTTTACAGATTTGTATAATTTTGTTTGTGAGTTTATTTTTGTTTTTATTTATGGGTGCCAGCCATGTATCCCAGGATTTTATAGAGTTTTTTTATGTAACCAGTCACACAAGGACCAAACACTACAAGGTGCAAGACCCTTTTTTATTTATTTAAATGTTCATAAATAAATTATTAGAAATCCCTCACCAACAAAAAGTGTCTGTTATTCTTTTCCCAAAGTTCACAGGGAAGGCAAAGGCTTCCAGTCAAAGGCACGACGGACGGACGGACGGACGGACGTCATCGGCTTCCAGGATGTGTCACAGCGGCTGGAGCACAGAAGCTGACTTGTTGTATATTATTTTTGCAGACCCTACGACAGTTTTAATGATCACCGACACAGAGGCACAAAAAGAGAGATACGAGGGGTTAAATGGGCTTCAGATTCAGGGTAATGGTGAGAAACTGCCATTTTTTCAAGCAGAAAAAAAAAAAGACACCAGCTTGAACAGCGGACGAATCGGGTGAGTCCATGGGAAAACTAGACGTGATCATGGGTGTATATTTAAATGTGAGAGGGTAGTAGGGGCTGAGGGAGAAGAGGAAGAAAAAAAAAAATGCAACCCGTTCTTTGCAACAAGTGGGTTGTCACAACGTGATTTCGCCCGGTATGGTGGAGCCAGGGGACTTGTTGGCGAGCACCTGGCGGGCAGGTTACTCCTCGTGGGACCCGGCCTGGCTCAGCCCGAACGAGAGATGCAAGCACATCCCCTAGTGGGCCAACCACTTGCAGGAGACCATGCATGAAGGACCGGGGCAAAGAGGACTGGGCAGCGGACGAAGATGGAGGCCTCGGCAACTCGATTTCCAGATGCTCAAACTGGCTCTAGGGATGTGGAATGTCACCTCACTGGCGGGGAAGGAGACAGAGTTTGTGTGGGAGATATCGGCTAGAAATAGTTGAGCTCACTCCACGCACAGTGTGGGCTCCCGAACCCAGCTCCTCGAGAAAGGCGGGACTCTCTTCTACTCTAGAGTGGCCTGCGGAGAGAGGCGGCAGGTTGGGGTGGGTTTGCTTGTTGCCCCCCAGCTTGGCTGTCTCATGTTTGGGTTTACTCCGGTTGATGAGAGGGTTGCATCCCTGCACCTTCAGGTCAGGGAGAGGTCTCTGACTGTTGCGTCAGCCTTACATGCTGAGCAGTGGTGCGGAGTACCCGGCCTTCTTGGAGTCCCTGTCGGTGGTGCTGCATAGTGCCCCTCTCTAGACTCATTCTGCCGGGGGATTTCAAAGCATACGTGGGAAATGACAGTGACACCTGGAGGAGTGTGATTGGGAGGAATGGCCTCCCTGATCTGAACCAAAGTGGTGTTAATTTTTTGGACTTCTGTGCTAGTCACGGCTTATCCATAATGAACATCATGTTTCAGCTGGGCACATTATGAGGCGGTGGAGGGAGTTCTTCCCTGGAGGAATCAGAGACTGGGTACTCCATGGAGCCACCATGGTTGTGAAGGGGGACCAAAGGGTATGTTCCAACTACAGGGGGGATCACACTCCTCAGCCTTCCTGGTAAGGCCTATGCCAGGGTATTGGAGAGGAAAGTCCGGGTGATAGTCGAACCTCGGCTTCAGAAGGGGAAGTGTGGTTTATGTCCTGGCCATGGAACACTGGACCAGCTCTACACCCTCTACAGGGTGCTTGAAGATTCATGGGAGTTTGCCGAACAAGTCCAAATATATGTTTTGTGGACCTGGAGAAGGCATTTGATCGTGTCCCATGTGATGCCCTGTAGGCTGCGCTCCAGGATTATGGAGTTGGGGGCCCCTTATTAGGGGCCATACGGTTTTTGTATAAGCAGAGCAGGAGTTTGGTCCCTATTGGCACCAAATCGGACATGTTCAAGGGGAATGTTGGATTCCGGCAGGGCTGCCCTTTGTCACTGGTCATGTTCATCATTTTCATGGACAGGATTTCTTGGCGTAGCCAAGGGTTGAAGGGGTCTGGTTTGGGGACCAGTAGATTTAGTCTCTTCTTTTTGCAGATAACGTGGTCTTGCTGGCGCCCTCTAGCCAAGACCTACAGCATGCAGGGGCTGTACGCAGCCGAATGTGAAGCTCCTTCAAGGCCATGGTTCTCTACACGAAAAGGGTGGAATGCCATCTTCGGGTTGGAGGGAAGCTCCTGGTTCAAGTGGAGGAGTTCAAGTATCTCAGGGTCTTGTTCAAGAGTGAGGGGAGAATAGAGTGGGAGATTGACAGATGGATTTGTGCGGCCGCTGCAGTAATTAGGACTCTGTGTTGACCCGTTGTGATGAAGAGAGCTGAGCTGAAAAGCGAAGTTCTCGATTTACCGGTCGATCTGCGTTCTTACCCTCACCTATGGGCATGATACAAGTGGCTGAAATGAGCTTCCTAAGCAGGGTGGCCGGGCACTCCCTTAGAGATGGGGTGAGGAGCTTGGCCATCCGGGAGGAGCTCAGAGTAGAGCGACTGCTCCTCCACATTGAGAGGAGTCAGTTTATTTGGCCCAAGCATCTCTGTCAGATGCCTCCTGGATGCCTCCCCCAGGAGGTGTTTAGAAATACAGATACTGTTTTCAGTAATATTGTTTCAAGTTCAAACCACATTTGTAACTTGGAAATTGATGGAAATAGCTTCTCATCTGTAAATCAAGAAAAAGATTTCATAAATCTGTCTGAAAGAAGATCCCGTATCATACAGATACCAAGATCATTTCATATTTTAAAGTATATATCTGAACAAGCTTGTCTAAAGTCAAGGTTACAGAAAATAGGTGCCAAAGCAGAGTACAGGTCTAGGATCCAAAAATGTCTCAGAATGTTTTTTCCATGTTTTCAGAAAATTTCTAATCATAAAATTATCTTTTATTCCTTGAATTGAGATTCTACTATTCCATTCATAAATAAGGCAAAGAGTTCGATCCAGTCCAGTTGCTTCCAGCTCCAGATAAGTTGAATTTGTTTCTTTTTTTGAACCAATTCAGCAATATATCTCATTTGAGATGCCCAGTGATAAAAGTTTATATTAGGCAATGCTACTCCACCTTTGTTCAATGGTAGCTGACGTTTTTTCCATTTTAAATACACAAATTTATAAAATAAACCGTGTTAACTTAAAAAGCCTTTCAGTTGGGACTGAAGAAGAAGGGTTACTTAAAAACGGAACATCATCTGCATACAATGAAATTTTATGTATTTTTTCTTTGGCTTGAATACCAGTAACTAAAGTGTAGCATCTTATAATTTCAGCAATAGGTAACATAACTAAAGGGCACAGACAACAGGAACACATGTTTGCACCTATTAAAAATGGAGGACACGTTCAGCTTTATGAAGTCACTGACTGCGATGCTGCTACTCCAACAGATGACAAAAATATAACACTACAATAGATTTATAGAAGACCTGTAACATCTTTCTACAAACACAGAAGGATCTAAGCCTTCTCAAAAAGTCTGATGTCCAGGTGAACACCAAGGTATTGTTATGGTCTGGCTCTATGACCACAACAAATAAAAGGAAGCAATGCATGGAATACCTTAAAATTAGGTTTATTTAACAGAAAAAAATCAAACAAAAGCCCTGGCTGGTTGTAGGAAAAGGAGAGGAGGAGGGAGAGTTACAGGAAGTGGTGGGTCTTAAAACTCTTCTAGAGAGACTGGCCAGCTGTTTCCACTTCCAATCAGCACCCTTTAGGAGCTCTGCAAAAACAAAAATGTTAGAAACGCAGAGGACAGGCCTTGGGCCGTAAGACCCCCCCTCTTCAAGACAGGGTCCCCACTGGAACCCTGATCAAAAAAAATATATAATTGTTCTACCGATATAAACCAAAAGAACCTCAAATCCCATCCCAAGACCACAACCGGTTCCTAGAGGAGACTCAGTTAGAAAAACAAGAAAAAAAAAACAAAAATCTATTGGTTTGATGCCCTGGACAAAGCATCTGCGATGACATTATCCTTTCCCTTGATATAACAAACATGCAAGGAAAAAGATTACAGAAACAGAGACCATCTGATTTAGGCAGCGAAAATAGTAAAAGAAAAGTCAAAGGGTCATGATCTGTATAAACAGTTAAAGGGCCTGCACCCACCTCAAAATGTTGCAATGACCAAATGAGATCAAGGGTCTCTTTTTCAATGACTGAATAATTTTGCTGGTGCCTATTAAATTTCTTAGAGAAGAAACTCACAGGTCTTTGAATTCCAAATTCATCCACTTGCAAAAGGACTCCCCCTGCACCAACGTGACTGGTGTCGACTTGAAGTTTAAAAGGCTTACTTATATCAGGAGCCAACAAGACAGGAGAACTACACAGCATCTTCCTCACCTTTTCAAAAGCCTGCTGACAAAGAGGGGACCAAATGTATTTCACATTACTTTTCAAAAGGTCCGTTAGAGGTGCAACAACAGTTGAAAAGCTCCTACAGAAAGCTCTGTAGTATCCAACTAAACACAAGAATTTCATGAGTTCTTTTTTAGTTGTTGGTGCTAGATACTTTTCAATGGCTTCTACTTTTCACTCACAGGACACAATTTGCCCTGACCCACCTGACAACCATGATAAGTAACAGTTGCTTGCGCAAACACACATTTGGCAAGATTTAATGCAAGATGTGCATCGGCTAGACCATCAAAAAATGTCTTGAAGACCAAGTGTCTGAATACACAACAACGTCATCCAAATACACAGCACAGCCCTCCAAGCACCCAACAACCTTATTCATCAAATGCGGAAATGTTGCCAGTGCATTCCTCAAACCAAAAGGCATAACACGGTATGAATACAAACCACTAGGTGTAACAAAGGCAGAGATTTCACATACCCTTTTAGATAAAGGAACCTGACAATAGCCTTTCAGCAGATCTATCTTACTCATGACTTGTGAATTACCAACTTGGTCAATACAGTCATCCATTTGAGGAAGAGGGTATGGGTCAGGTTTGGTTATGTTTTAACTTTTCTGAAATCTGAACAAAACCGAAACGTTTTGTCTGATTTTGGAAGATGATGCCTGAACAATACTATTCTTTAGCATATAGTCAATCTCAGCATCCAGATGATTGCGTTTTTCTTGATTAACCCTTTAAAATCGTTGCTTTATAGGTTGTGCATCACCCACATTAATATGTTCGATTGTGACTGGTAAATAACATAACACAGCGTCCAATTTTCCAGTACTTCAGAATTCTTGAGTCTCCCGGTTAACGATTCAGAACCTGAAACAGGCAACCCAACTTCATCCCATTCCTCTCCAGCAGATGTCACTGTGTTACCAACACACAGGGTGAACTCCATCCACCAATGCAATCTGAGCTACACGTGCATGATAAGGTTTACAAACGTTGACATGAATCAGGCACTGCTTCCTCCTCCGCTCCGGGGTAGCAATAAGATAATTTTGCTCTGACAGCTGTTTCACAATGGTATATGGACCAGAGAACTTGGCCTGAAATGGAGAACTAACAATAGGAAGTAAGCCCAGTACTTGATCACCTGGAACAAAGACACGATGTTCAGTTTTCTTGTCATACAGGCGTTTCATCTTTTCTTGAGCAGATGATAACTTCTCTTTTTCCAACTGCATAGCAATAAAGAGTCTCTGCCTAAACCCATTAATATAATTCAAAAGGTTTTGAGGTAGTTCAGCTTCCTTCCACTCAAAGCAGTTAAAGGACCACGCACAGTATGACCAAACACTAATTCATTCGGGCTAAAGCCCGTACTCTCCTGTGTCGCCTCTCTTGCTGCAAGTAACAACCAAGGCAGTCCATCCTCCCAGTCAGCATTTATTTGAACACAGTAAGCATGGAGTAAATATTTTAATGTCTCATGGAATTGCTCTAGTACACCTTAGCTCTGTGCATAAAATGCTGTAGATTGATAGTGCCCAATGTGCAGCTGCTTCAAAACCTCTGCAAACGTGAAGAGAAATGTGATCCTTGGTCAGTCTGAATGACTTTTGGTATCCCAAAAATAGTAATAAACTGAGTCAGAGCTCGCACCACAGACCTTGCAGTAAACATGTGCAATGGATATGCTGCTGGATACCTGGTATTCTGACAGTCGTTTAAACTTAACATGGAAAAAACTTCCTGAGCACGACCAACTAAAACACAGTGAAGCAAAACTGTGGTCAGAATGAGACCAGCCCCATGTCTCCGCAATCTTTATCAATTGCTCTCTTGTATACTGCTCCAGAAATTCCATTGATGGAGATTTACTAAAATCTTCAACAGACATGGCTAACTTTATAAATATTACAAACAGTGACTTTCAAAAGAATTATGTATGTATGTATGAGTATATATATTTATTTATTTATTTTTTTGGTTTGTGAATTCTGGATCAAAAACATAGATGTTAATTAGGAAGGTTACTTAAAGTTAATTTAAGTGCAATTAGAGGGAGATGGGGTATGAAAAATAAGTTTTACTTCTTCATACCCCTTTTCAGACAATCTATATTAATCAATAATCAATGTCAGATCTCAGGTTAAATATACTGACAAGTTTACTTATTGGAAAATGTTTATTCTACTAGTTTCTATTTATGTTTAAGTTAATTTGATTTATTTGGAACTGGAAATTTAATTTAATTTAATTTTTACCAAACACTTCTTCGTATGGTATTTGGATATTTGTTTGTTTGTTTGTTATAAGCATTTCTGAAATTGATTTATTTATTTACTGTTGTTTGTCATTGTCTGAAATCATTGTCTGAAATAAATAAATAAATAAATAAAAGAGTAAATTGCTGACTACTCGTGCAACCCAAAACAACTAAACTGAACTTTCCCTGTGACTGCCTACCACAACCTAACTAGCTCAATCCTAGTCTTCAGAGAACAGGGATGGCGGGTACTTATGCACTAAATACCAATAGAGTGGCAAAGCGACTAGTAAACTGGCAACCGCTGTCACCATATGATCTCACACTACTATCCTTGAGCCTATGAATCCCAAAGGGGAGACACACTGAAGCCTACAGGGGAGTCAGTTTTAAATTCCCCTAATTGCACAAATTAGGCAACAATCAACACTCACCACTGGATTCTTCACATGAAGTTGAGAGCAAGCAACTTACCCCAAGCCAGAGAAAGAGGAAAAACATTTTAAACAAAACTTAACATTTCCACACTAGCTTCTCAACTAACTTAACAAAAAATGCTTACAAAAATGATCATTTACTGAATAAAAAAAAAAAAAGTTGTGCAAAATTTCTTTTTCAATTTGAACGAGCCCCCAATTTGTAATGGTCTGGCTCTATGACCACAACAAATAAAAGGAAGCAATGAATGGAATACCTTAAAATTAGGTTTATTTAACAGAAAAAAATCAAACAAAAGACCTGGCTTGCTGGAGAACAATGAGAAGAGGAGGGAGAGTGGTGGATCTTAAAACTCTTCTAGAGAGACTGGCCAGCTGTCTCCACTTCCAATCAGCACCCTTAGGGAGCTCTGCAAAAACAAACATGTTAGAATCCCAGAGGACAGGCCTTGGGCCGTAACAGTACTAATACTACTCCACCACCTTCACCTCTTCACATCATTTGAAGTATGACAATAAAACTGAGGGTCAAAAGAGCGTAGGGTAATCTGAGATGCATCTATCCAAGACATTTGCATAAACAAATCCAACATTTTGTTCTCTCTGGTAGAGCAGCTGACTAACTGAAATGTTGAACAGAAGTAGAGGAAGTAGAACAGTGTAGAGGAGAGTGAGGTGTGGGTAAAATCAATAGAAATTGCCACAAAGGCACTGGGGTGTTGTGTCTGTAGCTTAATAATACCTGAGCTAATGAAATCACTTGCGGTGTCAGCAACACTTGATGGTGGAATGTATATGGTTACCATAATAACACTAGTGAACTCTCTTGGTAAACAATATGAATCAAAACAAACATCCAACAGCATTTAAACTGCAGGGGCAATATTTCACAGTGGTATATCCTGGATTTTCTAATACATGTTCTATTTTAAATTCTGCTGTTTCTTTACTAATGTTCTCGAACAAACCTTCGAGGGCTTCACAGAACAGATGGATTTGTACCAGGCCACCACAATATATTGCAAATTTATTGTCATCGCAATCTTACTGTGCGCAATATGGATACCGCGAAGAACTGCCTTGACTGCAATTAGTGTTAATTATTTAAGTACCGGGCATTGAGTCTGTCTATTGCAGCAAAATATTTGGCAAAACTTTTTTAATGGAGCATAAAAAGTTTAAGAAGGTAGAGAGGTGGTATGGGGATAAAATAATTCAGAAACAACAACCAACTTTTTTCATTACCAAGTAGTATCAGACTAGTATTAGTCTGATAGTACTAGTATCAGAGCAGAATACTAATGCGTGCCACATTTTTCAGATTCAATTTACAAACGTTTCTGAAACTATGCCTCTTTTTCCTTTCACTTCAAAGTATATATTTTTTTATTTTGTCTGGAACCTAAAATCTCAACAAAATATGATTTGAACGTAATTTGGTCCACATGCAGTCCAGAAATGCGCAATTAAGTTATTTGATTTGCAAGTAGATGGTACATGTACCCAAGCTCATAAAATAATTTTTAAGTCTTAGTCGAGTCCGATTACAGGTTTTCCTAAATAGCATTATGTCAAACCCTGGCAGCTCCAAGGAGAAAGCACAGGAGCATCTGGGACACCTTCTGTTGAAATCACTGGCCAAAAGAGAGGCAAAAACATGACAAGATGACTGGATTAAATTTCTGTTCATCATTATCTTAAATGGACTACAGCAACAGTCCAAAACAGCAAGTACTGCAAGCAGAGCACCTTACTATATAGAAGCTAAAAATCTTGTCACCGGACAAACCTGAAACCTATACAGTGGAGTGAACAAGTATTTAATACATTGCCGGTTTTGCAGGTTTTTCCACTTCCAAAACATGTAGAAGCCTTTAATTTTTTTAATCATAGGTACTCTTCAATGGTGAGTGGCTTGACAAATTTCACTGTAAAAATAAATAAATAAATAAATAACTTCCTATTTTTGGGATGAAAAAATATTTTCAGTTGTGAAAACTTGAAAAACTAAGTGTGACATATCAGGTACAATATCTGAAGTCAGTCCAGCAAACCAAGGTAGTTGCAATCTTTAACATTATTTAGTGAGTTGTCAGTACTTATGTTGGGACCCACAGCCATGGATTTCAACATTAAACTCCGGTACGGACCTTTCTGGAACTTTCAAAATAAAGTGTATTAACTTTCTTCCGGCACAGCCAGGAAACGGGATAACTGCGGACTTCCTGTGACGCCACTACCCAAATAAAAGCACAGCTGTTGCTACATCCGCCCTCTTCCACACGGCCTTCCAGAGGGACCGGATAGGGGAGAAAAGCACACTGATGTCTCTTTGCTGGCAAACAGACATAAACTCTTCAACTGGATCTAAGGATGTCATACAATCATCGATCATATGCAAAGTTAAATACGAATGAAATACTGTCTGTGTATCCGGTATTTACATTCATGAACGGGGGTAATTAAGGTACAAGCATTGCTTGACTTTCTCTCCAAGCCCTGTAGGAGCAAACGGTGTTCGAGAGAAATCCCCTGCAAAGACGCGGTCTCCCAATCTGGAAGGAAGACAGCAGAGACCGCAGCGGACAGGACGGGCCGCCCAGCTACAGCTCCGGAGCTAACCCTTTTGTTCAGAGCGAAAGCACCTTCAACCCCCGAGGTTAGCTGAAAGCTGAAAAGCTGAAAGCTAACCGCTTGTTGACTGTGGACGTTTCTTCAAGCTTCACCCCTTGGACAATGTTTCCTCACCATGGTTCATGAGGTTAGGTGTTTTGGGCAGAGACAGATTTAGAATGAAATGATCTAAACGTTTTTCATTTTATGAAGTTTTGTTTGTGTTGAACTCAGCTATCTTGGTGCCATCTGCAGCACACGTGTTCAGGTTGTGTTCTTTGTGTTTTTAAAGTTAAGAGAAACTTTACTTGAAGGGTGATTTTAAACAGAAGATTGATCATGTGATGGAAATTCTTGCAGTAAGCATTCCACAATGTATGACCTTTTTTTTTTTACCTTCTCCTCAGAACATCTGTGTTAGTGGAGGAAGCTGTAAAAGCCATTATCAGAAGTTTAATGGTTCAGACCCATCTTTTAGGACGATGTCAGGAAGGGCAGTTAGGTCTGTTCCTAGATAACCTTGTCTCACCTTTGAACTCAAGAAGAGTTTGGGTCATAAAACACAGACTCTTTGAAGTTGAGATAATACTGTCATGTTCTGGTATAAATACTGTGTGTAAATGTTGATCGGGGCTCTGATCAACTGACTTGCTCGGTGACAGAGTCATTCAAACGCTGAATGCCTTTGAATAAAACTTGTAAAGACAAAGTCCGGATTTTTCTCTTCTTGTGAGTCAACTTCTCTCCGCTTTGATAAGAAAATTCCACAACAATCTTGGCGTCACGAACAGAGGAGACCCCAGGAGGGGGACACGGACGCCTGGCCAGCCTGGAGACATTGTCCTCAGTCCACCTCCATATTACGGTAGTGGAGTCCGGGTGCCCGCCTGCGGCTTCTGGCCGATTGGATCCGAACTAATTGTCTACAAATATATCTGGGTGAGAAGTTGCTCTGTATGATATAATGTATATAATTTTTGTATTTTTTATTACACATTAACCATCATCTCCTAACTAATTAATTAGGTTCCGGAGTTGCGAGAGGGAGGACATCAGCTGAGGGCCAGGTCACCCTGTAGAGGTATACAGGGAGGTTGTTATTGATAACGATAACAAAAAGCAGAACACAGGGTTTTGCAGGTGGTTTTTAGCAATTTTCTACACCTCATAAAGGAGAAAAGCCAGACGGCAGACGTGCCGCTGAACGGGTAAAAAGAAAAAATGGGTTCCGGAACCTCAAAGGCATCAGGGGTGTCTCCTTCTCCAGACTCTGCGATTTATAAAATAATGAAAGAAAAAGGTGGAGGTGATTGTGTGCTTTAATTTGGGAGGACAAGTTTGGTTTTCCACAAGGTGGAAGTTTGAGTGTAAATTAGTTGAATAAAATAAAACAGTTGATGGATGGTGATTGGGAGAAAAAATAAAATAAAAAAAGGATTAAAAAACAAGATTTAGATCAGAGAGAAAAATTGGTAAAATGTTGGAATGAATGGATTACGGAGGCTATGCGTAGGGAAAGAAAATCCGAATTGAAACAGATGGCAGGGGGAAAAGATTTGTCCGGGGACGTGGGAAACAGGTATGACAATGCTGGTCGTGCCGTTGAAGACCCCACGTTTCCACCTCCATATAGACCTAGTGATGCTTCACCCTCCTGTCTATATCCATCTTTACCGACGAAGTTGCGGGCCCTCCAGATGGCAGACTTCGATCTAGACTCCCGTCCTCCTCCAGCAGCGGGCCAACCAGCAGCGGGCCAACCAGCAAATCTGCCCGCAAGTCAGCCAAGACAACTCGCCAGTCCACTTCAGCATCAGCCCGTGAGTCAACTCACACTTCCACCTGCAGTGCAGGCTGACGTCACCGAGCACAGCGGCCCCAGCGGAGCGGAAGGTCTGCTCATCTGTGCACCAGCCTACAGATGAGCAGCGACCGGGATCATCGAAGGACCAGAAAATACCTTTCCTCTCCTCTCCTGTTAGCTTTCATGAGTTTACATGGTAACGGAGTGGAAGACAACGAGGAGAAGATAAAAAAGAGGAAGAAGAGTATCAATGCCCTATGTTGGAAGTAGCCGGAACAAATGAGCCTCAGTTGGTGTTTCGACCGTGGACTGCAGCAGACATCCAAGCCAGCGCTGCGTTACTTCCGGATCCCCTAGAAGACGGAAGAAAGTTCGCTACAGAATTTAAAGCTTTATGCCATGAAATGAGACCTATTGGCACAGAAATCCGCCGGCTCCTTGCAGCAAAAATCAAACCTGGAGAGTTAGTTGGTCTGAGATTGCCAAAACCTGCAGTGCGCCTTGGAGAGACAACTGGAGGTGAAAATGAGGAGTGATTGTGCCGTGCTACAACAAGTCAAACAACGTCCTGATGAGACTGTCGCTGATTTTCTTTACCGGATGGAAGAAGCGTTCAATAAACATTCAGGTATGGAGCGCCCCGCTGACCTTACTGTTTTGGGCCCCTGGGAAAAGATGCTGTGTGGCTATATTATGGAAGGACTTCTCCCTGAGATCGCAGCACAAACTAAGACTCTTTATGTTGGTTGGAGACATGGGTTGCGGTTTGAGGAGCTGAAAAGACATGCTTTACACAGCGATGATGTTATCAACGACAGGAAGAAGAAAAAAGTGGACAAAAGAAAGACTGATTTGCATAACGCTGCCCTGACCCTGTATTACAGCACAAATCAACGTGGTTCTTTTCCTCGAGGACGAGGCCGGGGACGCCGGGGCAGAGGTCGGGGAAGGGGACAGTGGTCCCGCTCCGATGCTTGCCATAACTGTGGAAAGTTGGGACACTGGAGGAATGAATGTCCAGAGAAACTGCAGCGGCCGGACACCGGTAACTGACGGGGGGAGGACGGGACCCTGGATCTGGCTGTCACTCGCATTGAGGAGGGGTCTCTTAAGGAGCGTGAGGTTTCACAAAAACACACACAGTTGCATGATGATACTGATTCACATAGGTTGCTTACAGAGGCCATATTACACTTAGAAGGTGCTTCCATAGTTTTAGCAGGCACGTATCTCCATACACAGAACCCTGCTTTTAAAAGAATGCCTACGTTTTCTATGATGGTGATGGGTGAAGAAATTTATTTTGTTGTAGATTCAGGAGCGACACACTCTGTTTTATCAGCTAAATGTATCAAAAAGCAGCCAAAACTGAGTGGTCGATATGTTCATTCTGTCTCTGCTTCAGGTGAAACAGTTAGGGAAAGTTTTTCTGTTCCTCTAAAGTGTTCCACTCCACAGGGAGTGCAGTTAAAACATTCTTTTTTGGTGTCTCCTTTGTGTCCTTTAAATTTGATGGGTAGAGATTTGATGTGCAGATTAAATATTGCTATTTTTTCAAACCCTGATGGACTGACAGTTCACACTCAGAAGGACTTTGACTATGACTATACTGCAGTACATTGGACCCCAGATCAACCCTTATATGCATATCAGTGGAAGCTTCCAGTTGGTCCTGTACCTCAACATTTTGTCGCATTGGCAGTAAATGCTGTGACACCTGATAGTGAGATAATGAGTGCAGATGATCTGCATTGTACTTCACATGTATCTGAAGGACCTGATTTTGATTATGAGGACAGTTGGTACAAAATTACAAATGAGAGAGTGCACCTCTCTGACATGTACTGGAATGATCACATAGCAGCTTTATCTGTGACTTTGACCTCTGAACAGCTGCATTTTTTTCAAGTTTCTGGTTTGGTGCTGCATGTATTATTAGCCAAGTCTGAAAATATGGAATGGAAGGATGTGGGGTTTTTTGTTAGACGTTGTCTCCTTGCCACGGATTGGAGGGAGACAGATGTCCCATATGTGTTTGCGTCTCCTTCTCAAAATGCTTTTAAAAGACATTGTCCCACTGTTGTTTCCTGTAATCGTACAGTGCAACTGATTTCACATTCACATTTGTTTTTAGCTACTGCTTCTTCTGCGGATGCAAATCTTGAAGAGCTGCCTGATTCATTGTGGGCTGCTCACAAATATGATGTTGGTCTTATTTCAGATTGTGAGCCAGTTGTTGTTACTCCTAAATCAAACTACAGGCCATGTCAGAAACAATACTTATTGAAAAAGGAAGCTTTGGAGGGGATTCGTCCTGTTTTTGATTCCCTCCTTAAAGCTGGGGTAATCGTGCCCTGTCCAAATTCACCTGTGAGAACACCGTTATTCCCTGTAAAACAAATTAGGCCCCCTGGAGAGCTTGACGAATGGAGATTTGTCATGGACCTTCAGGCTGTCAACCAGTCTGTTGTGGCCCGTGCACCATCAGTTCCAAACCCTTCTACGATTCTGTCACAAATTCCACCAGAAGCTAAATATTTTTCAGTGATAGACCTGGCAAATGCGTTTTTTTCTGTCCCTGTACACAAGGATAGTCAGTATTGGTTTGCTTTTGAGTTTGATGGGAAGCCATATTGTTTTACTCGTCTTTGTCAGGGCTACACAGAGAGTCCAACTATTTTTAACACAGCTCTGAAGGACTCTTTGGCTGATTTGACTCTGTCTCCTGGAACTGTCCTTACACAGTATGTTGATGATTTATTATTATCAGCAGGATCAGCGGATCAGTGTAGGAAAGACACCTTAAAACTGCTTCAACATCTTCATAAAAAGGGTCACAAAGTTTCAAAATCTAAAATGCAGTTTGTACAGGAAGAAGTGACATTTCTTGGTCATGTTCTCTCACATAAAAGCAGAAAACTGTCCCCTGAGCGCATTGAAGCAGTTCTGAAAATCCCAAAACCTGTCAGCAAGAAACAAATGATGTCATTTTTGGGTATGACAGGTTATTGCAGAGCTCACATTCTGAATTACTCTGAGCTGGAAGCGCCTTTGGCCAGTTTAATATATGGGAGGAGCTTGGCAGCTGCAGAGAAAATTAAATAGCCAGTTCTGCCTCATCTGTCCTTCAATGATTTAAAAACAGCCCTGTCTTCTGCGCCTGCATTGGCTTTACCAAACTCTGACAAGCCATTTATTCAAATGGTGGATGAAAAATCTGGTTTCATGTCATCTGTGTTGTTGCAATCCCATGGTGATAAATTGCAACCTGTGGCTTATTATTCCAGTAAGCTTGATCCAGTTGCAGCTGGGCTGCCTGGTTGTTTGCGAGCTATTGCTGCAGCTGAGAAAGCAGTGTTAGCATCACGTGACATTGTTGGATATAATCCATTGACAGTTTTTGTTCCACATTCTGTTTCCATCATCCTCCTGGAATAAAAGACGTCTCATCTATCAGCAGCAAGGTGGCTGAGGTATTCTTCAATATTATTGGACATGCCCAACATTACAATTAAACGTTGTAACACTTTAAATCCAGCCACACTACTGCCTACTGAGGAGGATGATGAAAGTCATGACTGCGCAGCTGTCTTAAATGTTGTTTGTACCCCTCGTCCTGACTTGCAAGACACCCCTTTGACTAACCCTGATCTTATCTTGTATGTAGATGGGTCTTCCTTCAGTTCTGCAGTGGGTCTGAACCAAGTAGGGTTTACAGTGTGCTCTGACTCAGCTGTTTTGCGCTCAGGTCCTTTGCCAGCGCATTACTCAGCTCAAACAGCTGAATTAATTGCTTTGACTGAAGCTTGCAAGTTGGCAGAAGGAAAGACTGTGACTATTTACACAGACTCAAGATATTGTTTCGGAGTGGTGCATGATTTCGGGGCCTTGTGGAAACATCGCTCCTATTTGAAATCAGATGGAAAACCTATCTTGAATGCTAGACAAGTGTCTGATCTTTTTGATGCTATTTTGTTACCCGCACGTTTGGCTGTGGTTAAGTGTGCTGCGCACACAGGACCGTCTGATTCTGTTTCTAGCGGTAATGCAGCCGCGGACTCGGCAGCAAAAAACCGCGGCTTTGAGGCCTTTCTCCTCAGATGAAACTTTTCTTTCTCTCACTGATCCGCAAGCTGTCACTGTTCCTGAAATGCAATCTTTTGCTACTTCACAGGAAAAAGAAAAATGGCGAAGAGCTGGGTGTATCTTTAACAGCAGTTCTGGCTGGCATGTTTCTGATGGTAGACCATGCCTGGCTAAACATTTTTTTCCCTGGTTTGCTAAATGGACCTATGGATTGGATCATGTGTCCAAAGGGGGAATGCTGGATATGGTTAAAAAATATTGGTATACAAATGGGTTTTCAGTGGTAGCTGAAAATTATTGTAAAAGATGTTTGATCTGTGCTTCTCACAACCCCTCGAGGGTTCCTGCACAATCACAGGCGGCACATCCACGTCCACGGTTCCCATTTCAGCATTTGATGATGGATTTCATTGAGTTGACACCTGCTGAAGGGAAGAAATATTGTTTGGTGGTCGTGGACATGTTTTCTAAATATGTTGAAGCGTTTCCAACAAAACACGCAGACAGCAGTGCTGTAGCGAAGTCTTTGTTGACAGAGATTCTTCCCCGCTGGGGAATCCCAGAGGTGATTTCCAGTGATAATGGGACACATTTTGTTAAAAAAGCTTTGCAAGAAATTAGTAAGCTTCTAGGTTTCCAGTTGAAGACACATTGGGCTTACCACCCACAATCAGGTGGAGCAGTAGAACGAGAAAATGGAACAATAAAGAGTAAGTTGGCTAAATGCTGTGAAGAAACAGGCTTGTCCTAACCAAAAGCTCTCCCTCTGGTTCTTATGTATATGCGGATGAAAAATAGATCCAGAGCTAATTTGAGTCCTTTTGAAATCCTTTTTGGGAGACCTGCAAATACAGGGGGAAGACTGAGTACTAACCTAAGCACACTAACAACTGCTCATTTTGAACATTCCATGTTGGAATATTGTATGGATCTGTCACGTTCTCTCTCTCTCTCTCTCCCATCAGACGGTGAAAGCTGCCTTACCCCCAGTAGCTGACAGACCCCTGCACCAGTTCCAGCCAGGACAGTGGGTGCTGATTAGAGATACCAGGAGACGTCACTGGAGAGACAAGCGGTGGAGAGGTCCGTTTCAAATTCTGCTGGTGACTCACACTGCCGTAAAGATCCAGGAACGTGACACCTGGGTCCATTTTACGCACCGCAAGGTGTTCACTGGAACACCACCCGAGCAGCATCCTGGTTCTGAACCTCCTACCTAGAGGAGCTTCCAACGACCGCCCACCTGTACCAGACTGGTAACAGGGCAGCTTGAAGCGCAGAAGCCACTCAGGAGAGGCAGCAGAATTTTAGTTTTTTTAAGTTGTTTATAATTTGTTTTCTTTGAGAAAAAACTGTTTGCTTTCTGTACCAGAAGAAAGGACATTCCACTTCAAGGTCACGATGCAGTTAAATGGAAGATGGTCTGTTCTGATGCTAATGATTGGTATTGCAAGTATTTTTATAACTCTTGTGTTCATTTGGGAAAAGGTGCAGCAAAGACAATGTGTGGCTAATCTGAGGAATTGTGCTAATAATACTCATCAGCGGATTCGAAGAGAGATTCATCACTTTTCTGATTACTATGATCATGCTGATAATGTCTAGTGGCAACTGATGCATCAAACCGTGAGGAAGATAAGAAATGATAGTTGCTATGTTTGTTGTTTGATTACACATGCTATTAATGATCAACCATTTTTGGTACCAGTTCCTATTGATACTGCTTATACTCTAGCTACTTTCTTTCCAGATAACCGGTTGGTGGAGGTCATTTTTGGGGTAATAGAAATCCGTTTAAAGATCCAGATATTTGCATTGCTCAGGAGGAAAGCACACCTTATTTCCTTGGAAAGACGGAGGGTTGTAAAACTATTATACCAGTTTCATGTGCCTTGACCCACAGTAATACATCTAGACCTTGTCCTGTCAGAACTGATCCTTATACTATTTCAAAAACTTTGGCTCCAGATCCTTTTGTGTTAACTCTTAATCTTACAGCCTTACCGAATGGAAGTCAATTGTATGGCATGGCAGGTAAATTAACCAGGGTTCTTGTTACTTTTCCTAGTAGAGATGAGTTCTCGTGTCCTAAGAACATGGTTTGGATGTGTGGAAACAGATCATATCTGTATCTGCCTGCTAATTGGTCTGGAGTATGTTATCTAGCTCACTTACTACCTACGGTTATGATTCAATCAGCCCATTATTAGAGAGGAAGACAATGCTCAAACGGCAAAAGAAAGCTAGGATCCCACATTGGAAAGGGATTTTGGGTACAATTTTTCCTAGTTATGGTGCTGCTAACGCCGCCCATAGGATTAATGAGTTGTCAGTTGAGTTAGAAAATCTTACTGCTTTATCTGAGGAAGGTTTCACTGTTCTAACTACGGAGCAGCAGGCTATAAGAACTATGAGTTTGCAAAATAGAATGGCCTTGGATTATCTGTTAGCTGAGAGGGGTGGTGTTTGTCATTCAATTGGGGAACAATGTTGCACTTTTATTCCTGATGTGTCTAATAACATGACAAGTATCCATGATAGATTTGAGGACTTGCTGACGACCCAACGGAAGGAGAATATGAGTTCCTCTTGGAATCCTTGGTCTTGGTTCTTTGCTGGTGGTTGGATATCTTGGTTAGTAAAGATTGAAGTGATTCTTTTATGTTTCTTTTTGATTTTGATGTTTCTTTCATGTTGTATTATTCCGATGGTTAGTGGAATGGTAATGAGACTGATACATTACATGTATAAGGATGTACACTTAATTTCTGTTTGTCATGATTGTGATGATTCTGCATTTGAGGTGTCGGATGGTATAGATACCGATGGATTTTATGTTGCTTAAGATGCTTTAATGATGTGCTAACTCTAAATTGTTTGGGGAGTTATTACTGATGTTCAGCACTTTAGTGGTATACATGGAGTTTTTGCGATGTTGTTATTCTTGTTCCTTCAGTTTTGTTTTCCTGGTGATTTGCGAACCTTAGCTCTTCTTGAGGGCCATGACTATACGGCGTTTGATTGGTATATCTTTTTCTTTTTTTCTTTTATCTTGATTGTTTTTCTGGGTGTTGGTTTGCTAGAATTTTTTGTATGATTGTCTTGTAATCACAAGGGAGGAGTGTGATGGAAATTCTTGCATTAAGCATTCCACAGTGTATGACCCTTTTTTTTTTACCTTCTCCTCAGAACATCTGTGTTAGTGGAGGAAGTTGTAAAAGCCATTATCAGAAGTTTAATGGTTCAGACCCATCTTTTAGGACGATGTCAGGAAGGGCAGTTAGGTCTGTTCCTAGATAACCTTGTCACCTTTGAACTCAAGAAGGGTTTGGGTCATAAAACACAGACTCTTTGAAGTTGAGATAATACTGTCATGTTCTGGTATAAATAGTGTGTAAATGTTGATCGGGGCTCTGCTCAACTGACTTGCTCGGTGACAGAGTCATTCAAACGCTGAATGCCTTTGAATAAAACTTATAAAGACAAAGTCCGGATTTTTCTCTTCTTGTGAGTCAACTTCTCTCCACTTTGATAAGAAAATTCCACAACAATCATAACACGCCGTCAGCGTTTATGCATTTTAACCCTTATATTAACCGAGGTATTTTAAATGTATGTGTTTGTTTCTGGTGCTAAGCTAGCAGCTTCTTTGTTAGCTTAACTGCTAACAGCTAAGGACATGTGCTTACTGCTAAACAATATTTACCCAGAAAGGTTTAGTTTTCAATCCAGTAAATAATGTGTACCTAGCCTCATTTTACTAAAGTTGATAACTAAGTAAACACCATTAAGCACCATTTCTCCAGAAGGATTTGGCTCTTTCCAAAATATTCCCTTAAAAATATTTCTTCGAATATTATTTTAATAAATAAAAGCAGCTAATGAGACACCGTTGAGAATTAGTCATCCAGAAGGTTGGTTTTATTCAGCAGATCATTCTTTAAAACATTATTTTATTAAAATATTATTTTATTTGATCTTGCATTGTGAAGGGTTGTCTAAACGTTGCTGATTATTGCTTAAGTTGGTTCCAAGACTAACTTCACTTCACTTCCAGGTTCTTCAAGATAATCCTTGGTTCTCAAAAATAAACATTGCATGGTAATGTTGCATCACTCTTTTGGTCATGATTTCCAATCATCTTTAATCAACTTGTTTATATTGTACATAGCCCATTAGTCTTCCCTATTCTTTAATTCTGTTAGGTAGTTTAGTTGGATTATTTTAGCATAGTAAAGAGTTTGTTGATTGAAATATGTTTGACTTTGAGTTGACTTATTTTTGTTAATAAATTCTTGTATTTTAAGAAATTGTGTGAATTCATTCCATATATGTGCAGAGTTTATGCTGTTCAATAATGTCAGAGCTCGTCTCACACCTTTCTATTTTGTCCTAATACCATCGCCTTACTGGGCTGGTATTCACAGGACAACCCTTAACAGACCGAAATATTATTTGATAAAATATTAAAATATTAAAAAAGAAAGAATATTATCAGATTCATAATCACAACACTTATATAGCCAAGTTGTAAGTCATTGCATGGCTGAAAGTACTGCTTACCTTCGTATTTTTGTTGTGAAATGTGGGAAAACCAACTTTTAGAGTTGGCTTTTGAGTTAGAGGCTGAGTGTTGTAATGATCAGTTTGAACAATAAAAATACTTCTAAAGAAATGCTGGCAAACAAAGTTTTGGTGCACTTTCTGTATAATAACAATACAGCTTCTTATTTATGTAAGTTAATACAACTCATAGTTAGGTTAACAGTAGTCATCTATTAGATGGTGGCCTAGTGGTTAGAGAGCATGACATTTACTTTCTGGAAAGGCTGCAATGGTTGCTGGTTTGAAACTCAGGTAGTAAACTCTGGGTCCCTGAACAAGACTCTTAATCACAGAATGCTTCCTGAGCGCCACTGGTGTTCAGCCCACTGCTCCCAGAAAAACGGGATGATTTAAAACGCAGAGGACACCACTATGGGACGAATAAAGAAATTTGAGATTTAGTTTGTCCAACATAAAATTTTAAGCTTTTACAACTTTTGGTTGAATTACAAAAATGCAGAAATCAATTTGGGCAAACTCAAAAGCAAAATGTAAGAGGTTAAGTTGAATTCCTAAAATTAAAAATGCCCTTAGGTTGTTCCCTTAAAATTTTGAGCTATGCCAACTTTTCTTTTTCTTTTTTTTTTTACACCGTTGCTGTTACAGCCTCAAACACACAGTTTGGAGCCTGGCAAGTTTTGTTGTCTCATAATAGTGATTTAAAGCAAATATATAAATAAAAATCAAATGATTCAACTGTTTTGCAACATAATTTTAAGTAATCACAGCTGCTAAGACCAATCGTTGACTCTTTTTATACCCTAAATAAACAACAACTCATCAACCTTATTAAATGAAAAAGTAAAAAACTAATGTTTAATTAATCGAAATTACTTATATACATGAAACTGTGTACTTGCCTTAGTATAAGAGGACAAAACAGTTTTAGAAGTATAGAAATGTATTTCAAATAAAGAATTTCTGCATCCATACAGTACCAATTACTAAGAATAGCAAAACATTTAAAAACATGCTCTCAAGACTGCATTCTCCATTATGTTTACACATGGACCTGCACCAAGCTGTTCAGCATATACAGGTCCTTCTCAAAATATTAGCATATTGTGATAAAGTTCAATATTTTCAGGGATTCGGGTTAGGAGAGTTGGCAGGCCAATTGAGCACAGTGATACCATGGTCAGTAAACCATTTACCAGTGGTTTTGGCACTGTGAGCAGGTGCCAGGTCGTGCTGAAAAATGAAATCTTCATCTCCATAAAGCTTTTCAGCAGATGGAAGCATGCAGTGCTCCAAAATCTCCTGATAGCTAGCTGCATTGACCCTGCCCTTGATAAAACACAGTGGACCAACACCAGCAGCTGACACGGCACCCCAGACCATCACTGACTGTGGGTACTTGACACTGGACTTCTGGCATTTTGGCATTTCCTTCTCCCCAGTCTTCCTCCAGACTCTGGCACCTTGATTTCCGAATGACATGCAGAATTTGCTTTCATCCGAAAAAAGTACTTTGGACCACTGAGCAACAGTCCAGTGCTGCTTCTCTGTAGCCCAGGTCAGGCGCTTCTGCCGCTGTTTCTGGTTCAAAAGTGGCTTGACCTGGGGAATGCGGCACCTGTAGCCCATTTCCTGCACACGCCTGTGCACGGTAGCTCTGGATGTTTCTACTCCAGACTCAGTCCACTGCTTCCGCAGGTCCCCCAAGGTCTGGAATCGGCCCTTCTCCACAACCTTCCTCAGGGTCCGGTCACCTCTTCTCGTTGTGCAGCGTTTTCTGCCACACTTTTTCCTTCCCACAAACTTCCCACTGAGGTGCCTTGATACAGCACTCTGGGAACAGCCTATTTGTTCAGAAATGTCTTTCTGTGTCTTACCCTCTTGCTTGAGGGTGTCAATAGTGGCCTTCTGGACAGCAGTCAGGTCGGCAGTCTTACCCATGATTGGGGTTTTGAGTGATGAACCAGGCAGAGAGTTTTAAAGGCCTCAGGAATCTTTTGCAGGTGTTTAGAGTTAACTCGTTGATTCAGATGATTAGGTTCATAGCTCGTTTAGAGACCCTTTTAATGATATGCTAATTTTGTGAGATAGGAATTTTGGGTTTTCCTGAGCTGTATGCCAAAATCATCCGTATTAAGACAATAAAAGACCTGAAATATTTCAGTTAGTGTGCAACGAATCTAAAATATATGAATGTTAAATTTTCATCATGACATTATGGAAAATAATGAACTTTATCACAATATGCTAATATTTTGAGAAGGACCTGTATATACCAGAATAGGAGCTGCAAGCACCACTGTACCAGGGAATTCTAATTGCTACATTTAACATTAAAACTCCATACGTTCCTTAAAATCTCACACAGCTCAAAGAGATCTTAGGGATCAAGGCATTACTCTAGACCTTCTGGGGCCTTTTCTAATGAGAATACGTGCCCTCTTTGATTAAACGTTTAACTGGTGTTTTCTATGATATTTGTATTTTCCTACAACTCGTTTTCCTTTTTCAGATTTGACCTCATAACAACCCTCTTGCAAAATCTGTCAACTTAATAGCATGTTCTCTCTTATATTTTCAACACGTTCCTGTTTAAAGCAAATGGATCATCTGGATTTTAACATTACACTTATACAACTTTACAAGTAGGCAACGTCTTTGAATACTTAAAAAAACTAGCTTCACTTCATGAAAATGTGCAACAAGCATATTCAGTCATCACTTGGTTGAATTTCGTATGATACTAATGAAATGTGTGTAATATGCATTTTTTAAAACACAATCCTTCTCAAACTTGTTCTGTGATGCAGGAGCAGAGTCTCCATCTACAAACCACAATATTTTGTGAAGCACATTTCTCTGTAGATCATCAGTAAAATTACAACCTACCTGACAAATTTCAGGTACTTGTCAAAATCGCAATTATGGGGCAGAGCCCTCCTTTTATTGTTAAATATGATGGCGATAAATGCTAAACATTATTCTTATCCCTCTGAAAGATAAATGTCTGAATTTTTAGACATTAATTTTGATTTAAGACCTAAATGTATATTTTAGAATCTGAAAAGTCAAAAAGATGAAAAAGTCAAAAATTATAACATCAACTGTAAATACAAAATAAATGTCAAATCTTTTATTTGTGATGTTCGAACTAATGTAAGATGAAATTCAGTACCAACAGAGCATTTCATGTTTTCTGCCGGAGGAGAAACATTCTGACAACATTGGGTGATGATAAATTAGGAAATGTTTGTCTTTGACCCCAGTGATTATGTTAACCGCACAATCTTAGAATGTCACCACAGGTAAAGCTCCGCTTAATTAAGATTAAATTCACGTATGAGTCATCATTATGAATTATTTGTCTTCAGAATACCTTGTTTCCTCTGGGGACCAAGTTACAGTTCTCATCTGCACATTTTGCTATATTTCAACAGCAGTAAAAGAAAATCGGAGTTTAACGATTCTAAAAAACAGCTCCTAATGGAAAATTGCTGAATAAGACAATTTCGCCTTTATTTTTACAATTCCAGTACCTGTGAATTGTCTTCTCACAAGATAAAAAACTCAAAGAATGTAAATTGCCACTTTGAATGCTGAGATAACATTTCCTTTCAGTAGAAATAAACAGCACGGAGAATCCTTCCAGAGAATCGAATCCTGCAATTATGTTTTCAGTATCTTTGGTTTCAGATCTGCATTTCTAAGCTCTGTGGTTTGAGATCAGCAGTATTGATTCATCACAGGAAACAGATGGGGAGACAAAACAGGATGTAGAAAAGAGGATAAAAGAAGTTTTCTTCTAACGCTCATTCAGAGAACTGCCTTTAAAGGTCAACGGTGCAGATATTCCAAATGGCATCTTTTAATCTGATCCTGGGAGCTGGAAACACAGTATCCTGAATGTTTTAACGGTTTTCACATGATATTAGAGAAAACAAACATGTTTGATTGCTGAGGTAAATATAGAACACTTAATATCTTGAGCTCCTATGGTTAAGGAGCATGAGTTAAAAAAAAATGTTAAGTAAATTTTTGAAAATTACTATAAAATGTTTCAATCCCCTGATGCCCACATACAAAATTAACATGTTATTTACAGGCACTTAAAAAGTGACAAAGTAAAAAGTCACGGTCAGATTTCATGATGGATCTCGATTTTATCCTTTAGTTACTATAATAATTACAAAGGTAATTATCCTTGTATGAAAATGTACTCTATAAAGATTTTAAAACTCCTTTTCCCTTAGTTTTTATAAAAAAGTTAATCTACATTGTTTACCGCTTCCCAACTCAAAATGCTGTAAAACCTATTATTTGCCAGCCATAGGCAATAACATTGAAATTTGTTTTTTTTAAATTAAAATTAAGAAGACGATCCTGACCCCGACTACCACGGGGATCCTAAATGTTACCATTTAATCTGACTTAACCTTTTCTGTTTTAGGTCCCTTAAGATTACCATAATAATTTCAATTTACTAAATGCCAGAATATTGAGTGAGACATTTTTTTTTTCAAAGTTCAAATTTAATATGAACTAAGATTATTATGTCGTTAATGTGGGAAAGCACAGTTGATGATGTCATGTAAGCTACTTATAGGGTAATTCACAACATCGGAGTTAACTGGAGGGAAATCTGTTGATGTATTTTATGGCAACACCTTAAAGACATTACTTCACTGACATGTCAACATCACGGGAAAATCAAAAGACATCAGGCAAAACACCAGGAAGAGAACTGTGGACCTCCAGAAGTCTGGAGTCCAGTGGTCAGATGAAACGAAAACTGAAATGCTTGGTTCTAATGACCATCGTTATATTTGGAGGATAATCAAGGGTACTTGAAAGCCTGAAAACACTATCCCAACTGTAAAGTACAGGAGTGGCCGCATCGTGTGCAAGAGGGAATGGTGCACTTCACAAAATGAATAGCATTATGAGCAAGGAACATTATGTGGAAATACAGAAGCAACATCTCAAGCCCTTAGCTGGGAAATTAAAGCTTGGGTGCAAATGAGCAATGACCCCAATCATAAGCTAAAATTATTTCCAATGGGTCAAAATTCCAGCAAACTGTTGTGAAAAGCTTGTGGAAGAAAACACAAAATCTTTGACCCATACAGTTTAAGAGGCAATTCTACCAAATACTAAGAAAATGTGCCTAAACCTCTGACTTTGTGAATTGTTTATTTTCTAAGATTTATTTTTCTTACAATGTGTTATTTCTTTAAAGAAATTCTAAATAATTCTTTCTCTCATTCTGACAGTCAACAGATATATTTTGCTAATCCTAACTGAACTTAAACAGGAATAGTTTGACCGTCAGATAGTTAGGAAAAAAAGCAATGTGTATATTTATCCAGTGGATGTAAATATTTGACTTAACTACTTCTGAAGTTTAAAAGAGAGAATCAGCACTAAGAGAGGCAGATGTGCAATAACTTATAAACTGCTTTACTGTTGTGGTGGTTTCTAGCACAGAAAGCCAGAGCAGGAATGTGCAAAGTCGTTGGCTTTTCTTTCAAATAACCTCTAAATATCCAGTCCACACATATACACCACAGAGTTTTTTTAATCCTGTGTTTTTATATTTTCAATGTGTTTCCATATATTTTTTAAATACTCTGTTCTTCATCTTGACCAAAGATCCTCTAAATCCCAACTTTGACACTGATTACAGATTTTAGTTTATTTGGATTTCTCTTTTTGAAGATATAAGAACTGCATGTAGATGATTCTTTTAGCCTTCCTGCCATGAGCCGCCATTTAAATTGGGAGCAGAGTTTGAGTCCGAATCTCAACATTTCTAAATCCAGCATGTTTTATGACAGGTTAAAATAAAACAGTGAAACTTTGCTGTAATACAGTCAGCCGTCCTGCTATCCACATAAAAAGTCATGCTTTCTCTTGCTCTCAGGCTGACTGAAGCCAAGATGTGTTTAGGCAATTTTCAATTAAAAAGCTGCTTGCGCCTCTAAGCCTTTTCTGATCATTTTTAAACACCTCAATGACACTGAAAAAAGCTAACACTGAATTTTTCACTCTCAGGCCCTGGTAGAGTTAGGGTGACTGAGTTTCCAACCTGGCAGTAACTGGTAAGGGATCAAGCCAAATATCTACCCATCCCAGTCACAAGCCAATTTCTTGTTGCATCTCTAAGAAGGAATGTGAGTAGTGCCAAATTATAAGAAACAACCTGCATAACCACTACCTTGTGGTAGCAGTAAAACATTACATCTAGCTGACATTAGAAACAAAACAGTCTTATGAAAAAAACGTTTAACTATTAAAATCTGCCAATAATAATTGGTGTTAGAAAATCAGTGTCCATTCTTACACTGACACACACACAAAGGAAAAGGGAGACATATACCTCTGCTGATTCGCTGTTTCTCTCCAGATAGAATACCAGGAGTGTCAATGATGCTGATGCTCTGAAGAACCTGATTAGGCATCTGAGAGCAGATAAACCTAACAACCAAGCACACAAAGGGGAAATAAAAAGGTTTATTTTATTCACTGGTTAATTTACAAAAGAGATTTTAGCTTTTTGTTTCTTTAAACAATTGCAGAGGATGAGAAAACATAGAACAATTTTTTTAATAAGCTTCTCAGATGAAAACAATGTCAGAATCATAGGATTACTGGTTGTTTTAGTTAACATCACTGCTGATAGTTGTTTAATATAATCTCTGGGAACTAAACCTCAACACAGTTTGGCTTTGTATTGTCTGTCTTATTGATTTTTTTGGCAAAGGCTAAAGAATGTGATAATGTTAAAAGACAGGGATGTGTTCGACAATGATTTTCTAATCAACAGCTAATTCCTTGATTATCAGTTCAACCTGTTTAAGTGCAAGCTAAGTAAGAGGGTTGTAGCCCTTTTTCAGAAATCTGCACCATCGTCACCATCAGCTGAACTGGAAGCAGCAAGAACTCTCTTTTTACCCAAATCCAATCCCAAGTATCGGCTCAGTATCCCGATCATGGGATTTTTAAATCATTGGCATCAGAGTCACGGATGAAAACTTCACTCATGATCTCTATTGTTTGTCTATTGTCTGTGATTATATCAGCTGGAAAACCAATGAGATGTGTTGTCAGTTTTTAATAATCATGAGGGCCTATTTTTGTGTTTACACTTAGCAAAACTGTATGGTGGTGTGTGAACATTGTGAACAGAGAGATGAAGAGGCTGCAGTAACTTAATGTCTGTTTCATGTGACCTATTCTGTTTGCTGCGCTCAGGTGTACACAGGGCGTTCTCATTGTAGGAGAGACCTGCACAGGGAGCAGCTGAAATTGAGTTCTATGACGTTCAAAATAAAGCGCCATCTTTGTTTTGTTAAGCAGGAAAACACCTTTCCTGTATGTTTTATCTGAACAGGAATAACTGAAACTAAAGTGAAATATGTTAAGAGCCAAATTATCAACAGTCATATCAAACCAGAGAATAACATGCTAACATCCTAGCCTAGTACTGTAGACTGCCCCCTGGCCTTCCTGCTAAAACAGAAGACTGTAACCATATGTGTCAAGTTACAAGTTTCAGGTGACATAATGTCCAAAACATTAATGCACCTTTTAACTGAGTTTAACCTGTTTGAGTACCAAATAAGATTGACCTGAACAAACTATGATTTGGCCAAAAATATAGGTGCCTTTAAGAAAAGGAAGATTATGAAGAAGAATAAGACAATGTGTAGGGTTTGAAACATTAGTGGCAAGTACATAAATGCAAAACTAATGAAATCTAGCTTGTTATTTTACTGCACTTCAAAGCTTCCAAGTTTTTAAGTATATACTTGGAATTGATTTAAGTTTAAGTATCAGACAGCTACTCTGTATAGGCCTATGCCTATTCTTAAATGACTCAGATCAGTATTTGGCCCCGAAACAGGACATTGTTAGTATTTTATTGTGGTTTGTGCCATAAAAATAGGCAGCCGAACTTGTTTAATATTGTTTAATACTGTTTTAATGAAATTAAATAAGTTACGTTGTGCACAGGAAAAACAGCAATTAAAAAACTGCTAACTGGGCAATGTAGTAAAGGACAGGTATAGAAGAGCATCCATCCAGATTACTGCCTGTTATTCTTTAAATTTTTTTTTGTTTTTCCTTAAAGTCCTTCCCATTTACAGATCTTAACTGTTACTGTTTGCTTTTTCAATGTTCTTTTCACTGATGAGTCTCACGGATCACCTAACTTCTGTAAATATCCCAGGTTGTGTTCACAGTATGTGCGAGACGTCCCACTTAGCTAATGGGCAACAATAAATTATTTTGCAAGATTGGCAGCTGGAAAAAACAAAAATCTAAAGCCGGCCGTGGTGACGCAAACACACTTCCCGTCAGGAAACGACAAATTATTGTGGACGGGTTCTATGTCACATCAGGACATGATGGAATTCCTAAAATAAGGAGTGCCTCAGGTACACATCAACACACCCTGCAGAAAGGTCAAGTGTCCTCCACTTCCTCACAGAACGGAGGAAATGTGGTTGAACCAGAATTAGATTTGAGCTAAATTTAAAAGGCAGTTACAAACTCAGTGTATGTGTTTTATGTCAGTCCAGGGTGGGAGCCGGGGAACGGGGTCACTTATCATGATAAAAATGTTTCAGGCATAGTTGTGACAGGATTGCGAATGGGATGGGGGATATTTAGTGAAAATAGGATGGAGGTCACCATTCAGGCTAATGAAATGATTCAGTTCTACAAGTCGGCCTTCATTCTTGTTAACCACAACATGACTTGGTACGGTAACCGATGTATTACAGTAACACTCTAAGGCTGAATCAAAGGGTGTCTGTTGAACTGACTTTGTTTTAAGCCAATGGCACAGACTCAGTTTCAGCTTCCCTGGGTCTCACAATAGATCTTGTTCATTTTATCCACTGGTTCGTTTACAAGGGATTGTTTAGCTTTCTGTTTCTTCAAACAATTACAGAGAAAGATAAAACAAAGAAAAAGTTGTTTAATAAACTAAAATGTCAGAATCATAGGATTACTGGTTGTTTTAGTTAAAATCACTGAAGATAGTTTAAAAATATAATATAGTTATAATATAATTTTGTTTTTGCCCCTTTAGGTATTGAACATGTATTGAAAATACCAGCAACAAAAATATCCAATACTAGATTTAAACTACTATATGTGAATAGATTTGCCAGAGTTCTATTAGTACTCTATTAGTACTTAGTCATACACTCAATTTCAGCCCCATGAAAACCAAACTGGTGTTTCAGGAGTTTTTCATAAACATTATCTGAGTGTTTCTTTACCTGTTGAGGAAGGCATTACCGAATGCATTGAGTTTTCTGAAAGGTTTCTTTGAGTCGACCACCAGAGCATTGCCAGGGACAACTCCTTCGGTTTCCCCATACATCACTGCAATGAAGCCATCAGTGGTTGGCTCCGGACCAATACGCATCCCAGGAAAATCCTGCTCCAACAGATACCTGGGGAACAAATGTGGGATTTGGTTATTTTTCCACAATTCAACTACTGTTGAAACAATTCCTATTTTCATTTTAGCCATTTAAAAGCCTTGAAACATTTATACTGTTCTGACAGAAAAAGGATTACCAGTACCCATACTGCAATTTACGGTTTCTGTGTTCAAATGCCAATGTGAATCAGGGTATGTTAAGATTTTGAAACGTTACGGTTTCAACACTGCAAACATTTTCTTCATAACGTTGCTAGAGTTGAAAGATCTAACACTGAGAACTTGGCAGATTGACTGGAGGTTTCTCCTGTTGTAGAGTGCATAAAATAACACAGTGCTACCCGTCCCATACATGCGCCTGAGGACTCCTGGTGTTTCATCTTTCCCTTAGTTACAATAAAATACATATTTTGCCGTTTGGAAATATAACCAGTGGTAAATAATGAGGAAATTAATGGCGTGGAAACCAACCATCACTCTTACCAAGGTAACACTGTTTTAAAACTACAGATGGCAATCTAAGAGTACCATGTTTGTTAAACAGCTGACTGCAGGCTGGCTACAGGTGCAGATAGCCTGACTAATATCAGCTAATATAAACTTGCAATATTTATGTCACTCTATAAAAGTAGAACATCAAAAAGATAAAGCAACTGAAAACTAATACTACAGTTAAGCCAGAAATTATTCATACCCCTGGCAGATTTAATCAATTTCTTTATGTGACCAACATGTTTTTCGAAACTGGAAATTATTGATGTGTATGAAAAATATTATTCTGCAAGGTGCTTTAGTTTTCAGCAAGCAAACTCATTCAATGTTGATGATATGAACCATGGAGAAATCATGACCCAGAAACAGACTTCTACGTCACGACAACAAGTGGATCACCTCCTCAGCCCCAGCAGAGAAATCCTCCTTCTGCCCAGACCCCACCCACCTCTCCACTCCCCTCACCTGGATTTCACTGACACATGGAAAACCTTGACAAGATCAGAATACAACTTACTCCATGCCAAAATGACACATTTTCTCCCCAAAACCCCATGCTAAGCAGAGCGAGGTTAAGTGGATTGGAGCTGTGCGGTGCTGGCACAGTGACTGGAAAGAGGCATATGTTACAGCAATGAGTATTAGAGATGGGTGGGGTGGCAACCTAATTAATGAGTCACTAAAGTGTAAAAAGGTGTTCTGTGCAAATTTCACTCTTTTGAATATCTGGCTGTCCAGGTGAAGGGCCCTTATTTTGGAAACATAGACACACACAATATTGTTTAACTCTATTTTATTTGTTTATATCTAATATTCATTCAATTCAAAAATACTTTATTAATCCCAAAGGGAAATTAATTGTTGTTGTAGCTCATTATGAAGGTTTCTTCAAAGAACCGTTGTAGATGCTGATGGCTGTGGGCAGGAAGGATCTCCTGGAGAAGCCTCTGACTGAAGACACTCTGTTGTTGTACAACAGTCTCATGAAGAGGATGCTCAGGGTTCTCCATAATGTTCTTCGTTTTATGAAGAATCCTTCTTTGCACAATGATCTCCAGAGGTTCCAGAGGAGTCCCCAGAACAGAGGCATCCTTTTTTTCTTTTTATCAATTTGAGTTTTTCCAAGTCCCTGGCTCTGTTGCTGCTACCCCAGCAGATGATGGCAGAAGAGATCACACTTTCCACAACAGCCTTATAGAAGATCTGCAACATCTTGCTGCAAAACCTGAAGGACCTAAGCTTCCTTAGGAAGTACAGTCTGCTCTGTCCCTTCTTCTAGACAGCTTCACAGTTGCATCTCCACTCTAGTCTTTTGTCCATGGGAACACTGAGGTATTTACACTCCTCCACCACATCCACTTCTTCTCCCATGATAGAAATAGTGTTTGACCTATTTCTGTTTCTCTTTAAATCTACAATCATCTCCTTTGTTTTATTCACATTCAAGATGAGATGATTGCTTCTACACCATGCCACAAAGTGGTCCACAAGCTCCCTGTACTCATCTTCTTGTCCATCTCTGATCCACCCCACAACTGCAGAATCATCTGGGTTTTTCTGCAGATGACAGGAGTCTGTCTTGTACTGGAAGTCTGAGGGATGGTGAGAGTACAGTCCCCTGTGGTGTGTAAGTACAGTGCTTGGCATAAAGGAGTACAACCCACCAGATTTATCAGAAAACCTTTAGTTTTCTTTCAGATTCCTCATTTTCTATGTGGTACTATACAACAAAATATTCCCACAAATGGGGGCTATCGATTGTAAACAAAATTTATTCATTTGTACACACAAAAATTAATTTTCATAAAATTCATTAAAGCCCATTTTGCAAAAAATTACTGCACCCCAATTAAAATCTAAGGAGAAAAGCCAAACTTAAATCTACAAAATTCTAACTACCGGGAATTCAACCACAGGTGAGTCTAATTATTCATTTCAGAGGTGTCTAGCAGACAGATGACTATAAAAGGGCATTATGTGGGGCTGCACGAGTGCTGCTGGTGTTGGGAATCTGCATTTCATTGATGGTATCATGAACTCACAGATCTATTGCTCTATACTGAAAGGGAAGATGCTACCATCACTCCGTGCGTCATGCACTTTTCTAACATGACAATGATCCAAAACACACATCTAAAGCTACTGTTGCATTTTTGAAGAACAGGGTGAAGATGACTGAATGGCCAAGTATGTCTCCTGATCTGAACCCAATCAAACACCTATGGGAAATTCTGAAGAGACAAGTTGAGCATCACTCTCCATCCAGCACCCATGCTCTAAAAGAGGTTGTTCTTGAAGAATGGAGAAACATTGATGCTGCAGTATATCGGCAACCTGTTCATTCCATGCCTAGAAGACTTGGTGCTGCCCTTACAAATCACAGCGGACATCCAAAATAGTAGATGTAGTAGTTTTTGTTGCAGAGTGCATTCATTCATTCAACACGATGATATATTTCTAGAGCGACTGGAGAACTGGGTTGGGACTTATGGTACAACACTTGACTGGTTTGACTCTTACCTGAAGGACAGGGATAATTTTTTGTCAATATGCAACTTTACATCAGAGTTGACAGAAAACCCATTCAAGCACTGGGTAGATGCATAGAACAAATGAATGTGTGGAAGTGCCATAGTTTCCTTCAGCTGAATAAAAACAAAACTTAAGTAAATATTTTTGGACCAAAGGAGGAGCAATCAAGAATCAGCACACGGCTTCAGTTATGACAGCTAGAAACTACTGATCAGGCCCAAATTCTGTGTGTCGTGATTGACTCAGACCTGAATCTTCAGCGGCCATAAAGACAATCACTAAGTTGACCCTCTATCACCTGAAGAACATCTCCAGGATTGAAAGACTAATGTCCCAGCAGGATCTTGATAAACTCATCCATGCGTTTATCTTTAGTTAAATTGATTACTGCAACGGTGTTTTCACAGGTCTGCCTAAAACGTCAATCAGACGGCTGCAGCTGATCCAGAACGCTACTGCCTGCATCCTCACAAAAAAACTAAGAAAGTACGTCACCCTAGTTCTAAAGTCCTTAATACTGGCTCCCTATACCTCAGAGAATAAATCACTTAATAGCTTAGCACCATGATACATTAAAGATCTATTGCTGTTGTATCAACCTTCCAGATAACTCAGGTCTTCTGGTTCAAGTTTACTCTGCATCCCTAGAATCAGAAGGTAACATGGAGAAGCAGCATTCGGTTCCTATGCTCCGCTAATCCGGAACAAACTTCCAGAAAACTGCTAAAATACTGAAACCTTGGGTTTCTTTGAATCAAGGTTAAACGCCCATTTGTTTAGAGTTGCTATTGACTCTTCTATTTCAACTATTAACTGAAACATCATTCATTTTAGCCTGTAGTCCAACTTTTCTTTAATTTAATTCTTTTGCCAATACTATGTACTTTTTTAAATGTTTTTTTCTTATGTTTTTATCATGTAAAGCACTTTGAATTGTCTTGTTGCTGAACGGTGTTATACAAATAAACTTGCCTTGCCTTACCTAAAAACAACAGAATTTTGGAAAAGATTGCAGTCACTAGGGAGCATTTAGTGAAAAGTGAGCAGGTTTTGCAAACAGCTAAAACAGGAAGAACTAGATTTATCCACTTCTCAGCTTGATGATGCTAAAACTACCATTTATCATTAAACCAACCACAAAAAAAGAGATGTTTAAGCTGAAATAACTTCTGGCTGTAGATTTGACGATAGCGAGAAGTTAGCATTCCCAGTCTCCTCTTCAGTCAGTCACCTTACTAAGGGGCCAAATAAAAGCCGTGTTTGCACTCTTCAAAAATGTTTTCCCTTCCCCTTAACATTAACACCATCACCCTCTTACACATTTTTCTATTGAAAGGAAAGCATGACAGGAAGGAAAATGGCTGTGGAGAGTCTGTCCTCTCACTTCCTGCCATTCATGACCGTCTGAAGATCAAAGAGAAATGTGATAGTGAGGGGTTCAGATGACTACCATAAGGAAAATCCAAAAGAAATGTCATTATTCATAATATTTATTAAATTTGCATGCATTCAAACACAGCAACAACATCTGCCACCAGCCTGGTTAACAAAGCCCGGAAACCACCCTGACACTCTCCCTTTCCCCCACACCCCCCCTTTTTTGCTGACAGGACACCTGTAACCTGTAACTCTATGCATTACATTAACGCTCAGCATGGACTCCTGCTTTAGTTGCACTGCCATACTTGCACAATGATCACCTGCACTGTTGTATTGCTCTTGCATCTTATACTGCTCTATATTTACTCTCACTCACTTAAAACTGTGCACATATATTTATATTATATTGTAGATATGTTTATACTGTTTAATTTGTACTGTATTGCACCAACTACGCCAAAACAAATTCCTTGTATGTCCAAAAACGTACTTGGCAATAAAGCTTTTCTAATTCTGATTCTGAATCTGATTCTGATTTCTGATTCTGATCATGTTTTATGTTACAACCAAAAACTTCACACTACCACAAAGTACAGGGGTTGGACAATGAAACTGAAACACCTGTCATTTTAGTGTGGGAGGTATCATGGCTAAATTGGACCAGCATGGTAGCCAGTCTTTATTGATTGCACATTGCACCAGTAAGAGCAGAGTGTGAAGGTTCAATTAGTAGGGTAAGAGCACAGTTTTGCTCAAAATATTGAAATTCAGTTTTAATTCAATTCAATTCAGTTTTATTTAAATAGCGCCAATTCACAACACATGTTGTCTCAAGGCACTTCACAACAGTCAGGTACATACATTCCAATTAATCCTAACAATTGAACAGTGCAGTCGGAGTTAGCTTTTTATTCAAATTGGATAAAAAGTTTTTCTATCTAAGGAAACCCAGCAGATTGCATCCAGTGAGTGACTTGCAGCATTCCCTCCTCCCGGATGCATACAACATTATGGGTGACATACCAGAGTTCAAAAGAGGACAAATTGTTGGTGCACGTCTTGCTGGCGCATCTGTGACCAAGACAGCAAGTGTTTGTGATGTATCAAGAGCCACGGTATCCAGGGTAATGTCAGCATACCACCAAGAAGGACGAACCACATCCAACAGGATTAACTGTGGACGCAAGAGGAAGCTGTCTGAAAGGGATGTTCGGGTGCTAACCCGGATTGTATCCAAAAAACATAAAACCACGGCTGCCCAAATCACGGCAGAATTAAATGTGCACCTCAACTCTCCTGTTTCCACCAGAACTGTCCGTCGGGAGCTCCGCAGAGTCAATATACACGGCCAAGCTGCTATTGCCAAACCTTTGGTCACTCATGCCAATGCCAAACGTCAGTTTCAATGGTGCAAGGAGGGCAAATCTTGGGCTGTGGACAATGTGACACATGTATTGTTCTCTGATGAGTCCACCTTTACTGTTTTCCCCACATCTGGGAGAGTTACGGTGTGGAGAAGCCCCAAAGAAGCGTACCACCCAGACTGTTGCATGCCCAGAGTGAAGCATGGGGGTGGATCAGTGATGGTTTGGGCTGCCATCTCATGGCATTCCCTTGGCCCAATACTTGTGCTAGATGGGCGCGTCACTGCCAAGGACTACCGAACCATTCTTGAGGACCATGTGCATACAATGGTTTAAACATTGTATCCTGAGGGCGGTGCCGTGTATCAGGATGACAATGCACCAATACACACAGCAAGACTGGTGAAAGATTGGTTTGATGAACATGAAAGTGAAGTTGAACATCTCCCATGACATGCACAGTCACCAGATCTAAATATTATTGAGCCACTTTGGGGTGTTTTGGAGGAGCGAGTCAGGAAACGTTTTCCTCCAGCAGTATCACGTAGTGACCTGGTCACTATCCTGCAAGAAGAATGGCTTAAAATCCCTCTGACCACTGTGCAGGACTTGTATATGTCATTCCCAAGATGAATTGACGCTGTATTGGCCGCAAAAGGAGGCCCTACACCATACTAATAAATTATTTTGGTCTAAAACCAGGTGTTTCAGTTTCATTGTCCAACCCCTGTAGTGCATAACTGTGAAATGAAAGGAAAATGACACATTGTTTACAATGTTTTTCAAATAAAAATCTGAAAAGTGCATTTCTATTTAGCCCCTGAGTTAATACTTTGTAGAACCACCTACATAACCACCAAGCATATGCTTAGGATGCTGTCCTGCTGGAGTAAAAACCTCCTCAGTCTCAAGTCTTTTTCAGTCTCAAGCAGGTTTTCTTCCAGAACTGTCCTGTATCTAGCTTCATTAAACGTTGTACTAGCTGACCAGCTTCCCTATTCTTGTAGAAGAAAAGCATTTCCATGGCATATTGCTGCCCCCATCACCATGTTTTAGTGTGGGGATGGTGTGGTCAGGGTGATGTAAGCTTTCCTTTTGGATGCAGCTCAAAGTGTTTAGATATGGTCTCATCTCACCAGAGCCCCATCTTCTTCCACATGTTTGCTGTTGTCCCTACACAGCTGTGCACCATAAACAGGACTTTGTGGGACTTTCTTTGAAAGTCTGGCTACTCTTTCATGAATGCCATATTGGTTTGTTGTATGACTAAAATGGGGTCAACAGACTCTCCCACCTGAGCTCTGGATCTCTGCAGCTCCTCCAGAGTTAAAATGGGCCTATTGGCTGCTTCTCTGATCAATGCTCTCTGAGACCAGCCTGTCACTTTAGGTGGACAACCATATATTTGTAGGTCTGCAGTTGGTCCATTCTCTCCCCATGTCCATATGATAGATGGAACAGATCTCTGTGATATATTCAAAGCTTGGAATATTCCAACATACCCCTCCTTTAAACTTCTGCACAACGTTCTCCCTCACCTGTCTGCTGTGTTCCTTGGTCTTTACAATGCTGTCTAAACAAGGACATAATTAGCTCATAACTTGATATAATGCAGTGCAGCACAACATATTGTGTAGTAGTGTTAGGAAACAGGGGGAAGAAGAACAATAAAAAGGAGTAGGTGGTGAAGAAGAATATGTTGACTGCGCTTTTCTGGTTAGATGTTCCAGTGATTCAAAGCATTCTTCAGGACAGGGTGTTGCCTCAGCAGCTTTTAACCCTGCACAGCTACTCTTACAAGGATTAGTTTTCCCTCATTGAATATATCGTAACACAGGCCCCAACTCAACATTATTGCAGCTCACTCGGGTCTAGGTCCCCTGTAAGACCCTTGATCCTGAGATAGGATGTAAGTGAGATAGGAAAAGAACAAGAACACACGTCGACAAGGAGCAGGCGGGGTTTCACTGCAACCAGCTCCTAACCAGCAGTGGCTCTCAGCTATGTCTGCAATGTTTGCTGCCAAAACCTTCAATGTTTGTACTCAACATGTGAAAGCGCATAAACACACATTCACACTATGCAGCCATGATACACTATATTGCGAAACGTATTAGATCACATCACCAAATCAGTGAATTCTGGTGTTCCAATCCCATCCATGACTGCAGGTGTATAAAATTTGGTGTGGAGAAACTTGACTGGCCTGCACAGAGTCCTGACCTCAACCTTCTTGAACACCTTTGGGATGAATTAGTGGAGGCTGCAGTTCTGGTGGTCTCCTCTGACTATGAACACAGTCCTAAAACCTGTGGAAGATGTTTACAGAATAGTTAAAGTTGTTGTTGCTGACAACGGTGGTTCCAACACCACACTGGAAAGTTCATGTACATGTAAAAGTAGACAAATACTTTTGGCAATATAGTGTATGTATATGATTAACTTGAAATGTATACTAAGTGGCTACAGATTATGAGTCAGTGTGTTAAAATCTTCATTAACCTCAATCTTATATCTTGGGTTAATAAACTGTCCATCTACTTATTTCACAAGTTCCTAATTAGTAAAAGCTTGAAATGCACAGTTTGACTGAGATTATCTTTGAATTATTAAAGAAATTCTTTTAATAAGCATTCAATCTTTCTTGAGCTGATTCTTGAGAAATGCTATTTATGTTGCAAAGAGACATCAAGCTGAATATATGCAAAGGCTGGATCTAAAGGCTTAAACAATAAGTCAAATATTGTCATGTGTGCAATCATGTGTCAACACATGATTGCACACATTACAGTAAAATGGGTTTCTGCAATCAATCCAATATTGCTTTAACCAGGACCTGATTCAAAACTGACGTACCATTTCCAGCTGCAGATCCATGGAGCCACATGACATATATACACACACACACACATACATACACACACATACATACAGTGCCTTGCGAAAGTACTCGGCCCCCTTGAACTTTTCAACCTCTTGCCACATTTCAGGCTTCAAACATAAAGATATAAAATTCTACTTTTTTGTGAAGAATCAATAAGTGGGACACAATCGTGAAGTGGAATGAAATTTATTGGATATGTCAAACTTTTTTAACAAATAAAAAACTGAAAAGTGGGGCGTGCAATATTATTCGGCCCCTTTACTTTCAGTGCAGCAAACTCACTCCAGAAGTTCAGTGAGGATCTCTGAATGATCCAATGTTGTCCCAAATGACTGATGATGATAAATAGAATCCACCTGTGTGTAATCAAGTCTCCGTATAAATGCTTCTGCTCTGTGATAGTCTCAGGGTTCTGTACAAAGCGCAGAGAGCATCATGAAGACCAGCCAGGTCCGAGATACTGTTGTGGAGAATTTTAAACCCGGATTTGGATACAAAAAGATTTCCCAAGCTTTAAACATCCCAAGGAGCCCTGCAAGCAATCATATTGAAATGGAAGGAGTATCAGACCACTGCAAATCTACCAAGACCCGGCCGTCCCTCTAAACTTTCATCTCGAACAAGGAGAAGACTGATCAGAGATGCAGCCAAGAGGCCCATGATCACTCTGGATGAACTGCAGAGATCTACAGCTGAGGTGGGAGAGTCTGTCCATAGGACAACAATCAGTCGTACACTGCACAAATCTGGCCTTTATGGAAGAGTGGCAAGAAGAAAGCCATTTCTCAAAGATATCCATAAAAAGTATCGTTTAAAGTTTGCCACAAGCCACCTGGGAGACACACCAAACATGTGGAAGAAGGTGCTCTGGTCAGATGAAACCAAAATCGAACTGTTTGGCCACAATGCAAAACGATATGTTTGACGTAAAAGCAACACATCTCGTCACCCTGAACACACCATCCCCACTGTCAAACATGGTGGTGGCACCATCATGGTTTGGGCCTGCTTTTTGTCAGCAGGGACAGGGAAGATGGTCAAAATTGATGGGAAGATGGATGGGGCCAAATACAGGACCATTCTGGAAGAAAACCTGTTGGAGTCTGCAAGAGACCTGAGACTGGGATGGAGATTTATCTTCCAACAAGACAATGATCCAAAACATAAAGCCAAATCTACAATGGAATGGTTAACAAATAAACGTATCCAGGTGTTGGAATGGCCAAGTCAAAGTCCAGACCTGAATCCAATAAAGAATCTGTGGAAAGAGCTGAAGACTGCTGTTCACGAACGCTCTACATCATTCATAAACACACAAACACACACACACGCCTCAAGGTTCGACATGTTGTGTGTTCAGAGATGCTCTTCTGCATGCCTTGGTTGTAACGAGTGGTTATTTGAGTTACTGTTGCCTTTCTATCAGCTCGAACCAGTCTGGCCATTCTCCTCTGACCTCTGACATCAACAAGGCATTTGCGCCCACAGAACTGTCACTCACTAGATATTTTCTATTTTTCGGACCATTCTCTGTAAATCTTAAAGATAGTAGTGCGTGAAAATCCCAGTAGATCAGCAGTTTCTGCAATACTCAGACGAGCCCGTCTGGCACCAACAACCATGCCACGTTCAAAGTCACTTAAATCACCTTTCGTCCCCATTCTGATGCTCAGTTTAAATTGCAGCAGATCATCTTGACCATGTCTACATGCCTAAATGCATTGAGTTGCTGCCATGTGATCAGGAAACGGGACAATAATACATGCAGTTTATGACGACTGCCTATTATTGCAGCTCTCCTTTTATCACATCATCCTCTTATTTCCTTTGACCTCCAACCTTGAATGATGGTTACATTACCATGGCACTTCAAAGATGAGTAATACTGAGTACAATTCGCACCAAAGATGTGCTTGTTTAGCTCCTGATTTGTTCACCTCTGAAATTGTGGCAGATTAATGTGCCAATTAATGGAATACAGAATAGACTGTATGCATTTCAAAGGAAATCAAACATCACACACAAGAGATATAGTATGCAACAATCATGGCAACTAAGTTCATCTATCTATCTGCTAGCAACAGTCTTCTGTCATTTAGACCATATGTTAGAGAGGTTATTAATAGCAGTGATGTCAGCAGTTTATAATATTGATGAGTTCGTTTTCTCCTAAATCAATATTGTCGTTTTGCACATAAGTCCAGCATACAAGGCATGCTATGACAGATTATCTATGCTGTGTCCCAAATATGCAGTTTTTCCCAGAGGCAGTAAATGGACGACATACAGCTGTTAGGCAACTTTTTCATCCAGGGAGACACACACTTGTCTGCACAATCATACACCAGTCTCCTTAAGACATACAGTGATAACAACTCACAAATACCCAGATTGCTCTCCTTTACTTGAAGTAATATTCATGGTCAAAAGTAAATACACCTTTTTTTTTTATTCTACAGTTTTACTTATCAGGACTTAATCAAAAATGATAAAGTCTATATCAGGTTCTGAAAGATTCTAAAATCTAACCTAAAAAACACACAACAGATTTCAATAGGATTTTGCAGTACTGTACCTCCAACATATTAGGGTACTCAAATATATTAATGCCATTACTCTGGATATTGCTATTGAAAACTGATAATGGCTGTGGTACTCAATGTGTTACTTTAGTGTTTATGTATCGAAAATGTTCTGCAACGCCTTTCTTCCGCTATATTTTTTCAACAGTGACACCTAAATTCTGGAAGATGTTATGAGATAGGGTTTATAACTGGTATGCACAGTCCACAATGCTGATGCTACAACTTGTTCACTGCTTCCAATATACGGTAACATTCAGTGACCTGCCAACCGCCAAATAAAAGGACTTACAGGTCCTTCTCAAAATATTAGCATATTGTGATAAAGTTAATTATTTTCCATAATGTAATGATGAAAATTTAACATTCATATATTTTAGATTCATTGCACACTAACTGAAATATTTCAGGTCTTTTATTATCTTAATACGGATGATTTTGGCATACAGCTCATGAAAACCCAAAATTCCTATCTCACAAAATTAGCATATTTCATCCGACCAATAAAAGAAAAGTGTTTTTAATACAAAAAACGTCAACCTTCAAATAATCATGTACAGTTATGCACTCAATACTTGGTCGGGAATCCTTTTGCAGAAATGGCTGCTTCAATGCGGCGTGGCATGGAGGCAATCAGCCTGTGGCACTGCTGAGGTCTTATGGAGGCCCAGGATGCTTCGATAGCGGCCTTTAGCTCATCCAGAGTGTTGGGTCTTGAGTCTCTCAACGTTCTCTTCACAATATCCCACAGATTCTCTATGGGGTTCAGGTCAGGAGAGTTGGCAGGCCAATTGAGCACAGTGATACCATGGTCAGTAAACCATTTACCAGTGGTTTTGGCACTGTGAGCAGGTGCCAGGTCGTGCTGAAAAATGAAATCTTCATCTCCATAAAGCTTTTCAGCAGATGGAAGCATGAATTGCTCCAAAATCTCCTGATAGCTAGCTGCATTGACCCTGCCCTTGATAAAACACAGTGGACCAACACCAGCAGCTGACACGGCACCCCAGACCATCACTGACTGTGGGCACTTGACACTGGACTTCAGGCATTTTGGCATTTCCTTCTCCCCAGTCTTCCTCCAGACTCTGGCACCTTGATTTCCGAATGACATGCAGAATTTGCTTTCATCCGAAAAAAGTACTTTGGACCACTGAGCAACAGTCCAATGCTGCTTCTCTGTAGCCCAGGTCAGGCGCTTCTGCCGCTGTTTCTGGTTCAAAAGTGGCTTGACCTGGGGAATGCGGCACCTGTAGCCCATTTCCTTCACACGCCTGTGCACGGTGGCTCTGGATGTTTCTACTCCAGACTCAGTCCACTGCTTCCGCAGGTCCCCCAAGGTCTGGAATCGGCCCTTCTCCACAATCTTCCTCAGGGTCCGGTCACCTCTTCTCCTTGTGCAGCGTTTTCTGCCACACTTTTTCCTTCCCACAGACTTCCCACTGAGCTGCCTTGATACAGCACTCTGGGAACAGCCTATTCATTCAGAAATTTCTTTCTGTGTCTTACCCTCTTGCTTGAGGGTGTCAATAGTGGCCTTCTGGACAGCAGTCAGGTCGGCAGTCTTACCCATGATTGGGGTTTTGAGTGATGAACCAGGCTGGGAGTTTTAAAGGCCTCAGGAATCTTTTGCAGGTGTTTAGAGTTAACTCGCTGATTCAGATGATTAGGTTCATAGCTCGTTTAGAGACCCTTTTAATGATATGCTAATTTTGTGAGATAGGAATTTTGGGTTTTCATGATCTGTATGCCAAAATCCTCCGTATTAAGACAATAAAAGACCTGCAATATTTCAGTTAGTGTGCAATGAATCTAAAATATATTAATGTAAAATTTTCATCATTACATTATGGAAAATAACTTTATCACAATAAGCTAATATTTTGAGAAGGACTTGTATATTTAATGACAGAACAGAACCAACATCTATGAAAAAAATCTTCCGCTACTTTTATACTCTCACAAACCTTTCACAATAGTGCAGCAGGTGCTAGTGACCAAAGAGAAATTGTGGGAAGGAGCAAAGCAAGAATCTGAAAAACAAGCATTAAGCAGAGGCAGAACATCACATAGGAAAAATATACACTGCTCAAAAAAATAAAGGGAACAGTCAAATAACACATCCTAGATCTGAATGAATGAAATATTCTCATTGAAAACTTTGTTCTGTACAAAGTTTAATGTGCTGACAACAAAATCCCACAAAAATCATCAATGGAAATCAAATTTATAAACCAATGGAGGCCTGAATTTGGAGTCACACACAAAATGAAAGTGGAAAAACACACTAGAGGCTGACCCAACTTTGATGTAATGTCCTTAAAACAAGTCAAAATGAGGCTCAGTATTGTGTGTGGCCTCCACGTGCCTGTATGACCTCCCTACAACGCCTGGGCATGCTCCTGATGAGATGAAGGATGGTCTCCTGAGGGATCTCCTCCCATACCTGGACTAAAGCATCCACCAACTCCTGGACAGTCTGTGGTGCAACGTGACGTTGGTGGATGGAGCGAGACATGATGTCCCAGAGCACATCTGGTACATCATGTCTGGGGAACGGGTGGGCCAGTCCATAGCTTCAATGTCTTCATCATGCAGGAACTGCCGACACACTCCAGCCACATGAGGTCTAGCATTGTCCTGCATTAGGAGGAACACAGGGCCAACCGCACCAGCATATGGTCTCACAAGGGGTCTGAGGATCTCATCTCGGTACCTAATGGCAGTCAGGCTACCTCTGGCGAGCACATGGAAGGCCATGCGGCCCTCCAAAGAAATGCCACCCCACACCATTACTGACCCACTGCCAAACCGGTCATGCTGAAGGATGTTGCAGGCAGCAGATCGCTCTCCACGGTGTCTCCAGACTCTGTCACGTCTGTCACATGTGTTCAGTGTGAACCTGCTTTCATCTGTGAAGAGCACAGGACGCCAGTGGCGAATTTGATGGTGGAAATATTTGGCCTCAAGATATCTGAATGAGGTGCAAAATACATGAAGCCATGTAAAGCATGTTACACTTTTAAAGTCAAACCCAAAATATTCTGTTGAAGATCTGCTATGTGCCACAACTTGCAGGTAAACAAAGACTTTACACTGGAACTATCATTCGTTTCTTCTACTCTGACTGAGTAATCAGGATTTTTGAACTACTTCAGGTTTCTTTCACTGTCATCGGAACACGGCATTTCTGGGTGCAACAACTGAAACTGAACTCTTTTTCTTTCTATTCAGATTTCAATAAGAATTCACACATTCATTGGAGAAGATAACTCAAGCAATGACATCATAATCTAAACCTTGTCTAAGAAAAATTTCAAAATAAAAACATTCTTTAATTCATAATTTAACTCGTTCAGTAACATGTGCTGTTCGGTTTGACAGTGTATTTTTGACCAAAGACGATTTAAATATAATTTGATATTTTCGGCACAAAGTTCCATCAATGAAGTTTAAGAATTGTAGCAACAAATGAAGTTTGATTTTCGTGCGGGACACCAGCCAGACAAACCTGCAGCGGCTCACTGCAGAAGTTCGGACTGACAGAGCGGTCAGTAGCCTACCTGATGAAGGTGGTCTTTCCTGTAGAGTACTGTCCCACCAGCAGCACCATGGGCTTACTCTGGAAATCTGCCCCCTCCAGGGCCGGAGAGTGGAAGTCATGGAAGAGGTAGGTCTCCTCCAGCGGCAGCAGCTTCTTGGTGTAGAGAATTTGGAGTCCCTCCGTAACCGTTTGGTACATCTCTCCTTCCTTGTTGCGGCCACCTTGCTCCTGTTTGACCCAGCTGAACATGCTTGCCGCTGCTCTCTGAAACACTACAATCCAACTTCCCTTTTTCGATGTTTCAAAACCACCCGGATGCTTCCTCGTCCCTTCCTGCTCCGTCAACAGTGAACCAGAAAGCCGATGATTAGCTCCTGGGAGTCTCCTTAACCTCTGGACACAGTGCTGAGTCTGTCCGCAGCTGTTTGCGTTGTAGACGTTGCTGATGATGTGGGTACCTGCGGGCACTGCCCTTCCACCGGGGACGCTGCTGTTTCCCAGGGACAGGACGGGGCGGGGCGGGGCGGGGAGAGGAGAGGAGATGTTCTTCCCAGACGTTACCTCAGGAAAAGTTCCAAAGTGCATTGGAAAAATACTCTGTGAGATCTATCTGTTTAAAACAATAAAATTAATCCTATAGGGACAGGAACTCTAGAGGTGCTTGGCCTGTGTGTCTTTGTTTTGTCCTGGGCACTGTGTTTCTCGGATGGATGGATGGATGTGCTCACAAACTTTACATAGCAGCTATGCTCTTTCACTCTACATATTAAGAGTTTCTTTCATATCACAAGAAAACCATTGCTCTAATTTTTTCTTCAATCATTCTACTAATTGTAGGGCAAAAAACATCTATAAACACTCTAAAAAAACATGCAAACAGAGCTATAACAAGAAAATTTGGATGGTACTAAATATTAGCCATTTGAATTCTTACAATTTTGTTTAAGCATTTTAGTTTATAAATGTAAGATTCGGTATTGGTTTAATTCTAACAACATTAACTTCCTAAAGCACCACCACAAAAGAAACTTGTAAACTGAGCTTGTTAAACCTGAGGCAGATGTCACTAATGAACAGAACATCTTATCTGAGGTTGTCAGGGAAAGATGTTAAATGTCTCGTTTATTTAATAGTTAAAGTAGTAGGTTTGATTGGCTTGTATGTAATTACAAAATTGTCATCATCATGTTCTGAACTCTTTGATTGTGTGGATATGTTATACTTCCATTTGTTTAACAAATACAGTGGAAAGAACTGTTTGATGGTCACACTGGTGATTTTGCAGGTTGTCCCACTTACAAAGCATGTAGAAGTCTGTAATTTCTATCATAGGTTCTCTTCAACTGTGAGTGATGGACTTCTAAAACAGAAATCCAGAAAATCACATTATGTGATTTTTAAGTAATTAATTAGCATTTTATTGCATGACATAAGTATTTGATACATCAAAAAAACAAAAGTTAATATTAGGAACAGAAACCTTTGTTTCTCCAGATCCTTCAGGTTTCGGGGCTGTCACTGGGCAATATGGACTTTCAGCTCCCTCCAAAGATTTTTGATTGGGTTCAGGTCTGGAGACTGGCTAGGCCACTCCAGGACCTTGAGATGCTTCTTACGGAGCCACTCCTTAGTAGCCCTGGCTGTGTGCTTCAGGTCGTTGTCATGCTGGAAGACCCAGCTATGACCCATCTTCAATGGCCTTACTGAGGGAAGGAGGTTGTTGGCCAAGATCTCCTGATACAGGTCCTTCTCAAAATATTAGCATATTGTGATAAAGTTCATTATTTTCCATAATATAATGATGAAAATTTAACATTCATATATTTTAGATTCATTGCACACTAACTGAAATATTTCAGGTCTTTTATTGTCTTAATACGGATGATTTTGGCATACAGCTCATGAAAACCCAAAATTCCTATCTCACAAAATTAGCATATCATTAAAAGGGTCTCTAAACGAGCTATGAACCTAATCATCTGAATCAACAAGTTAACTCTAAACACCTGCAAAAGATTTCTGAGGCCTCTAAAACTCCCAGCCTGGTTCATCACTTAAAACCCCAATCATGGGTAAGACTGCCGACCTGACTGCTGTCCAGAAGGCCACTATTGACACCCTCAAGCAAGTGGGTAAGACACAGAAAGAAATTTCTGAACGAATAGGCTGTTCCCAGAGTGCTGTATCAAGGCACCTCAGTGGGAAGTTTGTGGGAAGGAAAAAGTGTGGCAGAAAACGCTGCACAACGAGAAGAGGTGACCGGACCTTGAGGAAGATTGTGGAGAAGGGCCGATTCCAGACCTTGGGGGACCTGCAGAAGCAGTGAACTGAGTCTGGAGTAGAAACATCTAGAGCCACTGTGCACAGGCGTGTGCAGGAAATGGGCCACAGGTGCCACATTCCCCAGGTCAAGCCACTTTTGAACCAGAAACAGCGGTAGAGGCGCCTGACCTGGGCTACAGAGAAGCAGCACTGGACTGTTGCTCAGTGGTCCAAAGTACCAAAGCAAATTCTGCATGTCATTCGGAAATCAAGGTGCCAGAGTCTGGAGGAAGACTGGAGAGAAGGAAATGCCAAAATGCCAGAAGTCCAGTATCAAGTACCCACAGTCAGTGATGGTCTGGGGTGCCGTGTCAGCTGCTGGTGTTGGTCCACTGTGTTTTATCAAGGGCAGGGTCAATGCAGCTAGCTATCAGGAGATTTTGGAGCACTGCATGCTTCCATCTGCTGAAAAGCTTTATGGAGATGAAGATTTCATTTTTCAGCACGACCTGGCACCTGCTCACAGTGCCAAAACCACTGGTAAATGGTTTACTGACCATGGTATCACTGTGCTCAATTGGCCTGCCAACTCTCCTGACCTGAACCCCATAGAGAATCTGTGGGATATTGTGAAGAGAACGTTGAGAGACTCAAGACCCAACACTCTGGATGAGCTAAAGGCCGCTATCGAAGCATCCTAGGCCTCCATAAGACCTCAGCAGTGCCACAGGCTGATTGCCTCCATGCCACGCCGCATTGAAGCAGTCATTTCTGCAAAAGGATTCCCGACCAAGTATTGAGTGCATAACTGTACATGATTATTTGAAGGTTGACGTTTTTTGTATTAAAAACACTTTTCTTTTATTGGTCGGATGAAATATGCTAATTTTGTGAAATAGGAATTTTGGGTTTTCATGAGCTGTATGCCAAAATCATCCGTATTAAGACAATAAAAGACCTGAAATATTTCAGTTAGTGTGCAATGAATCTAAAATATATGAATGTTAAATTTTCATCATGACATTATGGAAAATATTGAACTTTATCACAATATGCTAATATTTTGAGAAGGACCTGTACATGGCCCCATCCATCCTCTCCTCAATGCGGTGCAGTCATCCTGTCCTCTTTGCAGAAAAGCATCCTCAAAGAATTATGTTTCCACCTCCATGCTTCACGGTAGGGATGGTGTTCTTGGGGTTGTACTCATCCTCCTCCTTCCTCCAAACACAGTGAGTGGAGTTTAGACCAAAAAGCTCTATTTGTGTCTCATCAAACCTCATGACCTTCTCCCATTCCTCCTCTGGATCATCCAGATGGTCATTGGCAAACTTCAGATGGACCTGGACATGCACTGGCTTGAGCAGGAGGACCTTGCGTGTGCTGCAGGATTTTAATCCATGGTGGCATAGTGTGTTACTAATGGTCTTCTTTGAGACTGTGGTCCTAGATGTATTCAGGTCATTGACTAGGTCCTGCTGTGTAGTTCTAGGCTGATCCCTCACCTTCCTCATGATCATTGTGTTATGATTCTGGCACATCTGCTCTATCCTGTCTCCCTGGCTGCGATCAGCAGATTAGATGCACCTGGTGGCTGCTGCAGTGTAGTGCAATCTGTGGAATGCCAAGCACTTGTGTCTTCCCTGATATATACGGACTCTGACAAACAGACGGTGCCAGATTTTTTGAAAACCATTGTGTGAGTAGATATCCAGCGTTCCGTCCTGTGTGATCATTGTTCTTGACCTTGCCTCGCCTTTTGGATTTATGCCTCTGCCTGCTCCCTGTCTGACTATTTGGATTCTGGTTGTCAACTTTGTTTCCTGCACCTGGTTTATGCCTCTGCTTGCCTCTTGCCTGATGCCTCTTGTTCTGATCGTTGACCCTGTTTCTGTCCTTGGATTATTGAGCCAGCCTAGCCCTCGGATTATTCAGCCTGGAGTCACTTCTTACCTGTGCTGTGGAGATTACCGCTTGCCGCCCAATGAGGTTTCCCCTCTGGGAAAGTGAGGTTAGTGACTTTTCTGATCCCTGCAAAATCTGGGGAGACTACAAGTCACTAATCCCTCTTTCTGCCTCAGTGATTCCTGGAAGCTGTGAGGAGTGTTACCTGTGTGATGTTTTCCTGTGGCTGAATAAACCTTTTAAACTTTCAGTACTGTGTCTGGCTGAATCTTGGGTCTGTCTTTTTCTGATTCATAGCACATTGATGCTCCACGAGGTGAGATGTTGCATGGAGCCCCAGACCAAGGGAGACTGACCATCATCTTGAACTTCTTCCATTTTCTTATAATTGCTCCAACAGTTGTTGCCTTCTCACCAAGCTGCTTGGCTATTTTTTGCCAGTGTATATATATAAAAAAAAACATTAGCTGTTGTGTCTAGGATTTGAGTCAAAATAAAAAAGAACAGTTAGAAACACAATTTTTAATCAATTTGACTAAATTTTTTTTTTTTACTTTTTATCAAGTATATTTTAAACAGTAGAATTAAACAAATTTGATCTGTTAAGATGTCTTTTAGCTGGTAAATGTATACATAATTTCTTCTCAGAAATACTGATTAAAATCTATCAAAATAAAATTTTATTTTTGAAAGTGTCCCCTTATCAAACATGTTCCCATCAATTACTTTTGGGTGGATTTTTTAAAAGTCAGCAATGAAATGCTCAAATATGCTGATACAAGTCACAGATGCATCTTAATAGCCACAACATCTCTTAGAATCAAATGGCTGTTGGCACCATTTAGAAACAAAACTGTCATATACAGGTGGAAGAAATGTTACAGGCCTCCCTTCACTTTAAAGAAATATCAAACTATGGATTTGTTGTTTTATGTGTGACATTAGAACTCAGTTGCCTCGCCATACATTCCTTAATGGTTTGGTAATATTCATGTGATCATTTTATATGTCTATATGCATCCCCTTGCCTGTCACACCCTGCAGGTGAGGGAGAGAAATGGAAAACACACCAGCAAACCAAACCTGTGCTCAGCTCCTAGACATGACAATTTGGGTTTGAAAACAGTTAAGGCTTTAGCCCAGGACCTGTCTTCATCCTGTCCCCTTTTTAAAAATTGCCCTTTACAGTCTTTGTTTATGTATTTTGACCACTGTTTATTCCTCCTGCTGAATGGGGCTCACCCTGGTCTCACAGAGTATAAATGATTTTGAGACCGGACAAACTGCACGTTCCACCAAATTACAAAATAATTTTAGATAATCAAAATTAACCTTGTATATTTTGTTTTTCTTGCTGTTGTATTGTTGAACTTTAATTAATAAAAAATTAATTTAAAAAAAAAATAATTCATTAAAGTATCATTAAAAGCTTTTTTAACAACTACATTTTTTAATTGAGGTAAAAACAATTAAATATATGCTTCTATATTCCGTTAATATATTTGTACACCTGATTTGAGACGATTCAGGGGTTCACCAGTCATGGACCTTTCTGCGTGTCACTGAACTGAGATCAATATTATAGCAGGGTCGCAAAGTTGGGGGGGGGGGGTGCAATGGCCCCCTACCCGCCTATTCCGGCACCAGTGAAAAGTGCTCCCAAAAAAGAAGAAAAATAATGAGTGTTTTATGTAATGTATGAAATGCCATTGGATACTTTCAGGTATGCAATTGATAAAAAAGATTACATAGGTTTTCTTGTATGGATTCTGGAGGGACGAGGAGCAGTGGCAGTCGGCCCACAGGGGGCCTGATAAAAGAGGTGGAAATGTAAAATACATTTTTATACATTTTGTTATATATATATATCAATTTTACTTACTAAATTGTGCCTCTATGTAATATGAAGTATATATAAACTACATTTCCCACATACTGTTATGATTCTGCACTACTTCATCTCTGTCTGCCTGCTGATCTTCTCTGTGCTGCAGCTATTAGGAGGATTGCTTTCACCTGCTCCTTCCCAGCCAGCTCCCTAAGGTAAGGTAAGGTAAGTTTATTTATATAGCGCTTTTCAGTAACGAGACACTCAAAGCGCTGTACATACAATTACAATACAATCACAAAGAACACAGAAAAACAAATCAAATGCTAAGAAATCTAAAAATCTATGAATCCTTCTGAGAAATCTAAAACTCTGGTTAATATTACAATGATACAGATAACATTAATAATCCTTTGGGTTTTACTGGTAAGAGCTGGTTCTAAACCAATCTTTCTAAAGAGGTAATTATATCATTAAGTCCTCTATGTAGGGGAAAGCATCTTGTGCTAAGAAGTCTCATCATTCCACTGAATTCTAACTAGTGAAGCTGAGTCACTGGTACAAAACAGCTTTAATCCACATTTTCAGGTGCTTATAATATATTACTTTTAAGTTGACCTAAGTAATCTAATTAAGAAAGCTGGGTCATTGGTGTAAGAGCAGCTAAAGTCCAAATTACTAATAATGTTTGGTTTTCGCTGGTAAAATCTATGAAAAGTCATGAAATCACACATTTAGGTAAAGTAAGATAGGAGGGGGAAACAAATCATATTTCAGACTCTATTCTTAGCAGAATAGAGTCTGAAACAGTACAAAAAAACCTCAGCAGGGGTAAGCGTAAGCAACACACACATAAGTAAAGATTTAGCAAGGGTACGGTGGAATCTTGAGGGTGTGTTTGCAAGAATTAGACTGTCAACACTGATAGAAGCACCATTGTCCTTGAGAAGAGAGGTGAAAGTTTTATGAATCGGCTGCATAGTCCTATCAGTACACAGCTGGTAGGGGAGTGCTGGGGAAGAGCATCGTGTTTATATAACATCCAGGAGATATTTTGTCGATAGCCAGTTAGCAGAAGTTGCCAAGGCCACATTGGGGTGCCAGATTTAGAAAAATAATAAATGTTGTGGTTGAGGCAGTTGTGAATTTCCAACCACCTTAAGAGTTTTACTGGTATGTCTCAATTGCGAATCCAAATAGCCAAATTTCTGGTATTTTCCGCAGATCTGGAGCGTACAACTTCTCCAAGATTATATCCTTTAACCTCTGAGTCCAACCGCTGCCAGGCTGCGATTCTGTTCAAGAATCGTGTCCAGCTTGCGATTCTGCTCTCTTAACATTTCAGTCTGAGTGTTGATCGCTCTACAGACTCCATCTAACATCACAGGCAGCTTTGGAAAGCTTTGAACAGCCGCCCACGTTTTGCGAATCACTCGATAAGCCAGGTAACCACCAACTCCAAAAAGCAGAAATCCTGTTATCAAAGTCCAAATATGTACACATTTTCTACGTCCGCGACCGACATTGTAGTCAGGCACACAATCTTCCACTGCTGCCAAGAATCCATTGTGTTTCCAGAGAAGAACGTCCCGCCTGGACAAAAGGGTCTCCTTTACCCTGTCTTCCCGTAGGAAAAAAATTTTTTGACCAATTACGTTGAGAGTCCATCTGACCAAATCCATAATTTACAAGTTTGGAGGATATGCAAAGTGAGGCTCTGAGAAAAATACAGACAAAAGCAGAAGATGGGATCAGCAGGGAGGGAGAGAAAATGTGTGTGTCTTCCACCAAGAGCAAGAGACAAAAAAAAAAAAAAAACGCCTCACCAGCTCCACCTGTTCACCTGGCTTTATAAGCAGCACTCTGGCAGACACAGTGCCAGAAAGCCTTGCCTGCCTGATTCTGATCTCGTTTATGCCCCCTGGATTTCTGTGCTCTGCTCTGCCAACGTCGGATATACTCTTGGCTTCTGATTTCTGGACATCGACCTTGCTTCTAACAACAGCTCTCTGCCTAACCCCTGGATCTGTCTGCCTCCCTGTTCATGACCTTGCGTCTGTGCCCTGACCGACGATTAAAGCCTCTCCCTTGGATCCTGTCTCCTGACTTTGCTTCCCCGTTTTTGACACAGTTTCTGTCCCTTGCCTGCCGCATTCTGTTCACTCACTAGGAGTACAAACCTGAGAGCCCATGTGACGCTGTCCTGCTGTCACTGGATCATCACACTGAAGAGCCGAAATTCAGTTTCCTTATCTCTCAACTGATACTGAAAATGTTGGTGGCTTTTATTCTGAGTTTGTCACTATTCTCGGTACTCTGCTTAGCCACTAACCTATCTGTTCCGAGTGCTGCAGCGGCGCAGCTGAATAGCCAATCATATGCAGTTGCTAGGGCGAATGAATTAAAAATGGCCAGTGACACAGAATTTGGTGGCCTTGGGGGACTGAGAATTTCGACCCTCGCAGGTTAAATCCTTGTGCAAGGCAATTAGAGGGATGATGGCAAACTTAACGACAAGGTGCATCTTCCACTGAATTCAGTGAGATCCTTCACAAGGAGGACGGTGGAGGAGAAAATCTGGTTTAAGGAGCTGGGGCCCGATATTATCAACCAGCAGACCAAGGAGAAAAATAAAGTCTACAGTCCAAGAGTTGGTTCAAGTGCAAGTCGTGGCTGACCAGCTGTGGAATAGCCAATGCACTTTTCTGTGCCTAATGGGGACACAGCCAGGACAAACCAACTTGAAGCATGAACAATCAAGAGTTCATATGGAAAACTGTGTCAAGCTAGCTGTGCTCGGAAAGATTAGCATAGCGGCGCAGCTAGATGACAGATATCACATTGCGGTAAGAAGGCACAATGAAGAGGTTGATTAGAATAGTCATATTTGATCTAAACTCATTGACTGTATTAAGTTTTTTGGTGCTTTTGAACTGGCATTGTGTGGGCATGATGAAAGGGATGCTGTTGTATTCGTAGTCTCACTGTTGATTCTATTTCACATATTGGAGCAGGTAGAGAAATGTATTGTTACATCAGCCCCACCAAGAATATTTTTCACCAGCAGCCACTCAGGAGATTGCGACTAACCCCAGGGTATACGTCTCTCTGATTGCTTTAGCAAAAGAGGTGATATGCAGATTACTTAAAGGTGGCAAAAAAGGTTTAATGAGCCCAACCCCCAGGACTGGGGGTAGAATTTAACCTTTTTTTTTTACCGCAAGTTCCATTAGGTAAACATAAACATATGTGGTATCCACAGAAATAGTATAATCTTGGCTAAAAGCTGATAAAAAATAATTTCTACAAACACCTAAAACAGTTAAAACTAAGGGCAGTTGAATCAGAAAATCAACAAACTCCACAAAATGACATGACCACAAAACTCTGTCTCAGCTGTTCGCCACACGGCTTCTACACACTGTTAGGTATTATTTAATCAACTCAGAGGTAAGGAACGACACAGAGTCAGATGTACTTGCAGCAAGGGTAGCTCACACTTTGCAGTACAAATCTACAAAGTATTAGCACCCCTCTCTCTTTATTTATTAATCATTTGTCTTGATTATAACCAAACAGAGGAAGTGGGAAGTGGGGACCTGGTGAATAGCCCCCAGATGCTGCTAATAAAAGCATAAAAGCATAACTCATTCTTGTCCCCATCTCCCTTCCTGTGACATGTAAGGAGGGAAAAGCACTTAGAGCAGACATGAGTGATAAACAATACAAAAGTTTTCAAACCCTAACAGTCCCCCCTGTTTATCACGAATAAGTCATGATTAAATACAAATAATAGAAAACACTGTGTGAGCACAAACCCACGGACAGAAAGCAGATTATATTGTGGGAAACACTCACACGGTTCCTCCGCCCTAGGCAACCACCAATCATGGCAGAGTGAAACAATATAATAAAACAAAGAAAAAAAATGTAATAAAAATAAAAGAATTAAAACAAGCCTTGTTCATATCATCATTGCATTTTCCTCATTTCACTTAAACAGCAACTTATTTCGGTTTTCTGCTATAAGGTCATTTTATGAAGTACAATTATGAATACACTCAGGCATTGAAGATATATTCATTTACAACATGTCATCATAGTCATCTGTTTTTTTTTTGGGTCCAGTGTCCATCTTGTCCATCTCTTCTCGTGTGATGTTGCATCCTGTGGATCCTGCCTTAAACAGAGAAAGAGCCCTGCTACCAGGATTAGGCTCAGGCTTATCAGTCCTGTCCACACGTTACAAAAAGCCATGCTAAATTGGGCACAGGTCAGTTGTTTTCTTCGCCGGTTTGAGATGTTGGGCCATATGGGTTTCCAACCCCTTTGTACCCGGTCTTTCCCCTGTTACCCCGTCGGTTGGTTTGGCTCCTGTAACGGCAATATTAGCTTACAGTGGCTCTTGTGGATCCAGGATGGTCTCTCTGTGATTTTCAGAGCTGTCGGTGTGGTCAGGAGAACACGATATGGCCCTTTCCAGCAGGGGGTGCTCCAGTCCTTTCTGTGGAATGTCTTAATCAGGACCAGGTCTCCAGGACTCGGGTTGTTCTGTGAAATTGAAGCAGAATTTACTGGCAGACTACTGGACAACTGTACTTCTTTTGTTTGTAACATTTTATTCATCCATTCAGCTAATGATGTTTCCTGCTGTGCTTTTCCTATGTCATCCATTTCTGTTGGCAATGGAAAAGGTCTTCCATGTACTATTTCAAATGGAGTGAGAGCAGTTTGATTTGGAGTTATTCTCATCCATAATTTAACCAGGAATAGGCATTTGGGCCATGGTCTCCCTGTTTCTTCCATTGTTTTCCTTAATCTATTTTTTATTGTTCCATTTGTTCGTTCAACCAGCCCAGCAGATTGCGGGTGGTAAGAACAATGGTTTTTTAAATGAAACCCTAATGCTTTAGAGCACAGTTCTATTACATTATTTACAAAATGAGTCCCATTATCTGATCTTATGATTTGTGGGATACCATATGTGGGGAATAAATGTGTCACTAAACTCTTCGCCACTGTGAGCGCATCACAGTGTTTGACGGGGTACATCTCAACCCACTTTGAAAATGCATCTATAACCACTAAACAATATTTCTTTCCCCCTGACCATGATAACTCTATGAAATCCATGTGTATTGTGTGAAAGGGATGAATTGCTGCTGGGAACTGGCCTCTTTTGGGTCTCATGTTCCCCTGTGGATTATGTTTGCAGCAGATAATACATGATCTACAAAAGGTTTTTGCATAGTCAGAAAGATTTATGGTGTGGAAATGTAGATTTACTAAGTGTATCATTCCCCCCCTCGACACATGCGAAATTCCGTGTGTCGCATGGGCCGCCGTCTTGTATAAATTCTTTGGTAAAATTGGCTTTCAGTGGCTTTCAGTGGTTACTGCATAACCAACTCTGTTTTTTCCATATTCGTCTTTTGATGCTGACCCATCTACAAAGATTATTTGTGCGTTTTTCAGAGGTGTCTGAGAGATATCTTGCCTAGGTTTTGTATCTTCCTCAACCTTTGTTTTGCAAGAATGTGGTTTCCCATCTTCTGCTGTTGGAATTAATGTGCTAGGGTTCAGTGGACCACATCTTTGCAGAGTTATATTTGGTTGCGAGAGTAGCAATGAGGTCAACGTAATATGCCTTGCATGAGTCAAGAAAGGAAGTGAAGTTTGTAGCAATGCAAGTGACACTGAATGAGGAACTTTCAGTGTGCACAGCACAATTTCAGCTGTCTGCTTCACAGCTTCTGCCGCTGCTGTGCAGCTCTGCAATCAAATTGGAAATCCAGATGCCATGGAATCCAATTTTTTAGAATAAAATGCTAAAGGTCTGTTTTTGGAGCCAAATGGCTGGGAGAGAATTTAAGTGCACCCTTTCATCAAACATTTTGACAGGTGGGCGGGACTTCCAGTGAGGGCGGGACTTCCGGTGGGGGCCATGTGGGCGCCATGTGGTTGCCATGTGGGCAGGAGGTCACGTGGTTAAGCAGGGGGTGTGTCCAAGGGGCGTAACAGTGGATGCTGATTGGTTGTCGTCATTAGGGGCGATACCTTAAATGAGTCAATTAAAACACAGGGGTGTGTTTAAGGGTGTTACGGGGAAGGCCTTAAATGAGCCAATTAAAACACACAGGGGTGTGTTTAAGGGTGTTATTAATAATCTGTATGTTTTTTCAGGCGTTAATACATCTAAAAAACAAAAAAAAAGACATGCATCCTTTTATATTTTAAAGGTATAATCAACTTAATGTTGACCTATCACATGAAATCCTAATAAATGAACTGTGTAACCTGACAGAATTGTAAGTTCATTTTGCTTTACAGCAGGACCTATTTGTTGAATATATGAGCCAGTCTAAATCAGTTCAAAATAGAAAAGACCTAAAAAGTAAATAAAAAAATTGTGCTTCACTACATCGATGGAATGAGAAAAACCTTCAGCTTCTGCGTCAACATACTGGAAAAGCAGCTGAAAGAGGTAAGACGAATATGAGATTAACAGAAAAAAAAAAGAACTTCAGTATACTGTTTCCAAATTACAAATTGACTCTAGCAATGATGTGTTTGTTTTTGAATCATGAGAGACTCCATTTTAGGAAAAAGGAATGATAATTTTAGTTACCTGTAGCTTTTCTAAAACATTTACTTTTTCATCTTAGAGTAAAAGGTTATTCAGGGTAGTTACAGTTATACCATATCCAACTGTTAGGGGCGATGTCAGGAAGGGGCAGTTACGTCTGTTCATTAGATAACCATATCACCTTTGAACTCAAGAAGGGTTTTGGTCTTAAAAACATAGTCTTTGCAGTTGAGATAACACTGTCATGTTGTGGTATAAATACTGTGAGTAAAATGTTGTTCGGGGGCTGTTTCATTGGTTAACCTCAGTGTCAGGGTCTTCAAATGCTGAATGTCTTTGAACCATAACACTTGTTACATTGAAAATACCAGTACTGACAAGAAAAAATGTCGGTAAATATTTCAGGAAACCCGGAAATTGTGGCTTCTACTTCTGATAATTCACAAAAGCACAATGACATCTTTAAACGTAAGTAAGTAAGTAAGTATTCATTTTTAAGAAATCATTAAATGCATGTGAATGTTCTCTAATTTTGTTTATTTATATTGTTTATATATATATATATATATATATATATATATTTGTTTCTTTGTCATAGAACCCACCGCTGATGACCTTGATGATTTCATCTTGACACAATCAGATTATGGTAAGTAAATGTTAAATGCAATAAAATATATATATATATATATATATATATATATATATATATATATATATATATTATAGTTAACCCTTGACAATGTTTCAATTTATAGATTTGATGAGAGAGGTAAACCCGAATGATCAAGTTGGAGGGTTCAGTGGCTGGAATCGACAGTCAAAATTGAGAAGGTGAATTATTTCCAAACAAGAGAAACCCGCAACAACAACTGAAATTAAAACTGATTCTTTGAATACTCCCCCGTCAATTATCATCATTTCCCCTGAAGACACACCGGATAAGTCACCAGCACCACCAGAAAGTAAGTAAGTCCTAAGAACTATCTATTTTTCTTTGAGAGTGAATGTATTTTAAACCTCAGATAAAAACTGTTTACAGATTCGACTGAGAGCTCTGTGGAAGACACAGCTGTCGAGCAGCAGCAGCAGGGTAGAAAAAATAAATAAAAATGAAATAAAAACAATATGTATGTATTTTAAGCATAGTTCAATAAAATGTCATATAAACCTGTTTACAGATACATCCAAAGATGCCACATTGAATCCGCCCACCAGAAGGTCGCTTTTCAAAGATCAAGACAGCTTTCAGCAGAGAGGCACCGTTTCAGTTCAACAAGAAGTGAAATCTGGAGGTTTTACCGCAAAGAATCGGAGTAAGATAAAAAAAAAAAAACTTGTGTATTTTAAAAACTATTTTTCGTTTTATTTATGAACGCTGTGCTGCGCAGCGTAAAATAACTTTTATTGTCTTCTGTTTTTACAGAATATTTAACCCCGGCCAAAAGACAGCGACTCTCTGTGCTACAAAGCAGAGCAACGCTAGTGAGTGGATTAATGAACGGTACGTTTTAATTCATACATACATACTGAATTAATTTGAATTCCTTTGTTTTTTTTCCAGCTTTAATGTGATTATTTCAATATATATATATATATTTATTTTTTATTTTATTTTTTTTTTGTTCATTCTCCTTACAGAGGTAACATTGATGGTAGGACAGATTGGCTACAGAAACGGACAGCGCAGGAAGACAGTCTCTACAGCCTCACGGGATCTTCGTAATAAGGCCTCATCGTTAACGCTTCTGGCAGCATGTCAGATTCTGTTAAAGAAGCATTTTGGTGACATCAAGGTGATTTTAAACTGAACTGATCACTGTGTTTTGTTTTTTGTTTTTTTGTTTTTTTCTGTAGGTTAGTTTTATTTTTTATTTTTTTCTTATGTTCATAGAAATGGATAACCGAATCAGACTTGCCCTGGATGAAATAAGAAATTTAGTTAATGAACTTAACGAAATTCCCGTTAATGCAGAAGTAGCAGATAACATCGTTTTAAATGCATTTCCTGCTAACAGTGAAAATGTAATAAATGAACATCAGCACGGTGACGTTTTAAACGTAATCAATCAGGCTCTTTACGATTTAAATAGCGCATTTTGTCCACTCAGTATTGAGCAAAATGATCCACCTGACACTCATCAGAATCCTTCTACGTCACCTGCCGCAGATCATCACGGGGGTCATTTCAATACGGACGTAGCAGTTAGTTCTGATCAAATAATCAGACTTGCCCTGGATGAAATAAGAAATTTAGTTAAGGAACTTAACGAAATTCCCGTTAATGCAGAAGTAGCAGATAACATCGTTTTAACTGCATCTCCTGCTAACAGTGAAAATGTAATAAATGAACATCAGCACGGTGACGTTTTAAACGTAATCAAACAGGCTCTTTACGATTTAAATAGCGCATTTTGTCCACTCAGTATTGAGCAAAATGATCCACCTGACACTCATCAGAATCCTTCTACGTCACCTGCCGCAGATCATCACGGGGGTCATTTCAATACGGACGTAGCAGTTAGTTCTGATCAAATAGAGCGAGATCCTCCAGCAGTGGTTGAACGTGAACATTTTAATAACCATGAAATAAGGAGACCTTTTACCATACCGCCGCCCTGTCCAAGTAATGTTCCAGATTTAGCCGCATTCTATACAGACATCATGCGTATTATCATTGAATTAGCCCACGCTGCGAGATCGTTAACCAGACGTAACGATGTTGTGCAGCCGGAATTAGTGGGTGAAAATCTCAATCGTCACATCACATTTACTGTTACAGATGATGGAAATATGATCCTGCCTGCTTTCGAAAACTTCCTCAACGATTTAGTACAATCGAATGTAAATATACCTGTAGATAATAACATGGAATTTGTTCTTCAGGTTGTTAATGACCCAGCAGGAGGTTCTAAGCGTAAAGCTGCAGGAACGTTAGACTGTGAACTGTTTAATAAGAAAATGCGTCATTTGTATATTATAAACAATACCGGTAATCAGTTATGTTTTGCAATCAGCCTCGCACACGTCTCTGATCCTGAGCTCACGGATCACCGTGCTGTAGAACTGGGGAGGAGATGGCAGCATCAGGCAGGCCTCGACGAGCAAACAACAGTTACTTTTAGTGATATTGGTAAATTTGAAACCATTCTGAAGAGAAAAATTGTAGTGTTTCACAGAACCACGGGCTCTACTGCTCTGTGTAAATTTGAGACCAGTTTCCCTGATCGTTCAAACCCTCTGTTTTTGCTGTTATTTCAAGGTCATTACTATGGGATAAAAAATCTCAAAGGTTTTATGGGGTGCAGATATATTTGTAATTACTGTTACACCAGCTATGATAATGCAAATACACACCATTGTGAAGGTTATTGTCCAGTGTGTCGAACATATAAATGTATGCAAGAGATTAGCAATCCTGTAAGCTGTGCAGGCTGTCAAAGAATCTGTCGTAATTCCTCATGTTTCAGTAGACACAGGGAACCGCGCATCAGAAATAGTGCTGAAAGGCCTATGAGTGACTGTGAGTTGGTAAAACTGTGTAAAGTATGCAAACGGATATACGTTATTCCAATCAGTAAACCGAATAAACCACACGTGTGTAATGTAAAATGCAGTATTTGCGGTGAAAATGTACCCCCCAGCCTAGACATTACATGCGATGATCATAAGTGTTACATTCTGCCTTGCAGTGCAATTAATCAGCTTGATGATAAACTGATTTTTTATGATTTCGAATGCCTCGTCAATGAGAGCGGCATGCATACCCCCTTTCTGGTCTGTGCTAAAACGTTGAAAGGTGATGAATGGTACGCTTATGGACTGAATTGCACCCAAAAATTTCTCCTGCATTTCAGGAGGCCAAAGTACAGAGGTTACACCTTAATAGCGCACAATGCGCGGGGGTACGATGGTTACCTGATTCTCACAGCAATGCTGCAGTTAGGGATTAAACCTCATATCGTCATGGTAGGGAGTAAACTTCTCTGTTTAACCGACCCTGATTACAGGTTAAAATACATTGATAGCCTGTCCTTCATGTGCATGAAGCTTAGTGCCATGCCGAAAGCGTTAGGCTTTACCGATCAAAGCAAGGTTTTTTTTCCCCACCTATTTTCCTCTGAACAACATCTCCAGTATGTGGGGGCTTTTCCTCCTCCATCCTGCTACGCTGTAGAACGCATGAGTCTTCAAGAACAACAGGTGTTTAACAGCTGGTACAGAGAAGCGAGCAAAGAGGTCTTTGACTTTAAGAAAGAAGCTATTCGTTATTGTAAAAATGACGTTGAAATTCTTTTTCAAGGATGCTTAAAATTCAGAGACGAGTTCTTTAAGGAGACAAGTGTGGATCCGTTTAAAAGTATCACAATAGCATCAGCCTGCATGAAGGTTTTTGTAACCAATTTCCTTCCTCCTCAAACCTTAGCCATTCCATCACCTCTGGACTACAGACGTAGTCACAAACCCGAGGATGGTCTGATTTTACTTCTACACTCCATGTCAGAAGTAAACATACCTATATCTTCAGTCATTAACCCTTATGCTCGTGAAGAATATAGACGTTTCAAAACAGAGGGTACATCGATTGAAAATGGGGGTACACCCCCCAGCGTTAAGTAGAGAAGAAAAAGAAGAAGAAGGCAGATAACTCATTCTCCCTACTGGTCGAGATCTGAGCTGGAAGATCCAAAAAATGCTGATGGGAGATCAAAAAGGTCTCTTCGTAAGACGACACTACCACCCCGATGGATTACATTTTCACCATAAACCGTTATAAGAAAATGAAACATGTAGTCTATTTCTTTTATTCAATAAAATATTTATTGATTATATTTTTCAAGTCTAACTTCGTTCTCTTCTTCACACACTAACATATGATATCATTACACAAATATTAAATCATAAGAAGAAAAAAAAACAAACAATGAAAAAAAAAAAAAAAGACATTTTAAATTCCATAACAATCCAGAAACATCTCCAAAGAGCATGTTCCGTGAGTATAAAATGTACAACTTTGATTAATGACACATTTCTGATATTTTTTCACAAAGTTAGATACCATTAAATCATTCTTAATCACATCTCCGGTGTATTTCGACAACACTTGCTGCATTGATAATCCGCACGCTCTATGACATAGATAAAAAATGCAATGGTGACCGCACACAGTGGACAGAGTGTTTTGAAGCTGATTATTATGATACAATATTTTTGAGGATCTGTCTTCTAAAAATGTTACGATGCTTGATGGGTAGAACTCGAAATCCGGAGAGAATCCATAAGAGTCAAAAAAGCTGGATTGACCATTCTCATCCAATGTCAGAGCTAGCCAGTGTTCCCCCGGCATGTGTGAAGGATGTGTATTCACAATAAAGTAGGCCGGCCCTGGGAATTTGTCAGCTAGCAGCGGCAGCTGGTCGCACGGCCACACACCGCAAAACAAATCTCCCAGCAGATGACGCATCAGGCTCTCAATTTCATGATTATTCATGCCTGATTAGATTAATAATAATCCACCAGCACACGCCTCTTTGAATCAATCTCTAAAATAGAATCATAACAAGCGTAGATGATCAGCGTGGTGGTATGAGGCAACGGGTTTCTGAAGCGCATTTCCAATCTTAAATTCCCACTAGAAACTGGAGATAGAGCATCTGTGTCCTCACCCGGGTTAAGATTAAATGTGAATAGAGAGTATCCTTGATTAAATTCCTGACGTGTTATACTCAGTGGAAGATCTTTTAGATGTTGTCCTGTAGCTGTAAACAAGTTGTAATACTCTCTCACTGAATGACCTTGGTTAAAATTTGGCTGGAAGGCTTTAGCAGGAATTTGTCTGCCATCCTTACACAAAGCTAAATATTCCATATCAAAATGATTAAAGTCAAACGGATTGAGATTGCGTGTTCCTGTAAAAGCGTCATGATCCAGTAACGCAATCACCACATACTTTGGAAAGAAGCCTAAGAAAAGATTCTCTTGGTTGCATACCCTTGAATTTTCAGGGATGGAATATGTTTTTACATTCACACGTGAAAGTGGATACAGAGCATTTGCTTTCATTAAAGCTGAAGCGTGCCCCAGTCGTACAGCTGGAGAGACAGTAACTTTTTTGATAAAAAGAGATGCTCCTAATATCCTGAGTTTGTAAGTGGAGTCTCTTGCGGCCATGAGACAAAAGGCATCGTTGGCTCTTGTAAGTTTAATTTTAAGGTCAACAGAGTTTAAAAGAAGTCTCTCGCAGAAAAATATGTCTGCATGCAGACATATTTTTCTAACCCTAACCCTAGGAGATGTACCTCCCTGGAATTTGCCGTAAAGCCTGCTCTGCTGTTAAGACCTTGGTTAGGGCCGTTAGTTGTAACAATAGAGTTCAGAGCACCTGCAGTGTCTTTATAAAAAAGACCAGAGCTAAACTGGGTTTTTAAAGAATCCTCAGAAAAGTTTAACAACGTCTCAATCATGGCTCTATATGGATGTGTAGCGCTGGATTGTGAAATCATTCGATCTCCGAGAGTGACGTCACACTGACTGAAGATGGTGTTTAACGGGTAGTTGAGCCTTACAGGTGCATCATCTGGCAGGTTTGTTCCATTCTCGTTAGTAATTTTCACTCTGAGATGCAACAGCGTATCGTTGAGATCCAGATACTTTTCTCCGTCTCCCGGAATGAAAAACCCGATCGGCCCTCCATCAGTGATTGCTGATAAAGGCTGGATCTCGGTGTAAATTGTATCTTCGATCGATAGCTGTGTCATCGGGGCAGAAAATAAGTCCAACTCTGCCAGCGTGCACTCTGATGATTTGTTATGTAAAAGAGCCATTATTTAAATATATCAAAACTTGCGGATTACTTCCTTCCTCTTCGTTTGTCAGCTGCGACTGATCTCCTTTTTCGCGTTTGTCGTTGTTTTTTAACCGTCCTTAAACGATCACCAGGGGGTCTTGTTCTGGGTCTTTTGGATAAAACCATAATTCCTGAACCTTCTTGACCGTCGGTGTGTGTAGAACTACTCATTTTACTCACGGCTCTACCGATGACATCCGAAGCGATATTTGATGCAGCCATTTTAAGATGGGGTTTTGCAATTGCAAATCCTTTTTTAACCAGAGGGGATACGAAGCGGAATAATTTTGAAAATAATGATCCAATTCCGCGTCCGTACATGACCGGGGCCCCATAAAACCCTGGCAGATTACCGCCTGATTGACTTACATAGTAATTTACAAAGTGATTTGGATCACGTCTCAGACTTAGCTGTGCCATGTTCTCTCTTGCCTGCTTGATGCAGTGTTGAATGACCAGCGTAATATGAATGATAACCAATCAATCTTAGAGGTTATATACATATCTCTGGAATAGTTTATACAAATAAAATTTATCTCAGGCTACGTTGTGATATCACCGGTCTGAAGTGTAGTCTTATGACGGTCTTTCCATAGACGAAATTTACAGGAACGTTTTGGTCCGATTTAATTTCTATATTGATATTTTCAATATGTCTTCTGGAGACTGGAAGGTAGTGGGCGGGGTTAAACGTCTGAGTAATCATATCACTGAATGTGCCTTGTACTTTGACGGTCCGCAGTAAAGGTGCAAAAGTGTCGCCTACTATTTGAGGGCTGACCACGTCGCTGTAACAGTATAGGTGATAGAAACCAGCCTTTATATCCGCCGGAAAAGGAGCCAGTTTTGGTTCAGAAACATGAATCCAATCCCCTGGTTTCACGCCCATCATAAAAGCTAAAGTGTTGAAGAAGCGTATTTCATACGGACTGTTTGCTTGAAATGCAAATCTCTTTTGAACCTTGCTGAATTTAATGCGTAAACCCGATTTCAATTTTTTGAAAAACATTTCCATCTCTGTCTCGAGTTGAATAACGCTGTTATAGTAGCCACTTCTGATCCTTTGCGTATTGATCTCCACATCACCAACCTTCCTCCATTCAAAGTAGGCATCATAATCCGGTAAATTATGCCATGTATGAGGATATGAAATCTCGGCTAATGCAACCATCCATTGGCCTTCTAAATCAATATGTTGAGCTAAATTTACACGGACACTTGAACTGGTATTATTTTTAAACACTTCCATGCTAGCATTAGATGGAAGAGTAACGTAAAAGCCATCATCCTCTACCTGACGGTTCATGATGCTGTTTCAACTGTGAGGTTTAGTGCAAACCTTTTTTATACGTTTCGAAGTTCATCAAACTTGATCCAACTGTTGAATTTCTCAGGCCAGTTTTTCCAGCTTACAAAAACCTGTTTGACTCCCTTGACCGTACGTCGTTTTAATATTTTTTCCACTTGATACATCTTGTCGTTAAATATTTTTACTTTTTGAAGTTCCTCAGCGTAAAAGGAACCCTCGATAGGTTCTCCATCCAAATCTTTGAGTTTGTATACAGGAGGAGAACGGGGTATCCGGTCATACACTGTAAACACTTCATCCGTAAAACTCTGTTCGTATTTTTTGTCAAACACTCCACGGACCTTGGATATTCTGACAAGATCCCCTTGTTTGAACGTTGTCACTGAGTCCTTGCAATATCTGTTGGACTTGACATCATACAGATTCTGAAACACTTGAAAGGCATTTTCTGGGGTCACTTCCATAGGGCTCATTTTAATGCTGGAGTGGTAGGAATGGTTGTAGCTTCTAGCTAGGTTTTGCAGTACATCGACGTACCGCCGGGTATTGTTAGCTGTAAAATATCTCCACATCCTTGTTTTTAATTTGCGGTTAAATCTCTCGACCACTGAAGCTTTTGCTTCACTCGCTGTGGCAAAATGTTCAATACCGTGTTTCTCCATTAAAACCTTAAATTTCTTGTTAAAAAATTCTTTACCGGCATCAGTCTGAAGTTTTTTGGGATCTGACTTTCTGTAAAAACTGATTCAAATGCCTTTACCACCTCAGCGGCTGTTTTCCTCTTCAAAACCCGTACATACGCCCTTTTTGAAAAGATGTCAATGACTGTTAATAAATAATTGTAACCATCATTTTCCATGGCCAGAGCTTGCATGTCACAGAGATCAGCCTGGAACTGCCTCAATGGTCTGGTGACAAAAACGCTGTTTCTCGGGAACTTTATTCTTGCAGGTTTATGTAGAGTATAGGTATCTTCTCCTGATAAAAAATCTTTAACTTTTTCAACCGCAACCTTCTTTCCCGTTTCATCTTGCATAACCCTCCTCAGCCTATCTACACCCCCAAAACTTCCCGGATTTGAAGGGCTATAATATACTTTCTTCATCAGCCGTCTTCCTGCCATCTCTGCCTTATGCTCACTCTGCCGATTACTTGTTAAATAATGAGAAAAAACACACAGGAGGGTAGATTTATCCTTATTTGTTTTTGTTTTTTTTGTATTTAATATAAACAAAAAACAACCAGAAAACAAAATCAGATAAAATGCAGATGAATTCAAACACTACTAGCTTTTAAACAACACTTTTGGGAAAGGTTACTATGTTCCTACTTTAATTGTATTTAATAGTAAAAAGAAAAATCATATAATGCAGATTAACTAAAGTACTGGAATACTAAAAAAAACATGATACAACAAGTCATCAAACATGTGAGATCAGTTTGTCAGTCCATAGCACTCTGAAACAGAGTTAAGTTGTTTGAGATGTTTCTCATCGACCATGCAATCATAAACGTGCGCTATTGCACTGTGGATGCCTTGTACCGATTTCAGTTCATATAAAACCGTCTTGGCAATCGTCTTCACTCTGAAGTCATCCGCTTGTATGCTTCAAAGTACCAGAAGATTCTGAATAGCAGGAACGAGTTTGGGGGTTACGAGTCGTCGTACGATGCGTTGAAAGTTGACTTGGTAATAATCCTCCCCCAGTACCTCCAGGCAATGGTGTTGACGCTGGCTTGGGTGGTTCGTTATACATCCATAGCAGGTTTCTCTGAGATAGTTCAAAGAGGTTATGTTGAATAAATGAAGTATCGCTGTTTTCACCGTATTGATGAGGGTGGTTGAGAACCAACCGTCAATTTCGTCCTCCTGGTTACTCTCATCCTCTGCTGAAGGCTGAGGGTCCTCCATCGGTCCCAGGGTTTGTGTAGGGGCTTCGGTAGAGGGTGAGTAGCCGGTGGCTACCTCCTCCTCCACGACCACCTTCATGTCTTCAGGCAGGACATTCGCGTCTACAGACTCAGCCATGAATAGCGGTGATGGTGAGCAGAGGTCTGGAGAAAGCGGTAGATATTTCATGCTGTATCCTGTAGGTGATGCAGGACTGAAGTGGTTCTCTGAGAATGAGGATGTTGAGGTGGATGGTGAGAAGAGGTCAGGGGAAGGCGGATGATATGGTCCAATGTTGAAGCTTTCATCGTGCTCAGGAGAGAAGTGGATCTCTGCTCGGTGGTTGTAGAGATCCCTGTATGGTGTCGGTCCACTCATTCTCATGATACGATTCTCAGTGTCTGTGAGCTTGCAGTTATCCCCCCGTATATATATCATAGGAAGGGGCGTGTCCTCAGAAGAGGGTTCGTTCTAAACGTAAAACAGGAAACGTCAGCGTTTTTTTCACTGACATGACATCGATCCAACTTCGTGACTTTTGGAAAAGGTCGGAAAGACGATGTCCAATTTCACTCATCTTCTCTGCCCAAGCTTCAAACGGCAGAGCCAGCATTGTCTTGAATACGCCGCAGTCTTGATTGAAAGCCTCCAACACAAACAGATCTGAGGGACTCGTCCGGTTGTTCCTGCGTCTGCTTGCCCAAAAAGACCAGCGGCCATTTGCTGTGGTTTTTGACCCCCACACTGCGCTAAAGAGAGGTTCTCTCTCAGCTATTTCAACATCGGATGGTATATGAAACATTCTCGCCCGTTATACAGGTCGAGGAGACAGTTCATTTTCTTCTTCTTCTTCCTCCCTCTCCTGCCTTGAGACTGTTTCAGGGCTATCATTAAGGTGCGGGATTGCAAGTTTTAACACAGCCCAGTCGCTGTGGGTGAGTGTACACAGAGCCAGTGATCCATTAAATACCTCATCTTGATCCAATTGATACAGGCAAAGCTCTCCTATTTCATACATGAAAATATAACCCCAGCTGCCAACCAGGCCATATGGCTCCAAAGACCATTCTTCCTGCAGAGTGTCGAACGGGGGTCTTTGTACCCTGCAGATGTAGTATGTTGATTTCTTAGGAGCATTCAATTCACGGGATGAATACTGGTAGACGGTCACTGGGGTTTCGCACAGAACTGACATACCTCTTGTCCGACCCGAGGTCTGATTTTCAACCATGGTTGTTGAAGTTGATGTTGGATCCTCATCATCGGTAGAGTATGTCATGACGGGAATTCCGATAGGTATCTCCGTTGAGGAAGTATATGATGCAGTTGCTTGTTCATCATCAATAGGTATCTCCGTTGAGGAAGTAAATGATGCAGTTGCTTGTTCATCATCATCATCTTGGCACGCGTTGCGTTTCTCCTCCGCTTGACGATAAACTCTCTTAACTCTAGCCATTGTTGAACGGGTGTTCTTTTTTCCAACGAATGCTGCATGTAAAGTGCAGAGTTTTATCTCTGTATTTAAAGTAAACACTAAAGCACGCCCTATTGTTTTCATTGGGTTATTCAAGGTTTAACGATGCTTACAAACACACCCCCTCTATTTTTAATTGGTGCTGATGCCAAACAGTTTCCGATAATACCATATTTGTCTTGTTCTATTTAGAACAAACACACCCCTGTGTTTTAATTGACTCATTTAAGGTATTGCCCCTAATGACGACAACCAATCAGCAACCACGGTTACGCCCCCTTGGACACACCACCTGCTTGACCACGTGACCTCCTGCCCACATGGCGCCCACCGGAAATCCCGCCCTCACCGGAAGTCCCACCCACCTGTCAAAAAGTTTGATGAAAGGGTGTACTTAAATTCTCTGCTGGGTTAATACAGCTTTCATATAACACTTACACGCATCTACACAAAGTGTGAAGGGCTGGCTATAATCCGGCAGAGCTAAGGTGACTGTTGTTTGAAGCAGATTTTTTAGCTCTGTGAATGCTGCTTCTCCTTCCTTAGTCCATGTGATTTTGTCTTTTAATGTCATAGATCATAGATTGCAAGGGTTGTACAATGGCTGCATAGTCTGGTAGCCATTCTCTGCAAAAGTTACACAGTCCCAGAAAGGACATCATTTGTTGTTTAGGTCGTGGTTTTGGGGCTTCCTGTATGGCTGTTTTTCTACTACTTGATGTGATAACATATGTCCCAAATAAATCACTTTCTCCTTGCAAAACTGCAGTTTATCCCTAGAGGCTTTGTGCCCTGTCTGGTAGAGATGTTTCAGAACTGTTATGGTAGCTTCCTCACAGTGTTGTTGAGTGTCTGAATCTTAAGGCTTGTGTATATACATGTGGGCTTTCACTGAAGCCTTGTGGTAGTCTGGTGTATTTTTTCCCTTTAAACTGAAAGCCAAATAAATGCTGTGACTCTTCATGCAATGGTACCGTAAAAAAAAGCATTGCTAAGATCTATGTTAGGTATTATTTAGTCAACTCAGAGGTAAGAACGATACAGAGACAGTTTTACTTGTGACAAGGGTAGCCCACTTTGCAGTGCAACTACAAAGTTTTTGACACCCTATCTCTTTATTTATATGCACAGTTCAACAGACAGTTCAGACAGGGTGTATGTGTGTGTGTGTGTGTGGCTGGTAGGAGGCTGGTTCGCTTGGGAAATAGATAACAGGGATTTCACACACAGGAGGGAGGACTGCACTCAGAGACAAGCTGCATACCAAAGAGCAGACTGCAGGTGCATTACAGCACAAAGTTTTTACATGAGTGATAACAAGTCCTCGCACCCATCCAACAGTCCCTCCTTTTATCACAAGTAAAAACATTTAATATAAAAACGAGTAAGAAAAATACTCTGTATGAGCGAAAACCCACGGACGGTAAACAAATTATATTTTGTGGGAAATACTCATACGGCCCCGCCGCCCACGGCGACCATTAAATGTTAAATGTTGATTAATACTTGAAATCATAAAAATAAAAGAATAATACTTGAAATCATAAAATTAAAAGAATTAAAAAATCTGCCCTGTTTATGTCATCATTGTACTTTTTCTCATTTCACTTAAGCAACAACTTCTTTCGATTTTCTGCTGTAAGGTCATTTTATGAAATACAATGTATGAGTACACTCGGGCTTTTGATGTGATTTATTTACAACATGTCATCATAATCGTCCCCTTCATTTTCGTGCATTTCTACCTAGTTCAGTGTTGCATATGCCACCGTGAACGATACCAGAAATTCTGTAGGAATGGATGTGCGTCATGTTCTTCCGTCAGTGGTCTGAGATGCATTCCATCAGATGTCCATCTCTTCTGGTGCGGTATCACCTCCTGTGGATCCTGCTTTAGACAGAGAAAGAGTCCTGCTACCAGAATTAAGCTCAGGCTTATCAGTCCTGTCCACATGTTACAGAGAGCCATTTTATAATTGGGCGCAGATCAGCTGTTTTCTTCACCGGTTTGAGACGCTGGGCCATATGGGTCCTCCAACTCCTTTGAACCCGGACTTCCTTCTGCTACCCCGTCGGTTGATCTGGCTCCTGTAATGGCAAAACTGGCTTACAGTGGCTTTTATGAATCCAGGAAGGCCTCTCTGCTATTTTCAGAGCTGTGGGCGTTGTCAGGAGTATTTGAAACTGCCCTTTCCACCGAGGAGTGCTCCAATCCTTCCGGTGGAGTGTCTTAATCAGGACCAGGTCTCCAGACCTCAGGTCGTTCTGTGGGATAGGAGCAGAGATTATCAGCAGACCACTGGACATTTGTTTTTCTTTTGTCTGCAACATTTTATTCATCCACTCAGCTAATGAAGTTTCCTGTTGTGCTTTCTCTATTTCATTCATGTCAGAGGGCAGAGAAAACAGTCTGCCATGTACTATTTCTTTGAGAATACAAATTTATATCAGCAACTTGGTGTCACGTGATCTCAGGCTCAGAATATAGTGGGTGGAGTTATACAATGATGTACAGTAGGTGGCAAATGGAGTAAGACCAGTTTGATTTGGAGTTATTCTCAGCCATAATTAACCAGGGATAGGCATTCGGGCCATGGCCTCCCTGTTTCTTCCATTGTTTTCCTTAATCTTTAACTGAAACCCTAAAGCTTTAGAACTTAGTTCTATTAATTTATTTACAAAATGAGTTCCATTATCTGACCTTATAATCTGTGGGATACCATATGTGGAGAAGAAATGTGTCACTAGGTTCATCTATTACAACTAGGCAATATTTCTTCCTCCGTGTTTGCGACAAATTATGCATGATCTGCAAAAATTCTTTGCATAGTCAGAAAAATTTATAGTGTAGCATTAATGCTTTACCAGATGTGACATATTCCCCCCTTGACACGTGGGTCTTCCCAATGTGTCACTGTAGCTGTCTGTGTATATAGTAAGTATTTGTCCCTCATGTAATTCACATACTCTTACGACAGCATATAATTCTGCTGTTTGGGCTGATCATGTATTGGGTAGAGATTTAGCTTCTATTATCCTATCGATGGTTGTTACTGCATAACCAACTCTATTCTTTCCATATTCATCTTTAGATGCTGAGTCATCTACAAACACAACACATGAATCTGGTATAAGGGTTTGAGAAATGTCTTGTCTGGGTTTTGTGTCTTCTTCAACTTTTGCTTCATAAGAATGTGGTTTTCCATCTTCTGCAGTAGGTATTAGAGTACTTGGATTTAAAGGGCACATCTTTTTAGAGTTATGTTTGGCTGTGATAATAATAGCGATGTCAGTGTGATATGCCTTGCATGTAGCGTCAGGTGCTTCTCTTAATATTCCTGACTTCAACATATCTTGTATTACTGGCTTAGTACCTTCTTCAGCTTCTGGCTTGAAGGGGTATTGACGGACTAATGGCCTTTTTTCAGATATTAGTTTTAACCTTGTATGGTGGGAACCCCTTTATAAGTCCTACATCAGTTGATGATTGGGACCACAGTTCAGGTGGGACAGCAGCTAGGGCAGGATGCATGTTGCTCTCTTTGCTCAGCTAAGCCTTGTATTTGTCCCTCTGCCTCATCTAAATGTGTCCTTGGATGGACTTTGACTCTCCACCCTAGAGTGAGCTTCCAGATTCCTGTATTAGGATCCACTTTCGACAGTGTCAGTGCTGTTCCTGCAGAGGTTTAAAGCCTCTGTTTTTCCAAATTCTTATTATTCTTTTTTATCATATTTTATATGTCCTTATTACATTTAAAAATGAGATCACTATTTTTGGCAGTTGCTATTATTTTAAATAATGCTTGGTTTAGTTCTTATTAAAAATAAAAAATAAAAACTCACTCACTGATGAACACAAAAAATGAAGGGCATATTATATCTTATAATCTTAGTTTATCTTACCCAGTTTTATAGATACACCATACAGTTTCAGTCAACTTTGTATTTAGTTCAAGTAACTAAAATTTGTTTCAATTAACTCAAGTTTTCTCTATTTCAGTCCAGTCCAGTAATTCTGTTAAGGTTCATTTCATCTTATGTTAAGTTTGAGTCTAATTCAATCATTGAACTTTCTTATGGTTATCAGTATTTTCAATACAGGTGGAACCTTTGCTATCTTTATATGATTTTTCAGAAAAGATTCTGGAAACCTTATCAAGATATAAGTTTGGCAATGATCATCAGAACATCAGACCTTTATTGGCGCTTTTAAAGTCCCTCAAAGATGTATTACAATGAAATCAGTCATTCCCATTCACACACATTCACACACTACTTACTTATTTCTCTGTCAGAGTAATTTTATTTGCAAAAATTTGAACATAATTTGACTTCTATTATTCTTAAAATGTACATTGTTTCCTCATAACCCCTTTTGTTTCCACTAGGTCTGTTTTGAACGCTTCAATTCGTTTTTTTTTTTATTCACCAAGAATCGATAAGGTGGTCTTAGTGGGGTTCACCTTAAAGGTGTTATCTGTTGAGTGTCATGTTATCATTGTCAGGTCAGTGAGGTTCATAAGTCAGTCAGAACCTTGGTCATTTGGTCTGTGCTCATAATGTGTCATAGATCCAGCCTATGATTAGTCAGCAAAACTTCCACCTATAGGAGAAAAATTAATTGTTAATGAATGAGCTGCATTTCCTAGGAACACTGTCTTCCTCCTGGATGAGCATCACCTGTTGAAAAACTTTCATCATTGTTTGTTTCACATATTCAATCAGATCTTTATATTATACCAGTAGGTGAAGTTGTTAGTATCTCATGTAGACTGACATATACTGTTGCATTTGGAGAAGATCTCAGATTAAATAAACATAGTTAGAGCTTCAATCCAGGTTCATTTTGTGTCTGCAGACTTTATTCTGTAAGATTCTGTTCATGTTTTGCTTTTCTGTTTTGCTTAAAAGCACTGAAGGGCCAGGTTGAAAAAGTTGACATATTAGTATTTATACTAGTGCAGGAGCAGAGAAAATCCCAGAAGATACAAAATGTCCCCCTCCTTGAACCGTCACCATAACGTGGTGGAGGGGTTTGAGTGCTCAAATGATCCTAGAGGCTATGTTGTCTGGGGCCTAAATGCCCCTGGTAGGGTCTCCCATGGCAAACAGGCTCTAGGTGATGGGTCAGACAAAGAATGGTTCAAGAACCCCTCATGAAGAACAAAATATCGAGGCACGTGACGTCGCCCGGTACGGCGGAGCCGGGGTCCCACCCTGGAGCCAGGCCTGGGGTCGGGACTCGTCGGAGAGCGCCTGGTGGCCGGGTTGCTGCTCGCGGGACCCGGCCGGGCCAAGCCCGAACGAGAGACGCGAGGCCATCCCCCAGTGGGTCCACCACCTGCAGGGGGAACCGTGAGGGACCGGTGCAAAGAGGATTGGGTGGCGGACGAAGGTGGAGACCTCAGCGGCCCGATCCCCGGATGCTTAGGCTGGCTCTAGGCATGTGGAATGTCACCTCGCTGGGGGGGAAGGAGCCTGAGCTTGTGCGGGAGGTCGAGAGATATCGACTAGAAATAGTCGGGCTCGCCTCCACGCACAGCGTGGGCTCTGGAACCCATCTCCTTGAGAGGGGTTGGACTCTCTTCTACTCTGGAGTGGCCCACGGGGAGAGGCGGCGGGCTGGTGTGGGTTTGCTTGTTGTCCCCCAGCTCAGCAGTCTCGTGTTGGGGTTTACCCTAGTGGATGAGAGGGTCGTATCCCTGCGCCTTCGGGTTGGGGAGAGGTCTCTGACTATCATTTCAGCCTACGGGCCGAGTGGTAGTGCAGAGTACCCGGCCTTCTTGGCGTCCCTGTCGGGGGTGCTGGATAGTGCCCCTCCCGGGGACTCCATTATTCTGCTGGGGGACTTCAACGCCCACGTAAGGAACGACAGTGACACCTGGAGAGGCGTGATTGGGAGGAATGGCCTCCCCGATCTGAATCCGAGTGGTGTTTTGTTATTGGACTTCTGTGCTAGTCACGGATTGTCCATAACGAACACCATGTTCAAACATAAGGGTGTCCATCAGTGCACTTGGCACCAGGACACCCTAGGCAGGAGGTCGATGATCGACTTTGTTGTTGTATCATCAGACCTTCGGCCGCATGTTTTGGACACTCGGGTGAAGAGAGGGGCTGAGCTGTCCACTGATCATCACCTGATGGTGAGTTGGATCCGCTGGAGGAGGAGAAAGCCAGACAGACTTGGCAGGCCCAAGCGCATAGTGAGGGTCTGCTGGGAACGCCTGGCGGAGCCCTCGGCCAGGGATGTATTCAACTCCCACCTCCGGGAGAGCTTCGACCAGATCCCGGGGGATGTTGGAGACATAGAGTCCGAGTGGACCATGTTCTCCGCATCTATTGTCGATGCTGCTGCCCATAGCTGCGGCCGTAAGGTCTGCGGTGCCTGTCGTGGCGGCAATCCCAGAACCCAGTGGAGGACACCGGCAGTAAGGGATGCTGTTAAGCTGAAGAAGGAGTCCTATCGGCTGTGGTTGGCTTGTGGGACTCCTGAGGCGGCTGACGGGTACCGTGAGGCCAAGCGTGCTGCGGCCCGGGCTGTGGCAGAGGCAAAAACTCGGGCCTGGGAAGAGTTCGGTGAGGCCATGGAGAAGGACTACCGGTTGGCCTCGAAGCGATTCTGGCAAACCGTCCGGCGCCTCAGGAGGGGGAAGCAGTGCTTTGCCAACACTGTTTATAGTGGGGGCGGGAGACTGCTGACCTCGACTGAGGACACTATCGGGCGGTGGAAGGAGTACTTCGAGGATCTCCTCAATCCTGCCATCACGCATTCCGTGGTGGAAACAGAGGCTGGGGACTCGGGGTTGGACTCTTTCATCACCCAGGCTGAAGTCACCGAGGTGGTTAAAAAGCTCCGCGGTGGCAAGGCTTCGGGGGTGGATGAGATCCGCCCTGAGTACCTCAAGTCTCTGGATGTTGTAGGGCTGTCATGGTTGACACGCCTCTTCAACATTGCGTGGCGGTCGGGGACAGTGCCTCTGGACTGGCAGACTGGGGTGGTGGTCCCCCTTTATAAGAAGGGAGGGTCTGCTGCATAAGAAGGGGGACCGGAGGGTGTGTTCCAACTACAGGGGATCACACTCCTCAGCCTCCCTGGTAAGGCCTACGCCAGGGTATTGGAGAGGAGAGTCCGACCGATAGTCGAACCTCGGCTTCAGGAGGAGCAGTGTGGTTTTCGTCCCAGCCGTGGAACACTGGACCAGCTCTATACCCTCTACAGGGTGCTCGAGGGTTCGTGGGAGTTTGCCCAACCGGTTCACATGTATTTTGTGGACCTGGAGAAGGCATTCGACTGTGTCCCTCGTGATGCCCTGTGGGGGGTGCTCCAGGAGTATGGAATCGGGGGCCCTTTATTAGGGGCCATCCGGTCCCTGTACGAGCGGAGCAGGAGTTTGGTCCGCATTGCCGGCACTAAGTCGGACCTGTTCCCAGTGCATGTTGGACTCCGGCAGAGCTGCCCTTTGTCACCGGTCCTGTTCATAACTTTTATGGACAGGATTTCTAGACACAGCCAAGGGCCGGAGGGGGTCTGGTTTGGGGACCAGTGGATTTCGTCTCTTCTTTTTGCGGATGACGTGGTCCTGCTGGCCCCCTCTAGCCAAGACCTACAGCATGCGCTGTGGCGGTTCGCAGCCGAGTGTGAAGCGGCTGGGATGAGGATCAGCTCCTCCAAGTCCGGGGCCATGGTACTCGACCGGAAAAGGGTGGCTTGTCCTCTTCAGGTTGGAGGGGAGTTCCTGCCTCAAGTGGAGGAGTTTAAGTATCTCGGGGTCTTGTTCACGAGTGAGGGAAGAATGGAGCGGGAGATCGACAGACGGATCGGTGCGGCTGCCACAGTAATGGGGGCGCTGTGCCGGTCCATTGTGATGAAGAGAGAGCTGAGCCGAAAAGCAAAGCTCTCAATTTACTGGTCGGTCTACGTTCCTACCCTCACCTATGGCCATGAACTTTGGGTCATGACCGAAAGAACGAGATCCCGGATACAAGCGGCTGAAATGAGCTTCCTCCGTAGGGTGGCCGGGCACTCCCTTAGAGATAGGATGAGGAGCTCGGCCATCCGGGAGGGGGTCGGAGTAGTGCCGCTGCTCCTCCACATCGAGAGGAGCCAGTTGAGGTGGCTCGGGCATCTATACCGGATGCCTCCTGGACGCCTTCCTCGGGAGGTGTTCCAGGCACGTCCCACCGGGAGGAGGCCCAGGGGACGGCCCAGGACACGTTGGAGGGACTATGTCTCTCGGCTGGCCTGGGAACGCCTTGGGCTCCCCCTGGAGGAACTGGAGGAGGTGTCTGGAGAGAGGGACGTCTGGGCGTCTCTGCTGAGTCTGCTGCCCCCGCGACCCGGTCCCGGATAAAGCGGAAGACAACGAACGAACTTTAGCCAATTTTTCTTTTTTTTTTTATACATAAAGAGCAAGATTCAAAACATTTTCAAAAGGCAGATTGTGGCAGAATGTAAACAAAACTGCTTATTGATTGATAAAATAACATTCAAGCACACAATCACCATATTAAAAGGCTCTACTTCTAGAGAATCACTAAACTTCTGGGGTCCGGTTTTGGCCCGCGGACCTTGAGTTTGACACATGCAGGGTAGAGTTACAATTTTTTTTTCAGGCCTTTCAGCAGAGACAGGCTTCTGCTGTTTGCAGAAGTTTTATCTTTGTTTTCAGGCAGCTGCATCTCTTTGTCAAGGTTGTTTCACAGAGCTGAAATTTAACTTCTCTCAAAGAGGAAAAATCAAGAATGCACACAATCTGAGCCAAATATGGAATTATTTCCCTGTAAAATGAATCTTTTGCATTTTATCATGATATTGTTGGTAGTATAACACCATAGAATGATTTTTAAAGCACTTGTTTCTCACTAATGCTTGCCTACAAAATCTTTTACTCTCAGATTACTTCTTTAACAACATTCTGTTCTCTCTTCTCTAGTCATTGTTCACTGGGTTGTCCAGTTGGACAGTTTCCATGTTGTCCACATTGTCACCTCCTCTTTTAACTTCCTTTACCACGTCCTCTAAAACCACCACTTAGTCTTTATAATTTGGGGCTACCTTGGTATTCTAAACTGGGATGGGTAGCGGTCCGCCCCCCTTTATTTGTTTTCAGTTAAGCTGAAAGTTTTTTCCTGTGCTTTTCTTAAGGCCTCATCATCGTATTATGGCTATGTCAGTTAAAGGCTGCTCTTGTTGTTTTTTTAATTCATCTTTTTGTTTTAATCTGTTTATTAACTGTGTGGACTCAGGGACTGAAAGGTCCCCTTTGAAATTATAATCTGGCAAGGTTTTTTATTGTCTCTTGAATCTTTTGAATGCATAATCTCCAGTTTAAGATCCCCGTGTAGTTTTAGGATTTCAGTGATAATTAAGTTACCTGAAAATCCGTATTTTTATGCCATCGTGTACATATTTATGTTAAATCAGAGCTTTTTCTCTGTCCCTTCCCCATTGTTCTTTGTAATTTTTCTCTTTTTAGTTTTCATTATTTCTAATTTTAGATCCCCTTGTAGTTTTAAGACATCCTTTGTATCTAATTTGCCCAAAAACCCATGTTTTTTATTTTTTATTCCATCTATGACAGATCATACCTGCTCCTTTTACATAGTTCTCCATAAACTTTACATCCCCTTCTAAGTCAATTAGTTTACTTTGTTTCTTCCATATTATGTTTTATGTTAGTTTAATTATAGTATGAATGTCCCAGATAAAAGGTCACTGGCATGAGACTTTAAGGAGAGGACATTAACACGCCCTTCTACTGCGACTAATTCGCAGTGGTGTTAATTTTCTGGAATGAAATCCGACCTGAATCTCCAAAGTCACCAGTACGTAGTTTTAATCTGGGCAAAAGAAAACACAGGACTAGCAGAATCCTACTATGATTCTATTAAAATGCTTAGTCCTCCATACACACACAATACAGTCACACAGTTAGTTTCAGGTACCTTGTAATTTTTCTAAGTTAACTTGGTGTTATTTTATGAGCTCAATTTACTCCGTTCTTTTTACTTTTATAGCGCTTATTCTATTCCCTCGCAGGGGAATAACCCTTAGTCGTTTGATTTGGCCCCCTTCTTGGCGGGGCCCTACCTTAATTTGTCACTATTCCTTTCACGGTGGAATAAAACCATACCAATGCAGTGTCCTTACCGGCGACGCACTACCAACGACTTTTGAGTACTTTTCTTCTTTTATTTATATAGCGCTTTACTCTATTCCCTCGCAGGGGAATAATCCTCAGTCGTTTTCTTTAATCCCCTTCACGGCGGGATTGTACCAAATTTGTCACTATTCCTTTCACGGTGGAATAAAACCATCCCAATGCAGCGTCCTTACCGGCGACGCACTACCAACGACTGTTAAGTACTTTTCTTATTAACTGTATTTTAAAACTGTCTCACCTCAGAGTTGACTTCTTAGTGACTCTCTGGACCCTGTGAGAGTCACCCCGCGCCGAGGAAGGCGATAACCCACTGGCCAGGTGTGAATTCAAACACACCGGGACATTCAGCCACTCCGGCTAATGGAGGCTGTGCAGCGGTGCTTCGCTCGACGTCAGGCTTCCCCCACGGATCCCAGAGTCACTGTTAAAGCAAAGAGAAATAAGGTTATTGAATTAATCCGGCTCGAAGGACCAATTAATGTTAGGTATTATTTAGTCAACTCAGAGGTAAGAACGATACAGAGTCAGTTTTACTTGTGACAAGGGTAGCCCACTTTGCAGTGCAACTACAAAGTTTTTGACACCCTATCTCTTTATTTATATGCACAGTTCAACAGACAGTTCAGACAGGGTGTATGTGTGTGTGTGTGTGTGGCTGGTAGGAGGCTGGTTCGCTTGGGAAATAGATAACAGGGATTTCACACACAGGAGGGAGGACTGCACTCAGAGACAAGCTGCATACCAAAGAGCAGACTGCAGGTGCATTACAGCACAAAGTTTTTACATGAGTGATAACAAGTCCTCGCACCCATCCAACAATCTACCACTGAGAAATATTTTTTATCTGGAGTTAATGAATGCAGTAATGTATGTGGATTTGAGACGTTTCTAACCATATGTTCCACAATTTTATTTATTGGTCTAAGATCCTGGACCATCCTCCACTTTCCTATGCTGGCTTTCTGTACTGGAAAGATAGGTGTGTTGCATGTAGCATCAGGTGCTTCCCTTAATATTCCTGATTTCAGCATGTCCTGTATTACTGGCTTAATACCCTCTTCAGCTTCTGTTCAAGGGGTACTGGCGAACTACTGGCCGTTCTTCAGATATTAATTTAACCTTATATGGTGGAAACCCCTTTGTAAGCCCTACATCAGTTGATGATTGGGACCACAGTTCAGGTGGGACAGCAGCTAAGGCAGGGTGCCTGTTGCTCTCTTTGCTTTCAGCTAGGCCCTGTATCTGTCACTTTGCCTCATCCAAATGTGTCTTTGGATGCACTTTGACTGTCCACCCTAGAGTGACTTTCCAGATTCCTGTGTTAGGATCTACTTTCCAGTCAGAGCTTGTTAATGCCTCATATCTCCCTCTTTCAGCAAGCTGTATAAAGTTTTCCAATTCTTTCCACTGGCCCCCCACAGGTTTAGTTAATGATAGATGAGGTGTACTGCCTTTAAACTGTTGAAGCTGTCTTCCTGACAGTATGATTGAGGTGGAGGATTTCCCTGTTTTGGCGTCAATATACAGGTGCTGTATGGTAACAGTCTGATTGTTTTCTCTGTGAAAAATAGTGTCATATTGATAATCTGGCCCTGGAGTATTTTTATATCTCATGGTCACATGGAGCTCAGTATCTGGCATGTACTGTGCCCCCTGGGAGGTTTGTTTTTCTCTGGTTCTCCTCAGCAATTCTCGAGCTGTTGGTGTGGGGCCTAGATTGAGGGACCAGTAATAATGCGGCTGTGATTGTTCATTTAGGACTAGGGCCCCTTCTTCCACTACAGCTTTCATACCTGTTTCTTTTGATACTATATTTATATGCAACGTTTGCATAAGATCTCTTCCCAACAGGTTTACTGGGCATTTTTGACTTATCAGAAGCCTGACAAGTAAGTTTTGTCTCAGGTTCTGTTATTGTTACTGGTGCACTTAGGTAATGTACCTCTGATGTGCCAGTTGCTGATCTAACATACACTGTGGTGTTAGAATATTTTACTCCGGGTGGAGGTTTAGTTAGCACAGTTCTACATGCCCCTGTATCACACAAACAGCTATATGCTTTGCCATTTATTATTATGTTTTTACATGGCAAATCTTGCATCCTTCTTAGTGCTATAAGTTCCAGTGCTGCTTGTATGTCAACTTCCTCCATTTCACTACTGTTTTTCTCTGCTAGTGGGGGAGGAGGTGGGGGCTGTGGCTGTAATTGTCAATTCTGGGTAGAATTGGGGTTATACACCTGCTTTTCATTACATTCTCTTGCAAAATATCCTGGCTCATTGCAGATCCAGCAGTTTTCATCTCTTGCGCCAGGGTTTTGTAAAATTGTTCTACATTCTCTAGCATAATGCCCTATTTTTCCACACCTCAGACACGTATTGCTCTGTGTGTAGCTGTGTCGTGGCCCTACTCTGTGACCTCTGAATCCTCTCCGTCCTCTTTGCCCGCTTGCCCCTGAGCGATGCAAAGCCATTAAACTGTCTTGCATTCCACACGTATCTGTCTTCCTATCTTGCTGTGTTTTATGGGCATGCTGCGCATATTCCAAAGCTTGTGTAACAGTTCCTGTATTTTGATGAACCCAATGTTTGTCTATATACCGTCTGAGTTCAATTTTGAGGCCTTGCAAAAAGGCTTTCTTCAACTGTTGCTGATAGGCTCCTGCCTCTGCTTCATCATATGGTATAGCAGAGTTTGCTCTAAAAACACGTCTCATCCTATCCAAGAAATCTTGTGGGTCTTCTTCGTCCTTCTGTTTACATTGTGAGATTTTACCATAATCTGCTGTCTGTATATAAACTCTTCGAATTCTTTCAAAGAGTAAACGTAAGACGTCCCTTAAATCTGGTGAATTATGTGCTAATGTGTCACCATTGTCATCGCATCCAGTGAAACCTCCTGCTACTCTGCACCAGCGGTGGCCAAACAGCTGGGTAAAACACTGGAGCATTTCTCTGCCATTAAGATGGAAGCTTCCTCTAAGTTCTGTAATAGCTCCTAAAAACTCCTCTACTCCTTCCTGTATCGGTGGGATACCTTTTAAAGCAGCAGTTCTGTCTTCCTGTGTCCATGGCCTATATACTAGAATAGTTGGCGGCTGTCGGTGATTAGCGTCACCTGTTTGGATTGGCTACCTCAACTAAAGGCAATGTCTTCCTCTAAATTTATTTCAGATGGATGAAATTTCTGTTTGTGAGCCATTAAGGCTTCGCCTAGGTATATGCTGGGAATTTTTTTCTTATATTTACTCCCAGTTCGCGCTCCTGTACACCCCCAGGAATTAGGAGACCAGGACTCAATAGAAGAGCTCTGTTCTTCTGTTTTAAAAGGATTGCTTAATTTTTCTTGCTTACTTTTAGGAGTTTTAGGAACTGCTACAGCTCCTTCTATCTCTCCTCCAATTTGTTGTGCTGCAGCCTCCTGGCCTACTTCCTGCTCGGCAGGGGGCTGCACTCCTCGCTGTCTGGATGCGACCACTGTTTCCTCATGTGGGCGCACCAAGACCGCAGCTGTCAGCTTCTCCTTTCGTTTCTCCTTCTTATCTCGCCTCTGAATGTTTCTTAATTTACTTTGTTCCAGCCATTTGTCTGAGAATTTATACTCGACCTTTCTCTTTTCCTTTTTAGTTGGTTTCTTGGTTTTCATTATTTCTAATTTTAAATCTCCTTGTAATTTTAAGATATCGTTAATATTTAGTTTACCCAAGAAACCATGTTTTTTATTACATCTATGACAGATCATACCTGCTCCTTCTACATAGTTCTCCATAAACTTTACATCCCCTTCTAAGTTAATTAGTTTACTTTGTTTCTTCCCCATGATGTTTAATTTTAGTTCACAATACTATAAATGTCCCAGATAGAAGTTCACTGGCATGAGATTCAAGGAGAGGACATTAACACGCCCTTCTACTGCGAATAATCCGCAGCGGTGTTAATTTTCTGGGATTAAACCCGACCTTTATCTCCAAAAATCACCAAAACGTCTTTCTATTCTGGGCAAAAGAAAACACAAGACCAGCAGAATCTTGCTAAGATTCTTCCAAATGCTTAGTCTTCCAAACACACACAACAGCACTCACACAGTTAGTATTTTAACATATTTATGTCCCTTCAGCAATATGTATGGTCGACCTAGCTTAGTTTATGAGCTCCCTTATTATTCAACATTTAATATAATTTCCTTACGGCGAAATGTTACCAACCAAATTATCCAGTTTCACTTTACGGTGGAACCACCTAGTCGTTTCTAATCTCCTTACGGCGAGATCATTACCTAAATTTATCGCTATTTCCTTGCGGCGAAATAAAACCTTCCCAATGCAGTGTCCTTACCGGCGACACACTACCAACGACTTTTAAGTACTTTTCTTTTTTATTTATATAGCGCTTACTCTTATCTCATGTACTGTATTTTAAAGCTATCTCACCTCGGAGTTGACTTCTAGGTGACTCTGTCGGATCCCCAGAGTCACCCGGCGTCGAGAAAGACGATAACCCACCGGCTATATGTGAATGTCACACACCGGGACTTTCAGCAACCAGGCCTAGGTGCGGCTGTGCGGCAGCGCTTAACTTGACATTCCCGGAGATCCGCCAGTCACTGCAAAGAAAAATAAAATCAGTTTAGTTCTTATAATCTCCGGCTCGAAGGACCAAATTAATGTTAGGTATTATTTAATCAACTCAGAGGTAAGGAACGACACAGAGTCAGATGTACTTGCAGCAAGGGTAGCTCACACTTTGCAGTGCAAATCTACAAAGTATTAGCACCCCTCTCTCTTTATTAATACATGCTGGGTCACACACAGTTCAACAAACATTCAGGGTGTGTGTGTGTGGGTGTGTGTGCGTGGGGGGTCAGAAAGGTTAGGGTTCATTTGTCGTGATTATAACCAAACAGAGGAAGTGGGAAGTGGGGACCTGGTGAATAGCCCCCAGATGCTGCTAATAAAAGCATAAAAGCATAACTCATTCTTGTCCCCATCTCCCTTCCTGTGACATGTAAGGAGGGAAAAGCACTTAGAGCAGACATGAGTGATAAACAATACAAACGTTTTCAAACCCTAACACACACCAACCAGTTTCTGTAAGCAATGAGCTCACAGATTCCAGAAAATACATTTTGTTGCATTCCACCCAGATTTTACTCAACCAGCAGCAAAGGAAGGTCAGACTTATCACTCCCATTTAAAAACATAATTATTAACATAATAGTTGTGTAGATAGAGTATGTCAATTCTCAGAAAAATTCTGTTAGATTTGTGCATGTTATTATCAGCTCAAACTTCACAAAACCCGTTTGGGCTGAGTTTAGAGACACACAGAAATCTTGTTACAACCTTTTTAGCAGACACTGTATTATTAGCATTCTCAGTTCTTTGCTTCTTGCATGGAATCTCATCCATCAATATTGTTGATGTTGATGCATTGCATTGGAGCTTGAGACAGACAATTCAGAATTAAAAATATGTGGGATGCTTGATTTACTTTGCTTTTATATCTTGCCATTGTGGCATAAAAATTTTCAGAACCACATTGTCTTGTTTAATGAGGTCACTGAATAGTTCTTCATCAAAAACGGTCCCTGTTGAATCTTTGTATGTAACTTTTGCATCAGGTGGCAGGCAAGTTATTCACTTTCAATGACTGGAAAAGCAGGAAGGCAAAATTATAGTTTAAATGTAAAGTAGAACAATCCAATTCTCTAAATAGCCAGATTTTGTGATTGGCTTTATTTCAGTTTTGTAAGTTGTATTGATGTGTTGATAGGATTAGAAAGGAGTGCACACTGCAAAACTGAAAATACTGTCTTCCCCCTCTTCCCCTTTTACTGTAATGTTACTTGGAAAAACAAGTGTTGAGAACTATGTGTACTTTAAGCACACTAATTTCCCCCCAATTGAGGGTAAAAAAATGATAAGTCTTTCTCATGGTACTGATGAAGGTCGAACTGCCCTTCAACCTCGTCCAACTTTACATACTTGCGCAGTTGTGTCGAAAAATACATGCCTGCAGAGATTTGCGCTTACATTTAAAGGATAGGGATGGGGTGGAGGCTGCTGAGATTTGTGTCCCATCTCCTTTAATCCCAAAATAGATCATACAGGTATGAAACTCATACCAGTAGCCCAAAGAACATGTGTGATCATGCAGAAAATGTAATATTATCTATAACTGTCTATTCCCCTAAGATAGCAGGGCATTCGTTTTTTGACGAGAGAGATGTGAAGGCTGCCAAGATTTGTCTGTCTTATTTTTTTCTGAAAGTTTATCAATAATTCAAATAATATTGTAATAATAGGAGTAAGCATGTAAGCCTTTTTTCTACCCAATCTAGTACTGGAGTCTACATCAAATGAAAAGTTGAAATTGACAATATTCACTTATTACAGAGAAGGTACTGTCTGAAGAAGTGCATATTATTCGGTTATAATTATTTATGTGGAGCTTATTGAGTTTTGTTGTCACGATCAACTGGTGTTTATGATTCCTGTTGTTTATTTATTAGATCTTGCATTTTCAAGACTTTCAGTTTTGCTCAGTGTCTAGTTTATTCTTGTATTCTGTTGTGTTCTCTGCATATTTAATCTTACTACTATGTTTACCTTTGCCCTTTGATTGTTTTTGTGCCAGCTAAGCTTCCGTGTGTTAATTACCTAGCTCCCTCAGGTGCCCTTCCTCCTCACCTGATCCACGTTACGTCTGAGTAGCCCATATTTATATATTTCTGGAGCATAAGACTATTTTTCTTTTAGCAACATAATGAAAAGGCGGGGTCTTATTTATCTTATTTGGGTACAACCTCTGGCCAATTAGTTACGCTACTTAATAAAGAACAAGTAGGTTTTAACCAACTTGTTCTTCACACACACACTTACAGTTTATGTTAAAGTGAGAGTTCTTGTTTATAAAAAAGCTTTATTGTTCTGATGGTATTTTCTATCTGCTGAGCCTGCTGTGCCCTTTGGAGGTGAAGAAAATATACAGTAAACAGTAGATATTGTCACTGGAAGTACGTTGCACTGTTCCAGCATACAGTATATACATTACCTACTATAAGTATGTATTTCAGAATCTAAGGTTGTGAAAGTATAAGATTTTAAAAAAATTTTCTCCTGTCTGAATTTGTGATTTTGTAATTATGTTATTTTTACTTCTATTTTATTCTTTTAAGTATCAGAATTTTCACAGAACTTTATATTTGTTTGTCTGATTACATCATTTTGCACAGATTAAATCAGATATTATGATCAAAAATTCACTTAGTTCTTGAGTAGCCTATTTTTACCAAATACATTTTTATTTTTATTTGAGTAACGTTTTGTATGTCTACTTTTGAGGAGTGGTGGCCTAGTGGTTAGAGAGCATGGCATTTGCGTCTTGGAGAGGTCACAAGTACCCTGGTTCCAATCCCACAGCCTGCCACTCTGGGCCTAGAAGACCATTAGCCCTAGAATGCTCTCGCACACAATGGCAGCCCACTGCTCCCTAAGGGATAGGTTAAATGCTGAGGGTAATTTCTCCATTGTGAGATCAATAAAGTCTGAATTATTATTATTTTAACTTGTACTGAAGTAGTGCTACTCTTACTTTAGTACAATTTTTGGCCAATCATCCCACCTCTGCAGGCATCTGAATGTGTTGTATGCCATTCAGCCCAGCATCATTTTAAGGAGGCTGTAGAGCACACGCCAATAAAGGTAATGTATTTGTTGGGGTCTGGAGACTTTGTTCTCCTTTTGTGTTCCATCATGTCTGTATTCATCCTCCAGATGGCAGCAGGAGTGTGCTGGCTGGATGAGATCCCCAGATGATTCCAATCAGACCTCCTTACTGGAGGTTAAAGAGGAGTCTGCTGCCAGAACTCCAGCGCCAGAGTGATAACGATCAGTGGTACTCTCCAGCCGCTATAGTTCTAGTACCCTGTTCTTTGAAAACCTTGCTTACACTATCTGTGTGCCTTTTCAGAAGATCTACTCCCTGGATCCAGTTCCCATCCATTCCCTGGATTCTTTGTTCTGAAGTTCAAATTTCAAGATAATTACCTGGTTCTCAGTCCTAGCTGGCGGTGGTCAGCTGCTCCTCCAGGAACCTTCCTCGGTCGAACCCTGCTCACCCTCCACCGCTCCTGCTTCTAAAGACTCTGGTGAAACTGACCTGTGTGATCAAACATGTAACTGTTACAGACTTCCTGGTTAGAACCTGTCCTCCAGTGAAGACCCCACTTGTTCCTCCCTGGTGGTGTTCACTCATTGAACCTGTAAATCAGCTCAAGTTTCCACATTGCAAGTTCCAAGATTCAAATCTGTCTGACTCTCCATTGATATGCCGCTGTCCTGTCACTGCTGTGTTCCAGCTCCAGAAGATCAATTACGTTTATTTGTGTAAATAAATCTAAAAAACCTTTGCCTTTCCGTCTAAGTGTTATCTGCATGTTGGTCAGAGCTCTTGGGAAAACTGTGACAGTATTTCTTTGTAGTCCAAAAACTACAATTTATAGCTTTTTATGATTGTAATGTATATAGGAAATGCTAAAACTTTCCAATACATGATTTTGAAATTTACTGCTTAGTCCTTTTAAAAATATGGTATTCTGCTTCAAAGGTCTTAATGCCAAACATTAAGACCTTTGAACTACATTCTGTTGCTCAAATTTTGCAACCTTAGTACAATGCTCCATTTACTGTAGTTAATTTATACTTTTGTTTTCTCTTTCCTTTTAGGTTTCACAACCCTTTGATAGGCATGGACTTAATAGGCAATCCAAAAAAACCAACAAATGGAAACCTGTATGTCTATGTGATGATGGATAATTGCACAAAGTGGTGATCTATAGCATCTATGTATGTAGAGTCTCCCTCAGTCTGCCTAGCTACTTCTCTGCACTTCCTATCACGCCAATCATGTGGATTTAACACTAGATAGTCCATCTGTTACGTAATCTACTAACATAGGATATAACCATAAAGTAATTAAGCACAGAGTCCTGTTACTTTTGAAGGTGATCAATCAAACAACCTGTCGTCATCACACCACCACCAAATGTCTCCTCTAGAGACTGGTTTAAAACACTTATTTACTTTTACAATTGTAGTACACCATACTGCAGTGAGATTTCCCAATTTATTACCTCTCTCTGTCATATTTATACAGGTATAGTTTCCAGTGGTGACTCGCTTATGGAATACTGATTTATCCTTATCTGCTCTAATTACAGGAAAAACAGAATCCTTGTGCTAACACATTTCATTAGGATTAGTTTGATTCATTACTTCCATCACACAGAGTTGTGGTATCACAGCTGGAATTATTTGTAACAAAAGCCTTGAACCCAAACACACAACACAATCTCTTTTAGTCATGTTAGCTGCTTGCTCTACCATCAATAACCAGTTATTATTTGTTCCTGATACTCCAGTAATAACCTGGAACTTAGTCATCTGTGGTTAACTTTCCTAACATAATTTTCACTCTCTTCGCTCTGTTACCTGGATTGCATTATCAGCTTTATGGAGCTTAAACAACTTCTTTTGATGACTAGCATAAGCAGTGGTGCCCCACTCTGGTGTCCAATTATTTCCTTCATCAGCTACCATCATGGACCATGAAGTATCTCTTCTTGTCATTAGTTAAATACCATTTATAACTTCTATAATCCTGTCCTTTCCTTCCTCATTTGGTCAAGCTAATGAGTGGGTTCAGCAACACAGCTATGGTTTTAGATTTCACGCACACTTGAATACCATAAGTATAAGAAGTTTGTTTAGTGCACATAGTTAGGTTATCTTACCTACCTTGATTTAGCGCAACTTGTTTCATATAACTCATAACAGGTGTTGTTACATCCTGATTCATCCTGACTGGTTCCCAGAAGTACCAGAAAAATAAAAATCAATATAAGGAAAAAAATAAAACCACCCAGCATCGGAAAGCATTGCTCATCCATCTAGAAATCATTTTGGCTGAAATTTTTACTCCTCTAAATGGTTCCAGTGTCTTAATTGTCTTCACTGACTTTCGGGTCTCTCCAGCCTCTAAATGTCTGGGTCCACCCTATTATCAGTCTATAAATCACTTCCCCTGACGGAGCTTTTAACCAAAATGATCTTTTTACAATGTGTAAGGTGAATCCAGGTTGATCTCTCAGTTATTTCACTGCCCTTGCAGTGGTTAATAATACCTAATATGGATCCTCCCACTTAGGTGAATACCAATGCTTCTTCTTTACACTCCTTATTAACACCCAGTCTCCTGGTTTCACTAGTTAGTTTTCCTGCTGGGAAATAGAACATTCCTCATAGCTTAAATTTATTTCTGTTGGTTTCTAACATACTCCTCATATAATCAGCTAGGTTAGCTTCTTCATCTAACTCCCGCTTATTTTTTAACTGTGGTATCTGTATGGTCTTCCAAATAACATTTCATAGGGTGTTAACCCTGAGGTGCTTGTAATGTTTAGTTGGAAATAGTTCTATCCGTTTAGAAAATGCATCTATAATGACTAAACAGAACTTTTTCCCTTCACTGTGGTTTAACTCAATAAAATCCATATGAATTGTTTGAAAAGGGTATCTTAGTTTTGAAAATTGTCCCCTTCGTGGTCTTAAATTCCCTTGTGGATAATGTTCTACACATGCTAAACATGTTTTACAAAATTTTTTTTTTATAAGAATTTTAGAATTTAATCAATATGTTATATAATATTAATATATCTGTCCTACTACTCCCCCCTGTTGAGACATTATGAAACACGATGGCTCAAATATTGCTTCCATTTATAGGTTCTTTGGTAGGACAGGTTTATTATCTGGTCAAATATAGTTTTCATCTTTTAATGCAGCTCCATGTTTTTTCCACATTGCTATCTCCTGTAGTGAGCTTTGTTGTTGCATCTTTTCTAACACTATATCCATTGTCACCAATGCATATCCTGTTTGTGTCTTCTCCCTCTCATCTTTTTAGAGAAATCATTCACATAAACTATTTCGTGATCCTGCAAATCACTTCTAATTTTTTCTTTTTTTTTTTTTTATTCTGCAGTATTAATGCTGAAACTGCATGGGAAACTCTTAAGGTTAAAAGGTGAAACAACACTATTGCAGCACTGCAACTGTCATTTTAGGCTGCAATTACAGCTCTCACACAATATAGTTGCGCACACGCAACACTATCTAGTTTTGAAAAGAAATAGGCTATTATTTTCATTTTATCTCCATGTTGTTGAACCAGAACTGAAGTCATAAAATGTCCCTTGCAATCTACCATCTGAACAAACGGTTTACTATAGTCTGGTAATGCCAAAGCAGTACTGGAAACTAGAACTTGTTTTATGTTGGTAAATGCTTCTTCAGCTTCTACACTCCATTTCAATTTAGACATCATTTTCAGCTCTTCCTCATACATTAATTTGTTTAATGGAGCTACTATTTCTGCATAATTTGGCACCCAGTTTCTACAATAATTAGTTAGTCCAAGGAAGGACATCATTTGCTTTTTTGTTACTGGTTTTAGAACTTGTAATATTGCAGTCTTTCTTTCTTCTACTATTGTGCGTCCCCCTGCGCTAAGATTATGACCTAAGTATTTAACCTCATTTTTACACAATTGAAGTTTCTTTTTACTGACTTCGTGTCCCTCTTCTGCTAAATGTTTCAATAATGCTATTGTATCATTTTTACAAATCTCCTCATCAGGAGAAGCTAATGGCACATCATCAACATATAATCAACTCTGACTACCTCCTAGACAGTCAAACTTGGCCATACTTTCACTCATTACCTGAAAGTATATAGTTGGACTTTCACAGTAGGATTGAGGTAGTCTGGTATAAGTATATATTTGTCCCTCAAAGGTAAATGCAAACCAGAACTACCTATCTTTCCTGTTGATGGAGCTTGTTTTTTAACTGGAAAAATGGGGGTGTTACATGGTGAATCCTCGCATTTTATTATCACCCCTGCAGTTATTAAATCCTTTATTACTGGTTTTATTCCTTCACGAGCATCATATTTCAAAGGGTATTGTTTTACTCTGGGCCTGTATTCTGTTTTTGCTCTAATCCGAACAGGTAATGCTCCTTTTACTAAACCCACATCAGTAGGATCTGTTGACCATAACTTATCAGGGACTTCATTCAAAAACTGTTCCTCCTGTTCAGTAAGGAATAGTTCTCATTGTTGTTTTGTATGCAAATGTATCCCTTCCTGCACTGTCACTGTCCAAAATAATAATTTCCTAATTAATCCTGTGGATGCACTAGGTTCTGTATTCATTATTGTTACAAACCAGTCTGTGACATCTTTTCCCCTCTGCACTATTCTTCCCATCCTGCCACTTGAGTTCTTTATCCTTGAATAAAGATATTTGTGGGGGTGACCACATGTTGCAGAGCTTCTTAGTGTCTTCCTCTAACACTACTTCAGCAACTGACGTACTCTTCCTATCTGTATAAACATAAGTTACCATGACTTTTATAGGGGTTACTTTATTTAATACTTCTTCATAAATTTTATCCTGTCCAGGAGTATTTTTATACCACATGGTAATATGTAGATCATCTGGTGTCATCTGATCTTGTAGTCGAGTAATGACATTTCTTCCTTCTGTTAGTAAAGCTTTCCCTACGTCTAGGGGTGGCTTATTTGGAACATCCAGTTAATAGTGGTAATAAGGTGGTCCTACTCCTTTTTTAACATCAACACCCTGATGTTATTTGTTTGTAATTTCCTCTGCTCACTCCTCTCTGACCCCTGCGGTTTTTGTCCTCTGCCTCTAAATTTTTCTCTTCCTTTGTTGTTTTAATAATAAATCTGCTCTTCTTCTTCTTCTTGCTGAAAAAAAAGTGTTGCCTATTTATTTATTTATTTATTTCCTTTTTTTTTTTTTTTTATCCTTCATAACTTTTTCTGCATGGAGGGCATGATTTACATAGTCTTCTAGATTTGCTGTGGGGAACCCTGTAAAATATCTCCTTACCCAGGTATTAATTGCATCCCTGGAACCAGCATGTAGTGCATTTTTTTAACTGCTGTCAATAAGCTCCTTGCTTGTCTTCATCTTCTTGTAGACCACTATGTATTTTAAACACTTTTGTCAGTCTAATCCTATATTCTTCAAAATGTTATTCCTCTTTTTGTTTCACTCTGGCTATTAAAAAGAGTAAAATATTTTCTAAGGTTACACAGAAAAAAAAAACCATGTCATGCCATGAACCTCCGTGACACACTGTATCAACAGCCTTCAGCGTCTCAAAACAATAATAATAAAAAATAAACACAAATAAAACATACATGAGGTACAGCCATGGTGGGGATGGATTTATTCACCAAAGGGACTCATTTTAGCCCATCTTATCCTGTCGAACCTCATCAGATCTTTGGTACAAAACAAAAACTTTCCACCTACTCTTTTTACTCCCCTTCTTCTGTCCTGCTATTCCACTTTGCAAGTCCATCAAAAATTACTTCTTAGCCCTCTGACCTTTTCTGCTTTCCACAAAAACGTCCATTCTTGTCTCCTGCATCACATCTCTCTCTTTTTAGTTACTTTTAAGCAATAATCTACATCCTCATAACCTTCTTTGTCCATTTTTCTTAAATCACGTTACTTTTAATGTACTTTTAATTATTGCACCCTATAGATCACCTAATTTTTTTTTAGAGTTTAAACAACCATCATAATGATATGTGGTTATCCATTTATCTAAATATTTTAATTTTAATATTTTAATTTGATCCTGTGCTTCCATAAATTTCCAATCTTTACATTATTATTCATTTTAGTGTATTTAAATCACCCTTTTCCCATTTCTTTTATTTAAATTTGGTCCAGCATATAAATACCTAGGGTATTCTAAATACTGGATTATTCTGCTCAGTAGGGTGACAGAAAAATCTCCTTTTGTGGTAATTCTCACTTCAACTCTTCCGAGTGGAGAATTCTTGCCTTTGCATCCACAAAAGTTAGTCACTTACAATCCCACTGCTTTGGTATGAGGCAAACCTAGTGGTTTAAATCCTCCATTCATTTCTCACATCCACACATTTAAAACGCAGATTTTATTTAGTATTTTCTGTTGTTTTTAAAAAAATACTTCTTAACACTCAAAGGACTCCGCCGTCCTGGATCACGGAATTTTCAGTATTTTACTAATACTTTAAGCAGAACTCCGGCGCACTGCTGTTACCCTCGGAATTTTCAGTATTTTCACTAATACTTTAAGCAGGACTCCGGCGCACTGCTGTTACCTGTTAGTGCCTAGGTTTACAGGGTTTGTTTCTTACTTCACGCAATGACCCCCAGTCATTCGTCACACTTTTGTTTTAAATCCAGATTCAACTCACCACTTTGTCCTCTCCTCTCTCTCAGAGTTCCGTCAGCCGTCAGATCCCAGCGGGCGGGCCGAAATCCAGTCCCGCAAAGGGTCTGTGTGTCTTCCTGATGAAAACAGCCGTGCGCACGGTCTTTTCCTGGAGTCTACCGACCCGCTGGAATCATCAGGCGTAGTTGGAATCCGGCTCTCGAAGGACCAAATTAATGTCAGGTTTAACCAACCTAACAATATTTATTAACATCACAAAACGAAAAGAGAGACAAAGTACTAGGTATTTACTCGCTTTGCGAGGAGAAACGGTCAAGATGTGCTCAGTTACAGATCTCGCACTGCTCTGAACAGCATCCAACCGCTTCCTCTTTTTATTGTCTTTCGGGGGTCCCTAGTTTACAAAAACATTGTTCTCTAAAGGATGGGGGAAAACAACAGCTGCATCTTAAACAGGTCATAAACAGCTTTATACATTAACAACACATTTCCACAGTCCCCTTTCAGCTTCCAGGGCCAGTTGTCTTTTGTTGAGTGTAATCAGCCTTCATCTTTATGACCTCCTCAACTGGACTGCTTCCTTCTCTGCTAGCTCAGCACCATTTATGACCTTTGCCTGCAGACAAACTCACACATCCTTTACTCACATAAACATCATGAAAGGTTATGAGATCAAATAGTCAACTTAAAGAATAGGAGAAAATATAAGATAAATCTATATTCAATTATTCCAACAACTGGAGACCCAGCCAAACCATAGGTTTCAACATGGTACGGTGAACATTTTTAACCTTTAACTCATTATCTAATGGTGCAATGGTATACACAGAGCCTCCCTCTTTCGATGGTCTGAGAACTTTATGCAGTATAGACTCCCATAAATCATGGATCTCTTTGCTCCCTCTAACACCAAGCTCCCACAGCAACACAAAATGACCCTCTCTAAATGTAGCATCTCTAAAATGCTGGCCGTAATTTCTTTTTCTATGCTCAGCAGTCCCTTTTAGACACTCTCTAGCACCCTCAAGTCCATCTGTTAATGGCTTTGATGCTCCTGAATCCATTTATGGATGCTGCCACATACATGGTCCTGAAATCATCCCAACAGGAAGTTAACTTGCAGTCTTGGCTCCTGACCAAACATCAGGAAAAACTGGGATTCTCCCATAGAGTGAAGAGCTATGGAATTAAATATACAGGAGTTTTGGCAAGGTGGAACTCCAATCCTGTTTCCGAGACACTGACAGAGCATGCGACCAATTGTGCAGTGTTCTGTTAAATTGCTTGTTCTGCCTATTACCAGCAGCATGGTATGGTATGGAATGGGATGTCTCAATACCATAAAAGCTACGCAGCTGTTAAATAAGGGTGCTTTCAAAGTTTTGCCCCAACAGACCAATCATAGGTAATGCCTTGAAAATTTGATTTGCTGAGCAGAAACATACAGGTCTTTCTCAAAAAATTAGCATATTGTGATAAAGTTCATTATTTTCTATAATGTAATGATTAAAATTTAACATTCATATATTTTAGATTCATTGCACACTAACTGAAATATTTCAGGTCTTTTATTGTCTTAATACGGATGATTTTGGCATACAGCTCATGAAAACCCAAAATTCCTATCTCACAAAATTAGCATATTTCATCCGACCAATAATAAAAGAGTGTTTTTAATACAAAAAACGTCAACCTTCAAATAATCATGTACATTTATGCACTCAATACTTGGTCGGGAATCCTTTTGCAGAAATGATTGCTTCAATGCGGCGTGGCATGGAGGCAATCAGCCTGTGGCACTACTGAGGTCTTATGGAGGCCCAGGATGCTTCGATAGCGGCCTTTAGCTCATCCAGAGTGTTGGGTCTTGAGTCTCTCAACGTTCTCTTCACAATATCCCACAGATTCTCTATGGGGTTCAGGTCAGGAGAGTTGGCAGGCCAATTGAGCACAGTGATACCATGGTCAGTAAACCATTTACCAGTGGTTTTGGCACTGTGAGCAGGTGCCAGGTTGTGCTGAAAAATGAAATCTTCATCTCCATAAAGCTTTTCAGCAGATGGAAGCATGAAGTGCTCCAAAATCTCCTGATAGCTAGCTGCATTGACCCTGCCCTTGATAAAACACAGTGGACCAACACCAGCAGCTGACACGGCACCCCAGACCATCACTGACTGTGGGTACTTGATACTGGACTTCTGGCATTTTGGCATTTCCTTCTCTCCAGTCTTCCTCCAGACTCTGGCACCTTGATTTCCGAATGACATGCAGAATTTGCTTTGGTACTTTGGACCACTGAGCAACAGTCCAGTGCTGCTTCTCTGTAGCCCAGGTCAGGCGCTTCTGCCGCTGTTTCTGGTTCAAAAGTGGCGTGACCTGGGGAATGCGGCGCCTGTAGCCCATTTCCTGCACACGCCTGTGCACGGTGGCTCTGGATGTTTCTACTCCAGACTCAGTCCACTGCTTCCGCAGGTCCCCCAAGGTCTGGAATCGGCCCTTCTCCACAATCTTCCTCAGGGTCCGGTCACCTCTTCTCGTTGTGCAGCGTTTTCTGCCACACATTTTCCTTCCCACAGACTTCCCACTGAGGTGCCTTGATACAGCACTCTGGGAACAGCCTATTCGTTCAGAAATTTATTTCTGTGTCTTACCCTCTTGCTTGAGGGTGTCAATAGTGGCCTTCTGGACAGCAGTCAGGTCGGCAGTCTTACCCATGATTGGGGTTTTGAGTGATGAACCAGGCTGGGAGTTTTAAAGGCCTCAGGAATCTTTTACAGGTGTTTAGAGTTAACTCGTTGATTCAGATGATTAGGTTCATAGCTCGTTTAGAGACCCTTTTAATGATATGCTAATTTTGTGAGATAGGAATTTTGGGTTTTCATGAGCTGTATGCCAAAATCATCCGTATTAAGACAATAAAAGACCTGAAATATTTCAGTTAGTGTGCAATGAATCTAAAATATATGAATGTTAAATTTTCATCATTACATTATGGAAAATAATGAACTTTATCACAATATGCTAATATTTTGAGAAGGACCTGTAAGCAGGGAGTAAGTCAGTCTCTACTTTTCACATACTCCTTCAGCTCTCAGTATTTTTCTGCTTCATCACACTCAAGGTCAAGTTTGTGCAATAACAATTCTGCAGGCCACAATGTCTTATACTAACACAGGTTATACATTTTATTTCCCACACTGGTTATAAACATAATAATAATGATGCACACACATAATATATCTCCACAATTTCCCCCATTTGAAGTCTCCTAAGACTTCACCACTAATTGGAGATACTGCATAAAAGATTTTAACAATCATTACAACCTGTGGAGCAGAAGGAAATGTTTGTCATCATGCTTTTTGACCCTGCCTCCAATGCCATGCCATGTGCCCAGGGACTATTGCCTGTCCGGCCTTTGTAGTCCCAAGGATGCTTCCAACCTTCTAAGTCTTGATAGGGAGTATTGACCCCTCTAACTGGAGGGTGTCTATCCGTGCTTTATTCCATAGTCTGTCCAAATATGCCAATATAATATTCTACCATCCTTCTGCTCCCTAGACAGTAATACATATCAGACGCCCTGTAACTTACTCTTACGGGTTAATCTTCGTCCTCCTCCTCGTTAGCATCCACCGCAAGCAAAGGCATCATATGGGAAGGAGGAGGTGCGGTTTTCCCTTCAATGGTTGTAGTAATAAAGCGAACAATCAAAGATCTTATACATGGTACACAGCAACATCCACAGGTAACCATAATAGCTACAAAAACAGCAATGGATATAAACAATGACATAATCAACCCTTTCCAGTGTCCAAACATGCCCGTCATCCAGTCTTCGAACGGATTGTCTATTCCTGAGTGCTCATGCATAGTGGCTGAAAGTGTTTTTAACCCTTCTAAAGCTTTTGAGACGGAACCATCAGGGGCGGTATTATTGGGTATGAAAGTACAACACATGTCTCCAAACATAGCACATTTTTCAGCAAACACCATGTCCAGGGCCATCCTATTTTGTACTGCCATAAAGGATGTGGGGACAGTTTGTTCAGCTAGGCCCTCCACAGCATCTCTAGTGAGGTTGGCCATTCGAAGAACATTGTAATGTATGTAATTAATGCGGTCCACATTTTTATTGGGAGTTACCGGAAAAAAGGCTGCAATAATGGGAAGGTTTTCGAAGCCTGCTGAGACTTGGTCCACCAATTTATACTCATTGGGTACGCCTCGGGGGACTCCAATTGCATCAATGTAGGTGGGCGAGCCTTCGGTCAGGTCAAATGCGTTTGTGCTCCCCTTCATGACATGTCTACGCCGTCGCCTAGTGAGAGCCGTGCTTTGTGCATGTTTCGAGGGAAGATACTTAAAGTCTTTACCTAACAGAAGGAGAGGTGCCTGCAACCTAACCATGGCACACATTCCAATAGTATTATTTTGAATCCTAGTTAATAGCCGATGTCCTCCACAATAATAGTAGAGTCCTGATCTTGCCCAGGCACCTATCACTGAGCCTGGCACCGTGATGTTACACCAATCGCGAGGAATTTGTCATACATTTACCTTTGGTGTTGTGGAAGTGAAGGTAAAGCAAGTGTATGTGCCATTTCTTCGTTGAGGGGTGAAAGGGCCTGCTCTGGTGTTATTGGCAATGGGTGGGAACAGACTGGCCAAAGTGGTACAGTTTGTCGGAGTAGCCACTCTAGTCAGCTGTAGCATACAGCTATAACCCCACTGGTCCTCTGGATACAGAGGAGCAGGATCAGTAGTTAAATGTGGTCTTGCAGCCACGCAGGCCACATAATCTGATTTACTTTGTTCTTTGGCAGTCTGAGCTATCCATTGGAGCCAGAGGTTATCTTCAGTATATCCCGTGGCCATCTGGATAATTTCTATGGGTTTTAAGGTGTTGTAGTCTATCTTTATCCTCCCCTTGTCTGACTCTGCCTGATTGGAGTGATTTCCGAAATTTATCTTGATGATGCCTTCCGGATTCTGTGTTCCATCCTAAACATGAAATGGGCGTTGTGTGTTCCTAGGGGGTTGTGTGTCAAGGCTTTAAGGGTTAAAAGAAATGGGTGTTGCCCGTTTGAGGCGGTATTCGGTAAACTACCGCGTATCAGGGATATGTTTAGCGCTTCAAGTTTAGGTGTCGGGTCAGGGTTCAAAATATTGGTATTCCATGGTCTGCTGTAATATATAGTGTTTCTCCACCACCTACCGCACAAAGGTTTGGGTGTGTCTGCATTTGTGGACTCACAGTGTGTGGAGAGTTCAACATTAGTGCATAGGTAATAGTGGAGCCTCGTCAACCGTATGCTGCCTGAGATTGGTAAGAGCTACAATTGATATCGTCACAGAGATCAAATTCGAAAGTTGTGGTCGCACCGAGAGTGTAATTTAATTCTATTCCTCCAAACGCCTGGAGGCATTTATCTGGACCATGGGGTTTGGATTGTCTTTTATTGATCCTGGGATGACTGGAGCATGTCTGGAAAGGAAGTTCACAATACAAACCTAGAATCAATGTGACAATGAAAAATGATAAAACACCTATACCTCCCGTGACCCAACCCTTAAGGGGCCTGGGTCCTAGATTTTTACCTCCCATTCTTTTCCAAGGTACCTGCAAAGGAAGATAAGGATTAACAATATGGTGAAACACAAAAGACCTCTCTTTTTTTTTTTTTTTAAGTTCAGAGTGTTCAGTTAAGTTCTTCGGTGGGAGAGCAGCTACGACCACCAGTGAAAGAGAGGAAAGTTCAATCACATCCGCCTCTTCAGTGTGATGTCCTGGTCTTCACTCACAGGTGTACACTGACCTGGAGCTAAGTGGTCTCACCAGGGGATTATTCTGCCCCTAGTTGTGGGACCACTGATCTGACGGTGCACCTAAGGTGTAGTCTAACCTTTAGGTGTAAATGAACGCTTTCTCACCCTAGGGGATTATTCTGCCCCTTGAATTGAGTGAGAAAGGTCTTCTGGTGTGCTGGTGTTGTCCCTCAGGTTCTGCTCTGGCAGCGATCTCTGTGGTGCCTCTGCTGCTGCACACTGGCTCCAATGATACCACGTGTCTCCTTCGCCCTTGACCCTCACCGCATGTGAGGTTCTCTCTGTGACCTGGAATGGACCCATCCACCTGGGCTCTGACCACTTCCGTTTGATGACTTTCAGAAGGATCCACTCCGCGTCTGAGGTGGTGGCTTGAACCTCGGATGGTTGGGCGGCCACCTGTTTTGAGAATGCTGCAACCAAGCTGTGGAGAGATCTATAGTAATCACGGTGAGACATAGATTGTTCACATTCAGTCAAAAAAGGTAACCTGGTTTTTGGGCCTGGAAAAGGTCTTCCAGTCTGCAGTTCATGGGGCGTCAACCCATGTCTCTGGCTCACTGAGCTTCTTACTGACATCAAAGCTAAAGGTAATGCTGTGACCCAATTCATTTTGGTCTGTGCACAGATTTTAGCCAATTTGGTTTTGATTGTCTGGTTCATCCTTTCCACCTTCCCTTGAGATTGGGGGTGGTACACTGTTCCAAAGGAATGTCTCAATCCCAAGAACTTTTCAACCTCTCTAAGTTCTTCATTTTTGAAGTGTGTGCCGTTATCTGACCTGATTTTCGCAGGAAAACCGTGCCTGGGGATGTAGTGATTAATCAGACACTTCACCACTGTTTTGCTGTCTTCCTTTCTTGCTGGCCAGGCCTCTGGCCAACCAGTGAACGCCTCCATGCACACCAACAGATATCTGAACCCATTCACTCTTTCAGTCATGTCTGTGTAGTCTATGATGATTTCCTTACCTGCTACCGGGTCCACGGGGAACTTACCCGGTGCAGGCTTCAGAGTGGGTCTCACATTGAATTGTTGGCAGGTGCTACACGAGCTTATCCAATGACCTACCGTCTGTTTCAGGTATGGATGCCACCAGTGCTCAAGACTCTTCATCATTTGTGCAGTTCCTGCATGTCCCGGTCCATGTGCTTCTTCCAGCGCTGTTGTGGTCAACCCTGGGGGTAGGATGGGACGTCCGTCTGGACTTCTCCATAGTTCATCCTGGTCTTTTTTTCCCCCTCTTGCCTTCCAGGCTGATTTCTCTTCCGGTGAGGCCCCCTTTTGCAGTCTACTCACCTCCTCCAGAGTCGGTTCTGGTGTCCATTCAACTTCAGAGTTCATCAAGATGTGTATGGGCAGATATCCAGCTTTGGTTTTGGCTGCTTGGTCTGCAGCTTGATTAGTGTAGCTGTTATCATGTCCTTTGCATTTTATGACCGCTACTTCTTGGGGAAGTAGTAGGGCCTCAACTAATCTTCTCATTTCTGGCTCATGTTTAATGGGTTTCTGTCCTGCTGTTCTAAACCCTGTTCTCATCCACTGCTTCAGTTCCACGTGCGCTGCTCCCGTGACATAAGCTGAGTCTGTGTAGATGTTTACTTTTTGTCCTTCCCCTAGTTCTAGGGCTGCTATTACTGCTAGCACCTGTGCTCTCTGTGCTGATTGGGTGTCTGTCAGCCCTTCTGCCTTAAGAGTCACAAAGTTCGTTCCTGTGTCTTCCACCACTGCATAGGCTGCTTTCAGACCTTCTGTGTCATGTCTAAAACCACAGCCATCTGTGGACAGGTTTCTTGCTTCTGTCAGTGGTTCTCCTTGTAGGTCTGGTCTGGTTTTCTCACTTACCTCAACTTTTTCGGCGCATACATGGGGCTCTCCTTCTGTCAGTCATTCTGTCTGCCATGTTGATCCCTTCATGGCTGTAGATGATATTTGGCGCCTCCAGCACCTTACTCAATCTCTGTTGTCTCAATGGTGAGAGTGTGAAAGTTTTGGAATTGACAAATGCCACTACTCCATGTGATGTTAAAATGTGTAGTGGATGTCCCATCACCACATGGGCTGTTTTTTGAATTATTTTTGCCAACCCTGCTGCATGTCTGGTACATTCATGGTGTCTTTGTTCCATGTTGTCAAGCATCACGCTAATATACATTAGCACTGTTCTTACTCCCCCTTTTCTCTGGAACAGCACTCTGTTCGCGGTGCGTGCTGTTACAGAAACATCCAAGTGAAAGGGCAATGTGGAGTCTGGATGTGAAAAGTTAGCAGCTTGGGAAAGGCTGGTTTTAAGAGCAATAAATGCTTCCTCTGCTTCTGTTGTCCATTCTAGAGGCGCTGTCAAATGGCACATGCCCTGTTTCTTCATTAAGTCGCGGAGTGGGGCAGTCAGGTCAATGTATCCTGGAATAAATGACCTGCTGTATCCAATGAGTCCCAAGAAGGAAAGCATGTCCTTTACCCGCACCGGTTTTGGATAAGAAAGGACAGCAGATTGATGTGAAGGGGACATTCCTGTCCCGGGCTGAGAGATTACCCTGCCTAAGAAAATTTGTAGTTTGGCTTTGCTGACCTTGTACCCAGCTTTTGCTAGGTGTGAGAGCACCACAGCCTTGGCCTCCAAGCATTCAGAAACAGTTGGTGTCGCTAAAAGAATGTCATCCACATATTGAATCAATGTGGTGTTCGGTGGGAGGGGACAGTCTTGGAGGGATTCCTTAAGGACCTGATTAAATATTCCTGGTGACAGAGCAAAACCCTGCGGCAAACGAGTGTAGCGGTACCTGTTTGACTTATATGTGAATGCAAAAATACCTCTGCACTCCTCAGCTAGAGGCAGGCAGAAGAAAGCGTGGGTATGTTCCAAGAAGAGCCATCAGCTGGTTCCAGCACCCCAGCGTTCCACAGGCCTTCTGTGGACATGTTAGTAATGCGGTAGGTGTTACATGAGGGGGAATAAGATAGATTGGGTGTGGATGAAGAATGCCAGTCAGTGAGAGCTGGGGAGCATTTCAACACTCCTCCCAGTTCGCGGGCTTCGTGAGCAGGGTGGAGCGCCAGTGAAACATGGGGTACACCATCAGACCAGATTTTAAACCAGTTCTCCTGTTCTGTAGACAGCTGCACGGAGGCTACGACACCTTTAGGGGCTACATAAATGTCTGCGGTGGCAATCTCCCAGGAAGTCCCCTCCAGCTCCTCAGCAAAGCTTTCCTGATAACACTCACAGTTATTCCTGTCATAGAAGAGGGTGACATGTGGCAGGTCAGGGGGAGAGACGTAGGGCGTCAGGGTCGAGATCCAGGATTTCCACCGAATGAAGGACGAGAGGATGCCTCCGCCCGCTGTGGTTTCTGGATGCAAGAGGGACCCAATATATGTCAGCCATAGGGTCAGCCAGGGGTTGTATGAGATACTGTCCGTGAGAGAGGCGGGAATTGTTGCCACAGGCTAGTTGAGTTCCATTGGGCAGATGCACAGACAGTCCATCAGGTCCACATAAAATGGTGGCACCCATTTTAATCAACATGTCTCTGCCTAATAAGTTGACAGGGGTGTCCGCTGACACCAAATAGCTGTGGTTCAAAGTCTGTCTCCCTATCTCGGTTTTTAGGTGAGTGGTGTAAGGTAGGACCTGTTTAGCCCCAGAAAACCCCATGACAGTGGTAGTCCTTGTGGAGAGGGTGGTAGGAGGGGCTCGTTAAATAGTTGAGCATGTGGCCCCAGTGTCCACCAAAAAAGGAAGAGTTTGTCCATACACTGTCACTGACAGTAAGGGGTCCTCAGTCCCTCTGTCCGGGGGGTTCTGTGGGGGCCCTCAGTAGTGGTCTGGCCCAAAGCTGGGTTCATCCCAGGCTGGCAGCTGAAGTGAAGGTTGCTGCTGTTGACCTCCACGTGGTGGACCACCCCGTCCTCGATACGGGCGTCGCCCTGGGCCTCCTCTGGGTCCATACCCACGCCTATATGCCTCAAGGTTGTACGGACATTCTCGGCTCCAATGACCCTGCTCCTCACAGTAGTAGCAAGCGTCAGCACCCACCCATCGCCTTGGTGGTCCTCCACGGAATCCACGGCCCCTTGGTCCACCTCTGCCCCTGAACCGGCCTGGTTGGGCATGATAAGGACCAGAGGTTGCAGACCTCGGTGCAATCGTGTCCTGATGGCCAGGAAAGGGAGGAGTCTGGGGGCCCTGAGAAACCACACCTTCATACATTATTTTGGGAGTTTTGTTGTCTTTCTTTTTTTCTCCTGCTTTCTGCTTTGCTTCGGCTAACTGCATTTTTAGCAATTGGGTCTACAGGGTCTTACGTTCCTCCTCATCTTTCTTTTGGTCCTCTCGTATTTTGGACAGGTGGTGAATCAGATGGCGATCCCAAGTTCCAGTGTCCGCTCCAAGCATGTCAGGATTGTCGTCCATACTGGCCTTCACCTGTTGGGGTAGTCCTTTAAGGACAGCATCTCTGAACCAGTCTCGCTGTGCCCCCTCATTAGCTGGGTTAGTTATTGTCCAGTTTGCCACATAGATTTGCACTGGTCCAGGTATTCCCTGGGGTTAATTTTAGGGTCCCATTCAAACTTAGGGATGGTGCGTCCCCTGGTTACAGGGTATGCTGTTCTCAATGCATCACCTAGCCAGTGGACATGCTGGGTGAAGAGGTCAGAATCCGGTGCTCCTGAGGTGAAAGCAGCAGTCTCAATCTCTCTACATGTGTGGTGTGGCATGCACCGTCCTGCCACTGCTCTATAATCTCCCAATGCTAGCGTGGTGCCTGCCATCAGGGTGTCTAAAGTATGGAGCCACACTGCTGCTCCTTCAGTTATGGGGGGCAGTTTGTCACAGAGAGCCGTAATGTCGCCCTGAGAGAAAGGTTTATACCTGCAGGGGGCTCCAGAGCCTTGTTGCTGTAAAAGGGGATAATTGTTTTTTGGGGCATAACTAAAGCCTTCTGGTTTAGCTGCAGCTGTGCGGGGTAAATGTTCCCTTAACTGTCCAACTGTGTGACTGCGTATTGGGGATCCGTCCTCAGGATGGTTTTGCTGCGGATCTGCTCTGTCTTCTCCATTTTCCTGTGGCATGCTGTGCCTGCTTACCTGCACCTCTACAGCTGGGGTAGAGGTGTAACAAGGTGTGGGTGTGAGAAAAGAATTGGGACACAAAACCCTATCTGGCCTCCAGGATCCACTTAGCATTAAAGCCACTGATCCTTCCGGATCAGTCCCTGCTCCTTGTAAGCCAGAGCTTGGCCCCCGTGCCCCAGCCTCTGAAATTAGACATGATTCTTGTGGGGGTGAGCGAAAGGGATTTGTTTTGCTCAGGATTCTTTGATGTTGTTCTTGTCTTTCTCTTACCTCTCTGTCCTAAAAGGCTGCTTTTTCTGCATCCTGAAATGACCCATCAGATGCTGGCATAGATAATCCGGAAGTTCCACTGACAGATTCATTCCCCTCTTTTGGAATGTCCAAGCCATGCAATACAAGTGTTCCATTTTCTACTTCCAATATGGGGTACACTCCACCAGGGGGCGGTGTGGGCGCACCAGTGAGGGAGCTGCATGGGGAGGGGGCTGTATATGGGTGCGGTTCCTCTGGGCTCGTCCCCTGAGCTGATTTTGACCCCTCCTTCTTTTCTCCTTTTCCGGGTTTTTTCGCTGCATTGTGTGAATTCCTCCTTGGTAAATCAAAAGAATGTCTGCCCAGAAACGCTCTTCTTTTTCCAATGTATCTACGTTTGTCCGGTACTTACCTTTGGACCAAACAGTAGCTTCATTCAACTTACTTTGTGCTTCCTGTCTGTTTGTCTTTGCTGTGTTCAGTTTCTTTCTAAACCAAACACCTAAATTCCACTTGTCCGTCAAATTAATTCCATCCGCCTTCATTGGTTCTCTTATCTGTGTTTCGATCTTATTTTTAATCTTATCAGAACTAGTGCTTGCATGTTATTTAATTGTGTTTCTAAATCCACCCATGCTATTGTGTCCGGAAGTTTACCTTCCATGTTGTTTAAAATCTTGTGAAATGAATGTGCAATCAACTCTTCACAATATACATATAAAATCCGCTTATCACTGTATTGTCTTTTGTTAACAACACAGTGCTTTTATTCAATCTGCAATGGTGGGCCTGGCTGCCACCCAGACATACACACACAGACACAGTCAGCGCTTGTGACAGTCACTCCCGTGTAATATCAGCAAAAACAGTTAACATTCACATTTCTTCTGTAATCCGCACAACAGATACTCATATGTAGTACTTTGTTTTTTATTTTATCCCAAATAATCATCCAGCGTCAGTCGCAAACACACATTCCAGCTCGTACTGTCTCAATTCAACACAACAGTCTGTGACAGACACTCGCACACAGGAAATATGCACAAATATGCAGAAACAATCCACTACAAGCCACTTCACCCTATATTCAATAAATGCATTTCATTTTCCCTCAAATAATCAAAAATCCAACCGCATTTTTAAGTCAGAATGTGTGTTCAAAGATGTAAATTCGACTGCACTCCCAGTCGCTTGTGTAATTCCTCCGTATGACCACTAGATGGGACTCTAACTCTTCATAAATTTCTGAATGAAGCAGTCACATTTTTGACTTGTAATTGTTTGTGTTTTGCCAAGACACAGGACTTAAACCTAGCTTATCTTATTAATTCGTCAATTAATAAGTGAGGACGCCACGCCCAGCAATTAGGACTTTAACCGTGAAGGACTTTAACCTTTTATCAACTTTAAATAAACTTTGAAGCTGCCTTATTTTGCCGACCCTGTCAGCAAATGTTATCTGACTCCATTTTAACACGTCCAGTTAATGCACACTCTTTTATAGTTTTGCAGAGTAAAATGACATTCAGAATCAACTGAGACCTGATTAATTTAGCCTATATATAAATTCAATCGGAGAGTTTATTAAAAGGCTCTGCTTCACCTTTGTAGAAAATCAACGGGCGCCCTGGTCTCAGAAGTTTCCGTCTGTCACACTCTCCTTTTGTCCACGTCGGGGGTCACCAAATTGTTGAAGTACCTCTTTAAAGAGGCCTTCTGCGTGTTCATTTATTCACCGTAACCTGGAGGAATTCACAACACATTAGAATAAATCACACGGAGACAGCTGTATGTTATTCAAAGTACCTGGACCAGGGAAGCTCTCATGTGATCAGGCCACACACCGAGACGACTTCAGAGCTTCTCACTGGGCACATTGCTTTTATTAAAACACACATGAAAATGGGCAGCGCCCTTGATTACAATATTTTCTCACATGTACACACTTTTTCCGGCTTACCATATTTAGACAGTCATTGTCCTGCACCTGCACTCCGTATCTACTGATATAAGCAGGGAGTAAGTCAGTCTCTACTTTTCACACACTCCTTCAGCTCTCAGTATTTTTCTGCTTCATCACACTCAAGGCCAAGTTTGTGCAATAACAATTCTGTAGGCCACAATGTCTTATACTAACACAGGTTATACATTTTATTTCCCACACTGGTTATGAACATAATAATGATGCACACACATAATATATCTTCACACTGCCTTTAGGAGTGCCCCCACCCATCCTGAACAGAATCCCCGCCTGGCGAACTGTCTGAATGGCTTCTACTGCAGACATGACAGGAAGCCGTTCACACCTCAAATTATCTCCTCCACATCCCATTCAGGAACAAATTCGACCCGTAAAACAACCAAGCCCCTACCTTCAGATCCTCTGCCTGCACTAAAGATCTCCGAGTCAAATTTCTTGTTTATATGTACGAACTTGGCAATAAAGCTAATTCTGATTCTGATATATTGGATAATTACTACATGGGCGATTATGTTTCAGCTGGCAGCAAGTTATTTAACCCCAACTGGTGCAATGAGTGCTTCTCATTTCTTAAGCAACCATGTGGAAAGACACATCCTGTGTCTTTCCACAGGATGTAAGTCTGTTTCAGAAGGGTCAAATCGTTGACATGCATCAAGCAGAGAAAACATCTAAGGAGATTGCAGAAACCACCAAAATTGGGTTAAGAACTGTCCAACGCATTATTCAAAACTGGAAGCATAGTGGGGACCCATTGTCTTTGAGGACGAAATGTGGCCGGGAAAAAATCCTGAATGATCTAGATCAGCGAACACTTAAACATTTCGGGAAATCAAATCAAAGAAAAAAAAAACAGTAGAGCTCCGGGCTATGTTTAATAGCAATAGTAAGAGCATTTCCACACCCACAATGTGAAGGGAACTCAAGGGATTGGAACTGAACAGCTGTGTAGCCTTAAGAAAACCACTAATCAGTGAGGCTAAGCAGAAAAAAAGGCTTAAATTTGCTAGGGAGCATAAAGATTGGACTCTGGAGCAATAGAAGAAGGTCATATGGTCTGATGAGTCCAGATTTATCCTGTTCCAGAGTGATGGGTGCATCAGGGTAAGAAGAGAGGCAGGTGAAGTGATGCACCCATCATCCCTAGTGCCTACTGTACAAGCCTGTGGGGGCAGTGCTATGATCAGGGGTTGCTGCAGTTAGTCAGGTCTGGGTTCAGCAACAGTATGTGTTCAAAGAATGATGTCAACTGACTACCTGAATATACTGAATGACCAGGTTATTCCATCAATGGAGTTTTTCTTCCCTGATGGTACGGGCATATTCCAAGATGACAATGCCAGGATTCATCGGGCTCGAATTGTGAAAGAGTGGTTCAGGGAGCAAGAGACATCATTCTCCCACATGGATTGGCCACCACACAGTCGAGACCTTAACCCCATTGAGAATCTTTGGGATGTGCTGGAGAAGGCTTTGCGTAGCGGTCAGACTCTACCATCATCAATGCAAGATCTTGGTGAAAAATTAATGCAACCATGGGTGGAAATAAATCTTGCAACATTGCAGGAGCTTATTGAAACAATGCCACAGAGAATGCGTGTCGTAATCAGAGCTAAAGGCGGTCCAGAGAAATATTAGAGTGCGTGACATTTTTGGTGGCAACTTTTTTTTTGGCCAGACAGTGTATATATATATATATATATAAACTACCGGTCAAAAGTTTTACAAATGCCTTTCTCGTTTAATGGTTTTCTTTATGATTATGATTATTTACACTGTACCTAGACTGACAATAAAGTCATTTAAACAGTGAATGAACACATATGCAATTATGTAGCAAACAAAAGACAGTAAAATAACTTTAAATATGTTATATTTTAGAATCCTTAAAGTAACCGTCCTTTCCTGTAATGACTGAAATATTAACCTTTAGCCGTCTCTCCATGAATGTTTGGGGAGTTCTTTCAAGACTCTTTGGAAAACCATTTTAGGTGACCACCTCATGAAGCTCTTGGAGAGAATACCAAGAGAGCAAAGCAGTCATCAAAGCAAAGGGTGGCTATTTTGTAAAAATATAAAAATGTTTAGAGTTTCAAACTTTTTGTTTACCACATAATTCCATGTGTGTTCATTCACAGGTTTGTCTCTGGTGAGAATTTACAATTTAACTAGTCGTGAAAATAAAGAGACCCATTAAGGGAGAAAGTGTGTGTTTTATAAAACATACTACAGATATGGTCCTTTAAAATGGATGAAGTAAGAGACTTGTTTTCAGAGGACGAAAACAAGTCAGAAATCATAACAAAGATCGTTGATATGTCACGTTTGGAACGATATTGCATAACTTTGCAGTATTCAGTTGAACGAGCTTAGAAAAGACAGCTAACCTTGTTTGATCGATAAATACAGAAGAAGTGTAGTAGCACAATAATAAACCTCTTACAAACAAACCGAATAAATCAATGACATTTTGACATTTAGATAGATTTAATTAACGTTAAATCTATTGGATCCACCTCTTCAGTTGCTGTGCTCACTCCCAATGCATGGGGGACGGAATATTTCAGGCGGACAGAATTTTCCGGAAACGGAAATGAGTCTCCTTTGTTTTGAAAGAGGGAAATTTAAAAGTTAGGAGTGAAGCGTTAGCAACAAACAGATGAGCAAAATAAATGTACAAAAGAAGAGTGAAATGTGAATTCAAACTACAAGTATTCATCTGAATGTAAGGTAGGTAAAAGGATGAACATGTCTTCACTTCAATATAATTAATGGTGGGTTTTGTTTTTTACTGTTTAAACTGGGCTGCTGGTCGCCAGAAGTTGCCACGAAGGGTCCGCACAGATTTTAGAAAATAATTTTTTATGTTTAAGTTATTACGTTTTACTTGTTCAAATATAACCGAAGAATGTTTTAATTTTATATAAGGATTTGGGCGTTAAGACAGTATTATATGGTGCAACTTACTTAGCAGCTCCACGCCTTTTTCATCGTTTGTTTATTTAATGAACCACTGGTTGATCGACACAAGTTTCCAGCAAGGTGACCTCTGTGATAAAGAGTTAGACTTACTTTGATACAGTACATCTACCTTTACACAGACATTATTGCTCTCGATCAGAACTGAAGGTTTTTGTAGGAGAGGCTAAATGTCCTCTAGAAGCCAGAAAAGAAGCCAGTTGTCTTTTTTTAAGCACATAGGACTTTTATGTCCTAGATGATTGACAATCTATTGCAAGGTTTTGCAGTGTTTTAAATTATGATATTATTAAAGTAGGGTTTGATATTAGTGTTTGAAGCAGTTGAGTTTCATAGAATATAAGCTTTGTTCACAAGTGGCCCAGCAGTGCATCCACAGCGTACAGTGTCATGTATTGTGTCATTTGGTGATGATGGAGTGGTGTTGTGCTTGGTCATTAAATGTCATCATTCTTATTTGTGTCCCAACAGGTTTGATACCATCATGAGGAAGAAGTCAAGAAGGTTTAAGAATGTCAACACATCCAGCTTCCAGGAAGACTGTAAGTGATTAGTACATATGAAAGCCTGTTTCTGACCACTGTTTCCATAAACAGTGGCAGGCCTGTGGTGGTTTCTAACTGGGAATGACATGAATTAACAGTATATAAAATACACAATGTTTCCATGTGAAACTGTGGCCTTAGTAACGGGAAATCAATACGTTATGGATATTCCATGACTGTCAGCACATCCAAATGTTAAGTACACCATAGGATTTATGGGGTAAAGTAGCAGCTATGTACTGCTAATCAAATCCACATATAGAAATGATCATCCAGAGTGTCTGCCTATAAAAGCACATGTTTTGTCTGTTTGCTGCTCTGGAGCTTACTAGTATGTGTTAACACACAACCAAGTGGGATAGACATTAGGAATGACTTTAGAGATGTAATTGTTGCTACCACTCAATATGGGAATGCTTATAATGTAACAGAGAGAAAAATGCAATCCTAAGTAGAAAACATTTCAGTCACAGGAGTGAATGTCCAGCACCCCAAGGTCAGACAAGAAATAACAACAAAAAAACAGCTCCATGTCAGACTCTACAGGCCTCACTTAGCTCACTTATGTTAAATGTTAACATTTGTGGCAGGACAACTGGAACCCTGTTTGGGTTGAAGGAGAAAGCCACTTCTCTCCAAAAAGGAAAGAGCCAGGCAGTTTAGGTTTGGAAAGTTGTTAACCGTACAAAACATTTTCAAAATTTCATCTCTATTGAATATCTCACAAAAGTGACTACACCCCTCACATTTTGTAAATATTTTACTATATCTTTTGATAGGACCACACTGAACTTTGATATAATGTAGTCAGTGTACAGCTTGTGTAACAGTATATAATATTTGTATATATTTGTCCCCTCAAAATAACTCAACACAGCCATTAATGTCTAAACAGCTGGAAACAAAACTGAGTACACACCTAAGGGAAAATGTCCAAATTGTGCCCAAAGTGTCAATATTGTTTGTAGCTGCCATTATTTTCCAGGACTGCCTTAACTCTCCTGGGCACGGAGTTCACCACAGCTTCACAGGTTGCCCCCTGGAATCCTCTTCCACTCCTCCATAATGACATCCCAGAGCTGGTGGATGTTGGAGACCTTGTGCTCCTCCACCCTTTGGGATGCCCCACAGATGATTAATGGGTTTTAGGTTTGGAGACATGCTTGGCCAGTCCAGCACCTTTACTCTTAGTTTCGTTATCAAGGCAGTGGTCATCTTTGAGATGTGTTTGGGGCTGTTGTGTTAGAACACTGCATTGCCGCCCAGTTTCAGAAAGGAGGAGATGGTGCACTGCTTCAGTATGTCACAGTACATGTTGACATTCATGGTTCCCTCTGTGAACTGTAGCTCCCCACAGCCGGTAACAATCATGCAGCACCAACCCTTGACACTCCCACCACCATGATTGTCTTTGTTCTTCTCACCTGGTTGTGCATCATCTTTAGAGGGGAATTTCTTCTGAGACAAGCCCTACCAAGACAACCTCTGGATATGACGCTGAGCACGAGCACTCAACTTCATTGGTCCACCATGGTGAAGTCTGTTCTAAGTAGAACCTGTCCGGTTAAACCACTGTATGGTCTTGGCCACTGTGTTCAGTCTTTTTAGATCCTCAGAGTTCTTTACCATGATGAGCCGTGTTGAAACCCTGATTACTTTACATTGTATCAAAGTGTCATATCTTCAGTGTTGTCCCATGAAAATATATAATACAATATTTACAAAAATATGAGGAGGGTACTCACTTGTGTGATGAGACCACAGAAGAGATAACTCGGTCTGCCATTTTTGAAGAAAACCAAACACCATATCAGTACAAAGTACTCATAGCAGTTGGTAAAGGCAAAATTCACTTTTTGATCATTTTTATTCTATTTGGGTCTCTAATGCTTCTACAAACCGTCCAAACACAAAAAAAAACAATCAGCCATTATTTGGCTATCAATGAATGTTTTATTTTTTCTAGAAAACGCACGCTTTCAAAAGCTGTGTAATTGTGACGTCACAATTACACAGCCACCTAGCAACATTACCTGAGTCCCGCCTCTGACTAGCAACTGAAGCGGAGCTCCACCCACTTGATTCTCAGTAAAGGATCACGTCTCGCCGGCTGGTTTTACCTTAGACCCGCTTTACAATGGCTGCCCTCAAAGGCAGATGTTCTGTTGGCTGCAAAGACCCACATGTGTCCATGCACGTTGTCGGATAACAGATTCGTGGCTTCATTTTATTTTGGAGGGCAATGTTCCAGTCACGTTGCCGAAGACAGGACTAGTTTGCACGAATCACTTCACCACAGACTGCTTTGAGAACTCACATCAGTACACGTCAGGATTTGCAGAAAGACTTAGACTGAAGAAAAATTCAGTCCCTGCTGTTGGTGGCAAATCTGCAGATGTAGTGTTGCGCATCTGCTGGCAGCCATTTACATGTGTACAAAATGCTGGCTGTGCCCCCAACATTAAGTTCAAACAGCCAACTGGTATGTGTGTGTGTGTGTATATATATATATATTATTCAATAGCTTAGACATGCCTGTTTCGTAAACTTAGTAAGGAGGAAAAAAAAGCAGAGCAAACGAGAGCTTCTAGACTTTGTTAATAGAAAAGAAAATAACTAGAAACAGAAAGAAATTGAAAATGTGTTCTGTGTGGTTCCAGGTTGTGTTTTGTGCAGGTGCAGTGATGATGACCCGGCCATGTTTGGGGAAAAGGTCACAGTTAAAGAGCATAAATTCTCAGTCCATTACTTCTGTTTGGTGAGTTTTCATCTACATTCTTCTTGAATCAGTCTTCACTGATACATTGGTGTTAATATGTTTAAATCACAGTTGCTCCAGTAAATTGCGGCACTGTTGATAAACTGAAATGATATTGTTTAGCCAAGTTTGTTGTCTTAAATATCTAATGGGTAAACAGCTGAACATTATTTTACTGTGTGAGGAATGAATAGACCATGAGTATGTAAAAAGTGAAAAGGGGAGGAATCCATAAGTTTTCTTCTGCCTGCTCCTTTTTGAGCTAAATTTCTTATTAATTCTTGTATTATTGTTGTTGTATATAAATCCCCATTTCCAATCAAGTTGGGATATTGTGTAAGACATAAATAAAAACAGAAAACATGATTTGTTAATCCTGTTCAACATACAGGTCCTTCTCAAAATATTAGCATATTGTGATAAAGTTAATTATTTTCCATAATGTCATGATGAAAATTTAACATTCATATATTTTAGATTCATTGCACACTAACTGAAATATTTCAGGTCTTTTATTGTCTTAATACGGATGATTTTGGCATACAGCTCATGAAAACCCAAAATTCCTATCTCACAAAATTAGCATATCATTAAAAGGGTCTCTAAACGAGCTATGAACCTAATCATCTGAATCAACGAGTTAACTCTAAACACCTGCAAAAGATTCCTGAGGCCTTTAAAACTCCCAGCCTGGTTCATCACTCAAAACTCCAATCATGGGTAAGACTGCCGACCTGACTGCTGTCCAGAAGGCCACTATTGACACCCTCAAGCAAGAGGGTAAGACACAGAAAGAAATTTCTGAACGAATAGGCTGTTCCCAGATTGCTGTATCAAGGCACCTCAGTGGGAAGTCTGTGGGAAGGAAAAAGTGTGGCAGAAAACGCTGCACAACGAGAAGAGGTGACCGGACCCTGAAGAAGATTGTGGAGAAGGGCCGATTCCAGACCTTGGGGGACCTGCGGAAGCAGTAGACTGAGTCTGGAGTAGAAACATCCAGAACCACCGTGCACAGGCGTGTGCAGGAAATGGGCTATTGGTGCCGCATTCCCCAGGTCAAGCCACTTTTGAACCAGAAACAGCAGCAGAAGCGCCTGACCTGGGCTACAGAGAAGCAGCACTGGACTGTTGCTCAGTGGTCCAAAGTACTTTTTTCGGATGAAAGCAAATTCTGCATGTCATTCGGAAATCAAGGTGCCAGAGTCTGGAGGAAGACTGGGGAGAAGGAAATGCCAGAAGTCCAGTGTCAAGTACCCACAGTCAGTGATGGTCTGCTGCTGGTGTTGGTCCACTGTGTTTTATCAAGGGCAGGGTCAATGCAGCTAGCTATCAGGAGATTTTGGAGCACTTCATGCTTCCATCTGCTGAAAAGCTTTATGGAGATGAAGATTTCATTTTTCAGCACGACCTGGCACCTGCTCACATTGCCAAAACCACTGGTAAATGGTTTACTGACCATGGTATCACTGTGCTCAATTGGCCTGCCAACTCTCCTGACCTGAACTCCATAGAGAATCTGTGGGATATTGTGAAGAGAACGTTGAGAGACTCAAGACCCAACACTCTGGATGAGCTAAAGGCCGCTATCGAAGCATCCTGGGCCTCCATAAGACCTCAGCAGTGCCACAGGCTGATTGCCTCCATGCCACGCCGCATTGAAGCAGTCATTTCTGCAAAAGGATTCCCGACCAAGTATTGAGTGCATAACTGTACATGATTATTTGAAGGTTGATGTTTTTTGTATTAAAAACACTTTTCTTTTATTGGTCGGATGAAATATGCTAATTTTGTGAGATAGGAATTTTGGGTTTTCATGAGCTGTATGCCAAAATCATCCGTATAAAGACAATAAAAGACCTGAAATATTTCAGTTAGTGTGCAATGAATCTAAAATATATGAATGTTAAATTTTCATCATTACATTATAGAAAATAATGAACTTTATCACAATATGCTAATATTTTGAGAAGGACCTGTATACGCTGGGCTCACACTGAACGCGGCGCAGATGCGGTGCGGTCATGTTGCAGAAAGCCTCTCACACTGCGCTGCAAGCTCGGCCCGGCTGCGGAAACGGCGCTTCCAACCAGAAGTTTAAGTGGGTTTACATGGGAGTTCACGCGAGAACTACTCCAAACATTAGCAAGTCGCTCATAAAAACATTAGCAAGTCGCTCATAAAAACATTAGCAAGTCGCTCATAAAAACATTAGCAAGTCGCTCATAAACAAAGCCTGTATTTTGACCTTGTGTCACCGCTTATGAAGTAATGTTCACAGGAGCATGCAGGCAAAAAAGAGAGGAAAATCCCTGTCAGATCCTTTCTGTTATCCCTCTAAATGAGTAAACACAGCTATGGATCTCGTTTTCTGTGGCACAACTCATTACTCGTGCATATAACTATCCTATTTCATCCTTAAATAGTGCTTTGTTCCCTCATTTTACACTAGTCAAGTTAGCGTATGTTGGTGGGTTGATTTAGTTATGAAATTCACCGGAGCTCTCTCCTGTTTGGCTGGTAAAATTCATGAATTTGATGCAGAAGCCAGTGCGACGTCCAGCCAAACTTCCTTCTTGTGGAAACAGTTCATTAAACCGCACGGCCTCAGCAACCGTAACCGCACGGCACCGTGGCTGATGTGAATGTACACATTGATTTTAATGATTTGGGTTCCTTGCCGTACCCGAACCGCAGCTGCACTGGAACTGCACCACGTTCAGTGTGAGCCTGGTGATGTGCAACTGACAGATATTTAATGTTCAAACTGATAAACAATTTTTTGTAACTATTCACTCATTTTGAATGTGATGCTTGCAACACATTCCAACAAAGCTGGGACAGGACCATGTTCATTACTGTGTTATATCACCTTACCTTTTAACAACACTCACTAAGTGTTTGGGAACTGAGGACTAATTGTTGAGGCTTTGTAGGAGTAATGCTTTCCCATTCTTGCTGGTTGAACAACCTCAGTTGCTCAACAGTCTGGGGTCTCCACACATTTTCAATGGGAGACAGGTCTGGACTGCAGGCTGGCCAGTCTAGGACCAGAACTCTTTTACTACGAAGCCACGCTGTTGGAACGTGCAGAATGTATCTTGGCATTGTCTTTTTGAAATAAACCGGGACATCCCTTAAGAAGATGATGCTTAGATGGCAGCAGATGTTGCTCTAAGACCTGCATGTTCCTTTCAGCATTAATGGTGCCTTCACAGATGTCCAAGTGACCCATGCCCTGGCACTAACAGATGCTGGCTTTTGAACTTTGAGCTGATAACAATCCAGATAGTCCTTTTCCTCTTTGGCCTGGAGGACACGATGTCCATCATTCCAGAAACAATTTCAAATGTGGACTCATCTGACCACAGCACACTTTTCTACTTTGCTTCAGTCCATCTCAGATGAGCTCGGGCCCAGAGAAACTGGCAGCGTTTCTGGGTGGTGTTCATATGTGGCTTTGGCTTTGCATGGCTTTAACTTCCACTTGTAGATGTAGATGATGAACTGTGTTAACTGACGATGGTTTTCCTGAGTCCACGTGGTAATGTCTATTACAGAATGGTGTTGGTTTTTAATGCTGTGCCTCCTGAGGGATTAAAGGTCACGAGCTTTAAATGCTAGTTTTCAGCTTTGCTGCTTATGTGCAGATTTCTCTCCAGATTCTCTGAATCTTTTGATGAGATCGTGGACTGAAGATGATGAAATTCCTAAATTCCTTACAAATATATGTTGAGAAACATTGTTCTTAAACTGTTGGACTATTTGCTCACACAGTTGTTACTTCCCCAGCCTTGCTTGTGAAAACCTTTTTAGGAATCTCCTTTTTATGCCTAATCATGACACTCGCCGGTTTCCAATGAACCTATATGTTTGGAACATTCCTATGTGGAATGTTCCAAACAGGAGTTTTTTGAGCATTCCTCAACAGTCCCAGTCCTTTGTTGCTCCTATCTCAGCTTTTTTGGAACACGTTTCAAGCATCGAATTCAAAATGAGCTAATATTTGCAAAAAAACAATAAAGTTTATCAGTTTAAACATTAAATATCTATTCTTTTTAGTAAACTTAATTATATATAGGTTGAACAAGATCAGCAAACTATTGTATTTTGTTTTCATTTATGTTTTACATAAAATCCAAACTTCATTGGAAATGGGGATTTCTGTCTGTCTGCCTGTCTGTCTGTCCTGCTTTTCTCTCTAAGAATGTTGCTTGAAGGACAGCATAATCTGTGGCTTGTCTTTTCACCTCAGCTACGTTAATCTCTGTGTAAAAATTCTAGTCAGAAAGAGTAGCAGTTAAAATGTTAATAATACTTCTGTTTATTCATTTGTTGTATAATTGTTGGTTATTGATTATGGACAATACTTTTATCCGTCTTTTGATTGACTCATTATTTCAAAGCAGCTCCTTCAATTTCACATTCAATTCAATTCAGTTTTATTTATATATCGCCAATTCACATCACATGTTGTCTCAAGGCACTTCACAACAGTCAGGTACATACATTCCAATTAATCCTAACCATTGAACAGTGCAGTCAGAGTTAGCTATTTATTCAAATTGGATAAAAAGTTTTTCTGTCTAAGGAAACCCAGCAGATTTAATCCAGTCAATGACTTGTAGCATTCCTTTCTCCTGGATGAGCATGTAGAGACAGTGGACAGTCACTGGTGTTGACTTTGCAGCAATCCCTCATACTGAGCATGCATGTAGTGACAGTGGAGAGGAAAACTCCCTTCTAACTGGAAGAAACCTCCAGCACAACCAGGCTCAGTGTGTGCGGCCATCTGCTACGACCGACTGGGGGTTAGAGAGAACAGAGCAGAGACACACAAAGAATACAGAAGCACTGATCCAGGAGTACTTTCTATGGGAAGGAAAAGTAAATGTTAATGGATGTAGCTCCTTTAGTTGTTTCACCTAAAAAGAAAGAACAGATAAACATTGAGCCAGTTTTCAAGGTTAGAGTCTGAAAGAGAGCACATAGTTAGTCACAGTAAAGCTCAGTCAGTAGCTATGTCTAGGAGAGAGAAAGGGTTAAACACTAAAAGACAGGGCTATGTGGATCATCGGTAGAGGGTGAGCATTAAGTTGTTGCCACCAGAAGCTCGGACGATTCCCCTCTCCAGAAAGGTGTCACAGGTAGTCACATAGCCAGGCCAGGTGTAGCTTCTAGGAAGAGAATAGAGAGAACAAAGTTAAAAGCTGAAATAACAGCAAATAATGCAGAATTGGAGAGTAGTGTGAGAATGTAGCGAAGAGGGTGAAAGTGGTCGTTATGTCCTCCAGCAGCCTAAGTCTGTAGCAGCATAACTACACAGATAGTTTCAGTTCAGATTATTTAGTTAAACGGCACTTATTTACAACAATGTCGTCTCAAGGCACCCCACAAAGGGTCCCACTGATGGTCATTGTTATACTAAAAACCACAAGGATTGGGATACCTCTCTCTGTCAGACTGATTATAACCATTGGAAAAGTGAAGGGGTCATACAGGTAGCAGAAATGGAGGGTGTGTTTGCACCTCAACCATAACTGAGCCGGTTTAGGCTCCCTCCCTGATAAACTAAGCCACTCGAACTATAAGCTTTATCAAAAAGGAAAGTTTTAAGCCTAGCCTTAAAAGTAGACAGGGTGTCTGCCTCACGGACTAAAACTGGGAGCTGGATCCACAGGAGAGGAGCCTGATAACTAAAGGATCTGCTTCCCATGAATGCAAAGGGGAAAGAAGTGGAAAAACTTTGGTTGACATTCTGAGTTGATCACCAGTTTTGTTGTACTGATGTGTGAAAACTCTGTTTTAGGGTTAGTTTAGCCAGATCACTTGGAGATACTCTGGGTTTTTTAAACCTGCTTTGTAGTAAGCTTTATATATATATACGGTATTCATCTATATTTTACTTTTCACCTATAGTCATGACTCAATGAACAAAATCCTGGAAACCAAAGGCTGAAATAAACTTCCTCTGTTGGCTTGGCCTTAAAGATAATGCTGATGCAACTGCTATCCACATAGCCCTGTCTTTTAGTGTTTAACCCTTTCTCTCTCCTAGACATGGAAATTGACTGAGCTTTTACTGTAAATAATTAGGCCCGAGCAGGAAAACTGCAAGGGCCTATTGTAATCGCTCGAATTCTTATTATTCTTATTATTATTATTCCGGGGACTTTTGGCGGGGCAATATGGGGACTTTGCCATGCCCCAAAACTCACCAAACTTCACCCAAAATTATCCCCCGCGTAAAATTTTTGTTCCTTAATGTTGTTGTCAGTGGGCGTGCCCAAACCACTTAGCCACGCCCCCAAACATGAGATAGGCCAAACCGTAAGTCATAGAGATCTGAAATTTGCCACAATGCTAGACCTCCTCAAACCAACAAAAAAAGTCTCCTGTGGGTATGCCCTAAAATGCACAGGAAGTCGGCCATTTTGGGTCAAAGGCCGATTTTTGGCCGTTTTTCACTTTTACTCACCTCAAACTTTAACGAACCCGTCCTAGGGATTTTGACCTATCAGCTTCATATTTGGCCAATATGCTGATAAGGCATGGGGGATTAAAAGTTATCAAAATCCTGAGTTTTCGGCCATGTTTAGGGGGCGTGGCCGGGACACGAACTTGGCGTTCGCGCCCAAACTAAAAATATGCAATAACTTTCCCAAAAAAAAGCAAAATCACATGAAAGTTGCCATGAAGGAGGACCTTCGGGTTCGCGACGATCCTATGGGGTCATATGCTGACATCATCAAAGCCACGCCCCCTGAGAACCAGAAGTCACGTTTTTCACTTGGAAAGGTGCCTCTGACCCTCTTGACCCAATCCACTTGAAAGTGTGTCAGAAGACAGATAACTAGTGGGTCTAACTTCGTTTGAGGCACAGTGACTTTTCATAAAAGGGCGTGGCGGTGGCGGCGCAGCGAAGTCAGACGTCACGCCATGGCCATACGTTTGGCTCTAATTTCCACATAGATCATCTGATCTGCACCAAATTCAATGTGATTGATCCTTGTCCAGTCCCCAACAGAGATCTGATGACATATTCGGTGGGCGTGGCCTAATTCGTCCACAGCGCCCCCTAGAAAATTACAAAAAATCAGCCCCAAGTCATGCTTTCACTGAGGATTGTGAAATTTGGTACACATGTGTAACTTCTCAGGACCTACAAAAAAGTCTATTCGAGCATTGGTCCAAATCCCACAGGAAGTCGGCCATTTTGGATTGAACTTGCCATTTTGACCCAGTTTTGCCCGTTTCTAGCCCGCATATCTGAGCGAACTCCTCCTACAGCTTTTGACTTAGAGGCTTGAAAATCACTCAGTATACTCTTAAGGCATTGGGGATCAAACATTATCAAAACCTTTTGGATACATGAAAGCGTGTGGGCATGGCCATGCCTCAAATTATGACAACTCGCCATAAAAGACTAAATTGACATAGCTCCTACAAGGAAAGTCACAGACACATGAAACCTTCTGGGATTGATCTGCCTCTAGGCCTGAACAATATTCACTGATGAGATGCTGACATCATCGAAGCCCCGCCCCCTGAGAACAGGAAGTATCCCGTTTTTCTTTAGACAGTCAGTGTTTGATGTTCTTCACCTTATCAATGTTAAACTGTCCTAAGTAACACATAACATGATGGTCTTAGACAGTCGCCAGTACTGACTGCTTTAGCTGGAAAGTGTGGCTATATGGCGTGGCGTATTATGATGTCACGCCACGGCCATACGTTTGGCTCTAAATTACACATGCATGGTCCAATTCACTCCAAAATAAATATAGTTCATCTTTGTCAACCCCCAAACACCTCTATTGGATTACATTGGAATTTGGATCAACAGCGCCCCCTAGGACACTTCAAGGGCTATATCTCCCTCATACATCATCGGATCCACTTGAAATGTAGTATACATGATCATGACTTAATGATGGACATGTTGACACAGTCAATTGATGATGTCGTTTTAGCCCCACCCACAAACAAACAACTGAGTGCAGCTTCCATCTGGAAGGTCTGATTTACTCCAAAGTTTTGAATGCTTTTTGCCAGACTGAAACTCTGCATGACCGAAGATCATATGACATGTTGCTCAAAGTGCCACCTACTGGCGACGTGTTGAAGTGATGCCGTGTCATCGTATGTGGCATGTAGGAGGCAATGCCAGGCTCCCGCGGTCGCTGCGCTGAGGTGCGAGGGCCTTCAACGCTGCTTGCAGCTTTAATTATATGTGCTCTCTTTCAGACTCTAACCTTGAAAACTGGCTCAGAGTTTATCTGTTCTTTCTTTCTAGGTGAAACGACTAAAGGAGCTCCATCCATTAACATTTACTTTTCCTTCCCATAGAAAGTACTTCTGGATCAGTGCTTCTGTGTTCTTTTTGTGTCTCTGCTCTGTTCTCTCAAACCCCTAGTCGGTCGTGGCAGATGGCCGCTCATACTGAGCCTGGTTGTGCTGGAGGTTTCTTCCTGTTAAAAGGGAGTTTTTCCTCTCCGCTGTCGCTACATGCATGCTCAGTATGAGGGATTGCTGCAAAGTCAACACCAGTGACTGTCCACTGTCTCTACATGCTCATCCAGGAGGAGAGAATGCTGCAAGTCACTGACTGGATGCAATCTGCTGGGTTCAATGGTTAGGATTAATTGGAATGTATGTACCTGACTGTTGTGAAGTGCCTTGAGACAACATGTGTTGTGAATTGGCGCTATATAAATAAAACTGAATTGAACTGAATTGAATATTCTGCACCAAAAATGTCAGTTGAAATCTTTTGAGCATCCAGTTAAGATGTCTCTCGTTGGCTGTCCTTGGACATGGTTTGTTTGATGGAGTTATTCTTTTTGTATGTTGTTAAAGACCTCTTTTGTTTTCTGTAGCTGACATCTTGTGGAGTTTACCAGCGAGGAGAAGAAAATGAGGGTGTCTTTGGTTTCCTGCTGGATGACATCAATCAAGAGATTCGAAGGGCGGCTCGATTGGTAAGTGCTCCGATATTATCCATTTATATCACACCTGCTTATCCATTTAGGGTCGCGGGGAGCTGGTGCCCATCTCCAATTGTCACTGGGCGAGAGGCTGGCTTCACCCTGGGCAGGTTGCTAGTCCATTACAGGGAACATAGAGACACAAATATAAGCAACAATGCACCCATTCATACCTAAGAGCATTTGAGAGAGACCAGTGAACCTAACAGTCATCCATTTGGACTATGGAAGGAAGCCAGAGTACCTGGAGAGAAACCATGCATGCACGTGGAGAACATCCAAACTCCATGCAGAAGGACCCCAGGCTGGGATTCTAACCCAGGACCTTCTTGCAACAGTGCCACACCCTGCCCCACTGTGGAGCTGCTCTAACTATTATGTCTTATTAAATACATTTTTGTCAGGTCATTTCAAGCACCAAACCAATGTAATGCATTCTGACATCTGTTTGCCTTTCAGCTGTATAAATACTGAGATTAAATTCAGGATAAGACAAGAGCTTCTTTGTGCGTTATGTGGAAAAAGATTTACATTGCCTTTGGTAGAGAAGCACTTCTATTCGTATGTGTGCTTTGTGTGCTCCAGACATGTTTTGGTTGTAAGAAGAAGGGAGCATGCATTGGCTGCAATGTCAGGAGCTGCAGGAAGGTGGTCCATTTCCCCTGTGGGAGGAAACAAAAGTTCATCACACAGTTCAGCGAAATGTTTCCGTGAGTTCCAACACCAATCAACACTACCTTAGTGTGTACTGTGTATTTAGATGTAGAAACAAAGATTATAAAGTTACCATCAAAATTATTCCCCCTATGCTGCAAATTAGGTTTATTGTTTTAACATCCAAACTGGCAGCTGTTTGCTGTAAACAAGTCAACCAAGAACAGTTTAATTAGCTGTGACACTTTCATTTGGAAGTTCAGCATAAATGACCATTTTAAATGACTTCTGGAGTCTAAGAATTATTCAACTCCTTCATGACAAGAATCTTTAGCATCTTTAGTCTTCTTCAACTTGATACATGTCCAGACACCAGCTTACATGACCCCAGCTGTGAGATATGCTTGGGGTCATTGTCTTATTTGAAGTCTAGTGATGTCCAAGCTTCAACTTCTTCACCCCCAGGGTTTCCTGATATTTGACTGAATCCATATTGCCCTCAACACCCTGCGGGCTTCCAGTGAAAGAGAAAAGGAAGCCCCAATGTGCATCACTGAGCCACCACCATGCTTCCTTGTAGGCAAGGTTTTCTTTGGAGCCAATGCTTTATCTCCCCTCCTTTAGAGATACCACTGATCCAAAAGGCTTAAAAGCTCCAGTTTTTGTTTTTTTGAAAGGTTTTTTGGCACTAGTGGTCGTTATCTGCGTTTATCGTTGGACAGGAAAGAGGGCAGAGAGAGAGACAGTGAAAACGCGCAGCAAATGGCCCGAGACCGGGAATGAAACCCAGGACCACTGCGCCAAGGATCTCACATGGTGGGTCTGCTCCACCAACTGAGCAACCAGGCGCCCCAAAAGCTCCAGTTCTAATACATTATTCAGCAGAACAAAATCCTAAAGGTTTTGACTTATTTATCTATCTGTGAATAAATGGGAGCTTCCTTTTTTGTTCTTTGGGTCAGTAGTGGTGTATGTCTCAGAGTTCAGGCATACAGTTGTTCAGTGTTTAATTTGTTCCTGACTGTGGAACCTGAAAGTTTTGCTGCAGGTCTTTTGCAGTCAGTCAAGGTTCTTCACCAGTTGCCTCCTCGGGAATCTGTACCAGCTGTTCCTTTCACTTTAAACGTCCAGCTGTATCTGTAGAAACATTCAGGAATTTTGCTGTATTTTGGTATCGTTTTCTTTGTTTGTTTTATCTTTTCTGACCTTTTTTGGCCATTTTCTTATCTTAGATATATTTGCAAAATGCAACAACACATTACCATTAACTGTCCAGATATTTGAGGTGGTGTTTCTCAAGCACACATGATGCAACTAATGAAGCTCGTGATTAGGTGCATCGGATAATTCTGCCTGTGACCTTAATTTGAAGTGGGGGAATAATTTTAGGTGCAAATGTAAACTGTTTTAGAAATATGCATATAGATAGTGCAAACATTATACTGGTCCTTCTCAAAATATTAGCATATTGTGATAAAGTTCATTATTTTCCATAATGTAATGATGAAAATTTAACATTCATATATTTTAGATACATTGCACACTAACTGAAATATTTCAGGTCTTTTATTGTCTTAATACGGATGATTTTGGCATACAGCTCATGAAAACCCAAAATTCCTATCTCACAAAATTAGCATATCATTAAAAGGGTCTCTAAACGAGCTATGAACCTAATCATCTGAATCAACGAGTTAACTCTAAACACCTGCAAAAGATTCCTGAGGCCTTTAAAACTCCCAGCCTGGTTCATCACTCAAAACCCCAATCATGGGTAAGACTGCCGACCTGACTGCTGTCCAGAAGGCCACTATTGACACCCTCAAGCAAGAGGGTAAGACACAGAAAGAAATTTCTGTACGAATAGGCTGTTCCCAGAGTGCTGTATCAAGCCACCTCAGTGGGAAGTCTGTGGGAAGGAAAAAGTGTGGCAGAAAACGCTGCACAACGAGAAGAGGTGACCGGACCCTGAGGAAGATTGTGGAGAAGGGCCGATTCCAGACCTTGGAGGACCTGCGGAAGCAGTGGACTGAGTCTGGAGTAGAAACATCCAGAGCCACCGTGCACAGGTGTGTGCAGGAAATGGGCTACAGGTGCTGCATTCCCCAGACCTGGGCTACAGAGAAGCAGCACTGGACTGTTGCTCAATGGTCCAAAGTACTTTTTTCGGATGAAAGCAAATTCTGCATGTCATTCGGAAATCAAGGTGCCAGAGTCTGGAGGAAGACTGGGGAGAAGGAAATGCCAAAATGCCAGAAGTCCAGTGTCAAGTACCCACAGTCACTGATGGTCTGGGGTGCCGTGTCAGCTACTGGTGTTGGTCCACTGTGTTTTATCAAGGGCAGGGTCAATGCAGCTAGCTATCAGGAGATTTTGGAGCACTTCATGCTTCCATCTGCTGAAAAGCTTTATGGAGATGAAGATTTCATTTTTCAGCACGACCTGGCACCTGCTCACAGTGCCAAAACCACTGGTAAATGGTTTACTGACCATGGTATCACTGTGCTCAATTGGCCTGCCAACTCTCCTGACCTGAACCCCATAGAGAATTTGTGGCATATTGTGAAGAGAACGTTGAGAGACTCAAGACCCAACACTCTGGATGAGCTAAAGGCCGCTATTGAAGCATCCTGGGCCTCCATAAGACCTTAGCAGTGCCACAGGCTGATTGCCTCCATGCCACGCCGCATTGAAGCAGTAATTTCTGCAAAAGGATTCCCGACCAAGTATTGAGTGCATAACTGTACATGATTATTTGAAAGTTGACGTTTTTTGTATTAAAAACACTTTTATTTTATTGGTCGGATGAAATATGCTAATTTTGTGAGATAGGAATTTTGGGTTTTCATGAGCTGTATGCCAAAATCATCCGTATTAAGACAATAAAAGACCTGAAATATTTCAGTTAGTGTGCAATGAATCTAAAATATATGAATGTTAAATTTTCATCATGACATTATGGAAAATAATTAACTTTATCACAATATGCTAATATTTTGAGAAGGACCTGTAGATGTAGAATAATCTGGCCACTCAAGCATCAAATATTGTCTTTAAAGCAAACTCACATTTAGCCGGTTTAGATAGAAATGCTGGAAAATGATTTAGATTAATTAAAATTCTTTGACGTTTTAGAAGCTCGGGTGTTAAGGTGGTTTTTACAGAATGAGCTGCTGAAAATGTTAAACGTTAGGGTTTGTTTAGTACTCTTTCTTATGTGAAAAAAACAGCTAAAAGTAAAGTTCTTAAGCAGAAGTAACATTACAGAAGTAAGTTGTAGAAGTAACATTATTTGTCTGAATGTCTGTTTTGGTCTCCAGGTCTTACTGTCAAGATCACAGTCCTACTCAGACTCTCTGCGTTGACTCAGACTTCAGTCTGCCTCAGTCCTGCTCCATCTGTCTAGACTCTATTGATCCTGTCTTGTCCTACTCTGTCCTCAAGTGTCCGTCCTGCCATGCCAGCTGGTTCCACAGAGACTGTGTGCAGGTAGTGTACGGCTGAACAGTTTGGCAGTCACATATTTTTGTTGTTTTGTAGCTTTAACATTTTATAATTGCTATAATAAATTTATATTTAAAAGATTTTTATTTGGAAATGCCTACATTTCTTTGAGAAGAGTTAATGTTTACTTGGTGGAACCAACTTCTAACTAACTTGTGTGATTCTCTGTGACATGCTGGAAATCTGCTCCTGACTGGTGGTCAGTATTTGGATGACATGGATTATATCAGAATGCTTTATGGGTAGCTTCCATCTTTCTGTTCCACACAAAAGATTTTCCAGATTCCTGAGCAATCACAAGGAACATTCAGAGAAAAGAACTTTATCACCAGTCCTCTGTCCATCCTTGTATGTCTTGCAGAATTAAAATCTGTCCTTTTGTTTCTTGGTCGGAGGGGCTTATTTTCTGCCCTTCTTGTTACAGGGTTGTTGAGCAGAGCCCTTCCTGTGTTTACAGACATTTTTGCATCCACCTGCTTTATATTTATAATGAAGCTCTGCAGCTTATGGGAGATGCTTGGACATTTGGAAGTCTTCTTCTTCCCTGCAGCTGAACCTCTTACCTTTGAAGTTCAGAAAACTGTTCTTTCAGCTTATATAATCTCAGCAGCTGCACTGTGATGCAAAATGATGACGGCTGCACAATTTTCATTGAGGTAACCATTGTTGACACAATAAGTCAAGGATTTCAGTACATCTTCTCATGTACACCATTTAGTCTGCTGATTTCAGTTCTACTTTTTCACAGCTTTGCCTGTGCTTACACTATTATTTGTATTATTTGTTACAATATTATTTGTTAGAAATACACTTAAGTTAAAAAAGCATAAATCTGAAAACGATGACTTGTCAGGAAAAAGCAGAGGTTGCAGAACATCACTTTGCTTTCACTGCCAAAACTGTGGTCTTTACTCTATGTGCAGATCATCTGTTGTGATAAGACATGACACAAATCCTTAACTTAAGATGACAAAAATCACTGGACATTTAAATAAAGGAAAAGGCTGTTTGTGCTACCCAAGTTGATCATCTTTCATTTACTTGGTTGTGTTGTACAAGCTAACATGTTATTCGTTCTTTCTAGCAGTTTTTTATGCTTTCTGATCCTATTTAAAAAAAAATCAGACTCTTACTATAGAATGTCTTGTAGGTATGAAGGGTCTTTCACTGGTTTTCTCATTGTTTTTCTATGCGTATAGCGCCAGGCCCACAGTGCAGGACTCTTCTTCTTCAGATGTACTCTCTGTAACAACAAGGAAAACTTCCAGAAGGAGATGCTCAGAATGGGAGTATACATCCCAGAAAGGTAACACGTTTATCTTGATTCCATCAGTAATAAACATAAACTCTTTTGAGAATCCCTGTTTAATGATATTTACACAACTGTTTAAATATGTGCAACATAATCTAATTGCCATTATTATAAATAGAAAAGGGGGTGGGTGGCGATGACTTCAAACAGTAGGGCTGCCTGATATCAGAAAAATATTTAATTGTGATACTAATGCTTTCAATTGAGATAACATTACCAATTAGGATTTGACTACATTTTTTCTGACTCTTTTCTTTTTATACCATTACATAATCTCCCCATTATGCTCTCTGAGCTTTAGCATCTGAGCCATTGAAAATGTAGATCATGTGGGGGCATAAAGAGCAGTTAGCTTATCCACTTATATATTATAAATATATTATCCATTTGCAGAGCATGGATGCATAACACATGGAATATAGTATTCTACCAAATGTTGCGTCCAAACAGTCCTTTGCAGTTACTGTATTCACTAACATATCAGTGGGAATTGTGATTTGATAGATTGTGCAGCTCTACTAAACAGCTGCAGTTGTAGTACTTGTAAGCAGGTGAAAGGGCAGGGGTCTTTTTTCTCAGCTGGCTGATTGCTAGTGATAATCAGCAGGTGGGGTGAGGACGCACTGTATTACTCTGCTAGACACAGCTGGAGAAAACTCTGGTCAGTCCTGCATGTTCTTTGGTGTGATAGGAAATACTTTCAGTTTTAAAACTTTGACTTTTAAAACCTTCTTCTACCTGCATTCTGATAACCAGCTTATGCCTAATCTCCAACATCTCCTTCCTTTTAAAGGGTGGTTTATGACACTATTCAAAATAAGATATTATTCCTTCCCATACTAAATATTTTATGTGTGTTTAAGATTCACTTTCTCTATTTTTGGTCTGTGCAGAGATGCATCATGGGAATTGGAGCCAAATGCATATTCTGAGCTTCTGGAGGTTTATAATCGCTGCGACTCTGCCATCTGCCTCTGCAACAATGGACGCACACACTCTGTTAAGAAAGGGTACATCATGTTGTCTTTTCTCTGTAAACTTAAAAACATAATATATTAAATATGTATATTTCATTATTCAGTAGTCGGTAGTGACATGACAACATTGTGACATTTCTGACAGTGTTATCAAGGTATTTTAAACCATCACCTTATCCCTTCCAAAGGAGGGATAAGGTGAATGGATAGCGTTGCAAAGCTTCAATAAACCCAAATGTTTAATGGATAAGTATTTGGAACGACCCCAGTCCCCCCGCTCTGACCCCAGCCCCCCAACAACCCCCGTCCCCATCCGCAGAAGGAAGGGTAGTGGTGAATATTTTAAGAGCCCTCCAGTAGAAACGGAGAACAAGTGCTGCTGATGGTTACTTCAACTGCCATCTATTTTCCTCTGAATAGGAACTTGAATATAGGAATGTCATCACCCCCAATGTTTTAGTTGCATGTTAGAGAACCAATAGGAGTTTTCAAAAAATTGCACTTAATGAACATGCTGATTGGTTTAATTAGGTAACCACAACCTATGTGTGCATTATGGCTTTGACCACTAAAGGAAAATGTCTCACAAATGGAGATGGTGAACTGATTTATATTTGCATATCGTCACCTTCCTAAAATAATGGCCTACGGTATTTTTTCAAGTTTTTCAGGAAACACAAAAAACGTAATAAAATATAATATTTATTAACAATTTCACCTAAAAAGGCAATAACAACAAATGAGTGTTGACATAGCCATTTCAAATGGTCCTTTTTATTAAGCTAAATATCTTTCTCAATTAGATCATATAATGTGGAGAATTAAAAGAAAAACAGTTGATGAAGTAATCTTTAAAAAGAAAGTTACAGCCCAGCCACAGGATCTGGAGCTCTTCCACTCTTTGCTAAATGCTAGCTTCATGAATGTAGCTACTGTGTGGATGAAAATGCTGAATGAAAGACAGAATTAAAATACTAAATATCTATGCAATATTTAGTTTTTTTCCTGAAGTGGCAGCCATTTTGAAAAGCCTGTAAAACTACGTAAGTCACATTCTGGACATAGGCCATTATACAACAGGCATGGAACCGTACAACCAGCTCAACTGAGGATTTAGACAATTTTACAATTTCTCATCCAATATTGTGTAAGGGTTCCTTCTTTGAAGAAATTAGATCAGATATGGTCACAAAAATTCTGAAATGTCTGAGATTGTTTCAGGTGGTTTGAGGTGATCCGGTGCTGCCTGTGTGGGTCCAGGGGAACTCACAGGAAATGTTCCAGTCTAAAGTTGGACACCACAGACTGGGCCTGCACTGACTGCATAAATGCAACAGATGGGAAAGGTCTGTTCTTAGTGATGTGCAGGTTGTTTGTGTCTTTAGCACTTTTAAACCATGTGTTGTTGTCTATTCCAGCATCTCTGGTTGCATCACCTCAGGGCAGCCACAAGAGAAGTTTGTTGTCCAAACGCCATCTGTCCCCCATGCCCTCCCCCCTTGACTATAAGAGGTATACAGATGAAATGCTCCCATGCCCTGTCTCCACCTGCAGGATTCATGTTAATGTTTTTATTGTTAATCTCTTTTAGACCGTGTACACGCGTAAGATCTGAGACTCCTGAGAAGCTTCTACAGTCTTTACTTCCTCACTGTTATGTTGCGAGCACCCAGGTAGAGGTGCATGGAGACCAGGCTCTATTAGCTGGTCTAGACCTCGTCAGAAGGGCCAACTTTAACCCAATGCATTCGCTGTCTGTCAGGTAACATTCATTTTTAGGCTTGGATGTTTTCTTCCATTTCGTCTCTTCAACTGTCAGCTTTCTTTGTTTAGGTTCAAAGATGAGCAGCACACTACCATTGCTAGCACTCTCTGCGATGGAGATACAACCAAAACATACTTCCTGAAGCTGCTGATGCAGCAGATCCAGAACTCTGTGGTGTTTGAGGGTCCTAATGGATCCAAAAATCTGGCACTGGACTCCCAGGGTAAGAAGAACTGACATTGTATGGAATGTGTCGCGCAAATAAGTTATTCTGACAGCCTCCTGGGTTTCTATTATACTTGTGTGAGTGAAGACACATCTTTACAAGCCCTAAACTAGCTTTTGCTACCCTGTGACATCAAATTACAGCAGAAAGTGAAAAGTGTTTGTGTGTGTGTGTGTGCGCGCGCGCGCGTGCTTGTGTGTGGGTTATTTAGCTCTGCGTGAGGATCTGTACTTTGACATCGGCTCCCTGTTGGCTCTCTGTCTGGTCTATGGTGGCCCACCAATTGGCTTTTTCTCCCACGCGCTCTATCAGTGTCTCTTTAACTACCCAGCCAACTGCCCCCTCACAATAAACCACATGACCCCTGAGACACACTTCACCCGGGAAGTCCATCGGGTGAGTGCAGGACTGGGTCCACTGGTCTGACGCTTAAATTACAAACTTTACAGAGACATATAAAGGAAAGGCTGATCAGCTGGTATTTGTCTATCTAGATTGCAGCAGCTGAGTCTTTAGATGAGGTAAAAGAAGTCATGAAAGGGAGCTGGGAGTACCTGGAGCTGGCTGGCTGCAACAGACCAGTCACCAGCCTGGAGGAGAGAGATGCTCTGGTGGAAGATCTGGTCAGCTTCACCATGATCACTAGGATGCAGCTGCCTCTGCAGAGGTGAGAAAAGTTGATGTGAAGGTGTACAGTCACGAGATAATAAATGTAGCCTTCCTGTTCATTATAGTATACAATTTGACATAAGGTGATTTTAGAGGTTCTACGCTGGGTTGTGTTTTAAAATTAAATGGCTTTTCTAACCTGTTTATTTCAGAAAAGGGATTTATTCTTTTATACTTGTTCCTCTTGGGAAAATATCCAATTTATTAATAGATGAGGA